>NC_060267.1:181428046-181728046 GCF_021613505.1 Equus quagga | reverse complement strand
ATTATACCGTTGAGAAATCTGAGTAACAGAGAAATTTAGGAACTTGTCCATGGTCATCTAACTAGTAAATGGCAGCAACCAAGACATTCTGACTCCCATATGGAATTATTTTACTGCCTTCCCAACCTCAGGAAATCCTAACCCTTAATATATCCAAGGAGGAGGCTGCATCCATTTACCTATCGTGACTTCTTCCTTCTGGTACCTTTACCCACGAATACAAACTATTTTTGACTATCACCTTGGAAGGGTAGCTTTAGCTGCAGCCCTCCCGTGCATATGGCGCACACATTGAACAGTGTACCTAATAACACAGTGACATGAAAGACTGAACCCAGCAGTCTGCTCAGCGTGTTGCAGTCTCTGAGTCCCCTTGCGGGACCTCCAGAGCAGAGTTAGTGCTCCTGGGAAAGTGTCCTCCCCCGATCACAGAGTTCAGTCGAAACACTGTGAGTGCATAATCCGTGACACATGGTGAGGGAGGAAACCACTTTATCTGCGCGGCTCACGCCCACTGATAAGGCGCAGCATGAGTGGGGTTTTTCCTTTCCTCATGTTCGGCAGAAGTCCAATAAAGCAGCCACCAGCTTCTCCCAGGGCCAGAGGCTTAAGGGAACTTCTGAGGCTGGGAAAAAAAAAAAGCTATGTGACCCATCAGGTGCAGCATGACAGGTGACAGTCTGCACGTCCTTCTGCCAGGTCCTGTGTTCACAGCCGGGCTTCAGCAATCCCTTTTGCTGGGGCTGTGTTTGTTCCTCGCTCAGCTTAATATTTTTTGATGGGACAGAAAAGTGTTAATAGAGTGTAACGCCAGCTCTGGAGAGGGGGCCTTAATCCAGAATGGTCTCTCCCCCTCCTTTAGGCTGGGAAGCCTGTGGGTCAGCATCTGAGAGACAGTTAGACCAGACCCAGCTGAGTACCTTGCAACTAGCTAGTGATCTGGAAAATGTTCATGACGCCTTGTTAAGTGAAAACAGCAGCTTATAAAATAGCAGTTCACTCAAAATATGCACAGAAAAAGCCTAGAAGGATAGACAGCACAAAGTTAACAGTGGTTACCTCGAGACAGCGGGAATACAAAGGATTCCGCTTTCATTTTATTCTTTATTCAAACCTTATTTATTGAGTGGCTACCATGATTGAGGCATGAGAAGTTCTCATAAATATTTTCTTTTATGTTTTAAAACACACATGATATATGAAGACCTGTTTCTTTTGTAATAAGAAATAAACTATTTTCCAAAGACTACCTCATACCTGTGAAGTTTTACCACTTTGGAAGAAAGTCCAATGCACAAAATTCCCGAACTTCCATGCAGATAAACTAGGAAGTAGCCATTCGTTTTGCAAATGGATTCACCACATAGTTCTTTTAAATAAAATGCTCTCTAGTACTCAATATCTGATTCAGTTTGCAATAATTTGATAATGATGAACTGTAAGTTCACATTTTGCAAATTGGGCTAAAATTATTTACGTGCCTTTTGGTTTAGGTTTTTAATCCAAGGTGGAACCAATAAATGAGAAAAAGACAACTATGCTGATGAAATGTTCTTGTCTGTAGAATACAGACACATGGTTACTGTGCCGGTAGGCCTACGTGCATCTCTGACAGGCTCGGCAAGCTGAACTGCTCCTGTCCCCAACCCCACCCCTGCTCCCACTCCTATAAGCCAGTGGACTGTGAGGTGTGTGAGGAAAGAGGAATGATGCTATGTACCCTGGTGTCATGGCCTAATATTAGTGCTCAAAGAACAAAATCAAATAGACCTCTCCATTTTCAAGTTAACTGTAGGCCTTGAGCATCCATTAGAGGGGATTTTATGTGGTCCAAGAGGCGGAAGGAGGCCGTAGGTGGAGGGGTGTTGAGTGCTGAGACCCTCACTCTGCTCCTGTGAGAATGGAAACAGGGAGAGGCCGAGGGATAGGAACAAGGATCCCCCTGTCACCAGGGGCAGTAGAAAGGTGAGTTAGGCCAGGACTGGTGTGCCCAGAAGAGTGTTTGGTATGCCTGTTGGAGTCCATTTCTGCTGAGTTCTTATTGTGTAGCAGGCACTGGGCTAGCCTGGGAGACACAAGTGTGCCTCCCAGGTGGCTTACAGGACAAGGCAAGATACAGCTTATGTGAGTACACAAACCCTGCAATCTTGGAGAGAGTAAGCTGAGGGCTGTGTGAGAGAAGTGTCAACGGAAAGTTTGAGCACACAGAGAAGCCTTGTTATGGTGTTATGGGAGGAAAATGTTTCCTGGAGTGGGTGGCATTCAAAGAGGTCAAGGATTTTCACAGGCAGGGAAGGGGAGAAGGACATCAGTGGAGGGACCAGCCTGAGCAAAGATGCTGGGCCGGGAAACATTACAAGCTCCTGTCTGGTTGGAGCGCAGGGCGGGGATCAGAGTACGGGGACGCCCTCTGTGCCCTGCAAGGGAAGTGCCAGCTACAGAATTAACAGCTGTTTTTTTTTTTTTAACTACACAGAGAGATATATGTCCCATGGACATCTTTTATGTTTCAGTTTATTTTTTTAGAAGAGTACAATTCAGTGGTTTTTGTCATATTCATTAAGTTGTGCAACCATCGCCACTATCTAATTCCAGAATATTTTCATCACCCCAAAAGGAAAACTCCATACTCACCAGCAGTCGCTCCTCTCTCCCCAGCCCCTGGCAACTACTAATCTACTTTCTGTCTCTATGGATTTGTCTATTCTGGACATTTTATATAAATGGAATTACACAATATGTGGACTTTTGGGTCTGGCTTCCTTCACTTAGCATAATGTTTTCAAGGTTCACCCATTTTGTAGCATGTGTCAGAACTTCATTCCTTTTTATGGTCAAATAATATCCCACTGTATAGATATACCACATTTTGTGGATCCATTCATCAAGTGATGGATATTTGGTTTTTGTTTCCATATTTTGGCTATTATGAATAATGCTGCAATGAACTTTCGTTTACCCATAGACATCTGTCTTAGCTCAGGCTGCTACTAAAAAACCATGGACCGGATGGCTTATAACAACAGAATTTATTTCTCATAGTTCTGGAGACGGGAGGTCTGAGAGCAGCGTGCCGGCATGACTGGTTTCTGGTGAGGCCCTCTTCTGGGTTGTAGGCTGCCATCTTCTTGTGTCCTCAGGTGGCAGAAAGAGAACTAGAGTTCTGTGGGGTCTCTTTTATAAGGCACTAACCCCATTCACGAGAACCCTACCCTCATGACCTAATTACCTATCAAAGGCCTCACCTCCTAATACCATCACATTGGGGTTAGGTGAATTCAACATATGAATTTTGGGGGAACACAAACATTCAGTCCACAACAGCATCTTAAATAAATAAGCACCCGTTTGAGGGACTGAAGTTCCAAGTATTTTCTTCTCTACCAAAGAATCTGGAGGGCTTGCTCAGGCTTCCCTCTGGCTCAGCCCTCAAGAATCTGCATAAGCATTTTGAGGACCAGCTTGGCTGGCTTGTTCTTTCTGCAGGCTGTGGAGCAAATCCATTTCTGAGTTCCTGCTGAGTAGCTTCTTAATATAAGACCAGGCATTTCCTCTTGATTCCATATACAAACAAGGCTCAGGCTGCCACCTGTCTGTGCCAATGTGGGTTGTCACTTTATAGGTGAGATGCCGGTTCTCATTGCATGCACACCGCCCTGCCCTTCACAGTTCTGTTTAAAGAGGCAGGATTTCCACCCTGCCATGATTGGAAGGGAAAAAACTCAAAACATTCAGCATTCTTAAACCATTATTAACGCACGAGAATGTTACCTCACGCTTATTTTAAAGAAGGAAACATTCAAAGTTATTGTTAAAAAACTCACTGCATAATACTCAAAACTGTGCTTTTGTCCTTTAGGTACAATTTTGAAATGTATCTAATATGTGAACTTGAGCGTAAGATAAATAAGTCTTGGCCTGAATCCACGGATCACTTCTTAAAACTACTCTTCTTTCTTCTAACCTTCTTTTAAACCTCTTGTCCCAGACCACAGCCCTCTTTCCCCTAGTCCCTCTCGATAACTATAGACCCTCCTTTCAAAAAGTCCCTAAATCATAGCCTCCCTTCTTAAAACTCTCTTTCCAAACCACAGCCCCTGGCCTTTTCTCTCTAGTTACCTCATCCCCAAACCACAGCCCTCCTTTTCAAAACTTTTCTTTAAACTCATTTCCCAAACACAGTCTCCTTCCCAAAATCCACGTCCCTGAACTACAGTCTGCTCCTGAAATCAAAAGTCACACATGTCCTGTCATTGACCAACAGGGCTGGGACTGGCTCCAGGAGAGGAGCATCAGGGTGTTACGGACGTGGAGAAACGTGAGGGGGTTGCTGTGGACAGAGATGTGAGAACCATGACTCAGTGCCCCCTGGGGAAGCCCTGGGCTGTGGCAGCCCCCTCACTTGGCTGGGCTTTGATTTTCTCATCCGGCCTGTACTGAGCCTCTGGCTCAAAGGAGGCTCTCAGCAATAATCTTTGTTGGCTTGATTAAGCGGTTGGATGAAGGAGTAGGATGAGGTGACCTCCAGCTCCTTTCAGCTCTACGTAAAATGCTAATATCCGTGTAGTCAAGACAAAGAGGATCAGTGGAACTTTGGAAGTTTGAATTACCCGACCAATTACCTCCATTTTATTCTTCACTTTGCTTGTGTGGATGAAGTCTTTTTTTGTCAAGGAGAAAAATAAATGGAATTTTACTGGGGAGAGATATAAGACAGTTACTTTCCCCTTTGGATTCCAAACTCCTTGATTGTGTATCTGTCAGTGGGCTGCTAATGAAAACAGCTTTGGTTTCACGGGAATAACTGTGAGGACAATGAAATCCAGAGACGTGAACTAGGAGTACAGGATGCTCAACCAGGACCGTTCTAAATTGCTCGGAAGGCGATAATGAAAGTGAAATGCCATGGTTAATAAATATTTGTTGATTGATCACAGAATATGAATACTGGGTATACCTCTGATAAAGATATCTTGTAGCTCTAAGCTTGTATACCAGTGACCACATGTAAATGGATGTGCTGTTTTTAACTAACAAGTAACCCTTTCCAAAAAGTTCTTTAAAAAAATTAACTCAAAATGGATCATAGATAGGAAGTAAAAAGTTAAACTATACAACTTTTAGAAGAAAACATAAGAGAAAGTCTTCATGACCTTGGGGCTAGGCAAGGAGTTCCTAGATGAAACATCAAAAGCATGATGCACAAAAGAAAAAACTTGTGTATTGGTCTGCAAAAGAATTTAGAACTTGCTCTGTAAAAGACACACACACTACAGAGAATGAAAGGACACATTACCGTCTGGGACAAAATTTTCAGAAATCACATATCCATCAAAGAACTCATATCCAGAATATATAAAGAACTCCTAAAATTTAACAATGAGAACAAAAAAGCCCAATAAACTAGGCAAATGATTTGAACAGACACTTTACCAAATAAAGATATATAGATAGCAAAAAAGTACATGAAAAAAACGCTCAACAGTATATTGGTCATTAGGGAAATGTAAATTAAAAACACAAGAAGATACAACTACACACTTATTAGAATGTCCAAAAATAAAAACAAAACTGACACTTCCAAGGGCTGATGAGGATGTGGCCCAAATGGAAACTTCAACTTTCACGTTGCTGGTAGGAATGTCAAATGGTATAGCTACTCTGGAAAACAGTTTGGCAATTTCCTATAAAATAAACATACACAAATCATATGGCTAGGAGTCCAACTCCTAGGTATTTACTGTAGAGAAATGAAAACTCAAGTTCATGCAAAAACCTATATGCAAATGTTTATAGAAGCATTACTTACAATCACCAATGACTGGAAACTATACTGTCAAGGATTTTCAAAAGCACCACGCTAATTGAAAGAAGCCAGAACTGAAAGGTTACATACATAATATATAATTCAATTTAGATGACATTCCGGAAAAGCCAAAACAAAGTCCGGAGTTGCCACAGCCTGGGGATGGGTGGAGGGTTTCCTCCAAAGGAGAAGAATCGGGGATATTTTGGGGATGAGGGAATTGTTCTGTACCCTGATCGTGTGGTAGTTACATTACTTTATGCATTTGTTAAAGCTTACAGAATTGTACACCAAAAAAGGGGGGAGGATTTACGGTATGTAAACTGAAAAAAAAGTTCCGCAAGTAATGAAGGTCAAAAAAAATTGTCATCGTCGAACTAGCCTAGACTAGTCATAAGACTTTAAGTTTTACTCAGAATAGTCCTTCTTTTGTTGCTTAACCAACAGCACAATGGGTACAAATGAACATTTTCCTGATACCATATTTACATAAAGGCTAAGGTGACCCTTAAAGACAGTCCCAAAGACGGGGCAGCTGTGTCCTCTTGCCTTTCCCAACCAAGCTATCTGACACTCAAGATCCTGTGATCTGGGAAGAATTATGACTGCCCAGCCAAACAAAGAGTTGATAACACCACACCCTGCACTTTTCACCTGAGCAAATGTCGGCAAGAACTCATGCACGTCATCTGCCTTGGTGAGTGTGCTGGCCTGAATGTGGAGTCCACGACCTCCTCACCAAGTCCTTCCCCGCCCTGCCCCACCAATGAGCCCACACTGTGATGACAGGTGAGACCCAGCGTGGGCTGGGCTCACCTGGACAAGCCAGATTTAGCTCTCCACTGCTTTCCTTTACACAGCCTACCTGTCACCCCGTGACCACTCATTGTTTGGGATTTAAAGTTCTCCTTGAGAGTCTTTTGCGTCCTTGCCAACCCATTGGCAGGCCCTTGCTACTTCTGTTCCTCTGCCAGCCCAAGGCTTCCCTCTGAGGCTCCAGAGAAGTGAGAGAGAACTTCAGCGCTCACATCCCACACCTAACCTCTTTAGTTCTTAAATTACCACCCTCCTGAAAAGTCATCGAAGTCCCAGGGAACGCTGTGGAGTCCCGGCTGCCCAGCAGAACTTCCGTGCTTTGGTAGTCTGCCAAAGTTAATTGTATGAGGTATTAGTGCTTCATTGGAGTCTGTCGTATGTCTGGATAATGCATAAGTTTCAAAAATGTAACTAACAGAAGTTCCAGTTGGATTTCCAAGGCTAAGAGAATGGTGTTCTCCCTCTCTCTCCCCTCCACACCCCTCAACTGCCACAGCATATATTAAAAGCTGACATGCCAAACTTGCCTTCCTGCAGAAATTACCTCGGAAACGGAGCTGGGATTCCAGGGGTCCCGGCCTTGAAGAGAATCTAATCCAAGCAGACAAGCGGAACCGGGAAGCCTAGGAAGGCTTAAAGTTGGCAGGAAAAAATTCACAGCTAATTTGGGGGATAAACAGAAAAGGAGTTCCATAAAATGTGAGCGCATTTTTTCCAAGTGCTCCAGCAGAGGCAGGAGAGTGGGTATTTAAGGAGGGGATTGCCTCTTCCACCTTAGCTTTCCTCTCTTAGCTTAGCATCCAACAACAACCAAACACCCACAAGGAAGGGGGCTACCCCTTGCCAGCCCCGGGATTCACTGGGCCTTGCTCCTTTCAGACCTTTCATCCCACGACGCCGTGCCTTCCTACCAATTTCTTACAATTCATTTGATTGCTCAGGATTCCCTTTTACTACTTTTATCAGCTTTGTGTCCTAAAATTTCACTTCACCTGGCAGGCCCTCCCTCTGCCACAGCTAAAAGAGAACTGAAATGGGCTTTCTCTCCGGAGTGGGACAGGACCCAGGCCTCTGGGTAGTATCTATTCCTTCCTGCACTGGTCATTCCATTGATCTTTAAACTCCTGCTTTTTTAAAGGAAATTTAATCCTTATGTTTCTGCCTCATTTACACTAGACTTAAGAAGGCCCTCTTTCCATGAGAGTCCTGCGAGCTGTGTGATGTCCTTCTTCAGCCTCTAGAAGTCTTCTGGAAGACGTGGGTCTTTTCATGAGCATCTAAAAGTCTTCTTCTGGGGGCCGGCCCCCTGGCCGAGTGGTTAAGTTGGCGCGCTCCACTGTAGGCTGCCCAGTGTTTCGTCAGTTCAAATCCTGGGCACGGACATGACACTGCTCATCAAACCACGCTGAGGCGGCGTCCCACATGCCACAACTAGAAGGACCCACAGCTAAGAATGTACAACTACGTACCGGGGGGCTTTGGGGAGAAAAAGGAAAAAATAAAAATCTTAAAAGTCTTCTTCTGAAATAGGAAGCAATGCTTTCTCACTCTAAATTGAAAATCCGATTAAACACAAACATGCGACTTGCAATTTAGGTGAATGCCAAAAAAATTCAGCCCTGAATTTTCAGCTAATGCCTTCTCTCACACAAATATTTGAGAGCACTGAAAGTTTAGAATCTAGAGAGCCTGTGGTGTGCGCCAACAATTCATTTCTTTAGCATCAGTAAGCTCTGACTCGGTGGCAAGTCACTTTGCCAGGAAGCCACACCTTTGAATTCCACGGGTCACTTGAGCTCCTTGCAGCAACACTGAAAACACCAGTTCTGGGGCTGGACTCCCTCCCTTTGGATCCCACCTGTGCCCTCTACATTGTTATAAATATTAAATGAGTTACAACAGGCAGAGTACTTACCGCGGTGCCTGACTGTCACCAGAGGCCACATTAGCTGTCACTTCTAGGCTTGTGCGCACTGCTCTTGGCACTTATTGGGAACAATATAAGAAATGACTTTATCACAGGAAGATGTTTTTGCAACTATTGTAAAACTGCTTTGGAAGATGCCACTCCTTTTGACTTCAGTGTCCCTTACGGCAATTACTGTGTTAAATTCATGCGAGATCATTCAAGCCAGAAAAACAAATTTCTCTCTCCTGATGATGGGCTTCCTTTACTGAGGCGAATGCAGACGAACGGCTAATTTTTAATTCCTCTTTTATTTGTTACTTTGGCTGCCAGGAGTCTATGTTCAGTTGTAGTAGCAATCCTGAGTTTAATAATAATAGCTAAATAATAACTCTCATTAAACCAAAAAGCTAATGTTAAGAGCATTTTTGAGTGCTCTTGTCTGATATTCGCACTGCTCCAGAATGGAAACAAAAGGAGGGCTGCGACTGCCGACAGCTATGCCTGGACTTAACAGACAGGGTCCTTCTGAGCCTCTTGCTTTATTCCTGCCCTGACTCTGACCTGTGTTACATCCTCCTCATGTGAACTGGATGAAAGTGTAGTCTAAGGTTACAGATTTCAACAGCTGTTAAAATTACACAGCCATTGTCCATTCACACTGTGTAGAGTTACACCGTGGTGAATTTGCTGCTAGTGCACAAGGAAGGAATCCGGCATTGAGGCATCGATGAGTACACGTTAAATCAGACACACACACACATGCACGCACACAATGCTCCGACTGACCCTTCCGTTTTTTGCCTATCCTCCAATGCTTTATGAAATACACAGCCAAGGCTTCCTGGGAAAGTTTCTGAGTCTCCACGTCCTCATGAACATGCTCATGAGTATAAAGCAGATGAATGGCCAGAATACCCTGCTGGACCCCAGCAGTCAGCACTTACTCCAGACACCCCAGGCCAGAGGGCAGCCACGGAGGGCCTGTATTGGAATTACAGTTCCTGGAGATTCTAGATGGCCTTTATTTATCATTTATCATCTGAGATATCTTTGAGAGTGAAAGGCGGCACAATTAACAGTTTTGCTGGGACTATCGCTGTAAACATATCCTAGATGAATTGGGATGTGTGATCACTGTACCTAACAGGATTGGATCAGTGGGAACCTACTGGTAATGGTTCCTGGGGCACTTGGAAGGCCTTTGAATCAAAATATTTCTGAACTGACCCTTCCTCATTGATGACTTAAATTTCACCAATACTGATTCATTCCTTTGGAGTAGAGGTTCTCAATCAGGGGTGATTCCCCACCCCACCCCAGGGACATTTGCCGATGTCGGATGATGTTTTTTATTGTCACAAGTAGGAGGGGTGCTGCTAATGGCAACTAATGTGTTGAGCTCAGCTTGCTGCTAAACATTCTACAAGACACAGGACAGGTTCCCACAAAAAAGAATCTTCCAGCCCAAAATGTCAATAGTCCTGAGGTTGAGAAATCCTGCTTTGGATCCAGCACCGTCTGTCCTCTGGCTCTCATTGGAACATGGATGAGAGTCAAGAGAATGAGAAGACAAGCCACAGGCGGTGAGAAAATATTTGCAAAAGACATATCTGAGAAAGGACTGTTCAAAAACATACCAAAAAACCCTCTTAAAACTCAACAAAACAAACAACCTGATTAAAAAATGGGCAAAAGACCTGACCAAACATCTCATCAAAGAAGATCTACAGACAGCAAATATGCATATGAGAAGATGCTCCACATCCTATGTCATCGGGGGACTGCAAATTAAAACAACAATGAGACACCACTACATACCCATTAGAATTGTGAAAATCCAAGACACTGACAACACAAAACGCTGGTGAGGATGTGGAGCAACAGGAAGGCTCGTTCACTGCTGGTGGAAATGCAAAATGGTAGAGTCCCACTGGAAGACAGGTTCTTACAAACTAAACATACTCTTACTCTAGGATCCAGCAATCACACTCCTCGGGACTTACCCAAATGAGACGAAAACTTATGTCCACACAAAAACTTGCACATAGGTGTCTATAGAAGCTTTATTCCCAATCGCCCAAACTTAGAAGCAACCAAGATATCTTTCAACAGGTGAATGGATAAATAAACTGGTACATCTATAAAATAGAATATTTTTTTTATTAAGGTTATGAAAGTTAACATCCTTGTGAAATTACAGTTGTACATCATTATTAGTCTTGTTGTAGGTACACCACTTCACCCCTAGTGCCCTCCCCCCACCGCCCTTTCCCCTGGCAACCACCGATCAGTTCTCTTTGTCCCTATGTTAACTACCACTTATGAGTGGAGTCATACAGAGTTCGTCTTTGTCTGGCTTATTTCACTCAACATAATACCCTCAAGCTCTATCCATGTTGTTGTGAATGGGAAGACTTTGTCCTTTTTTATGGCTGAGTAGCATTCCCTTGTATACCACATCTTCTTTATCCAATCATCAGTTGCTGGGCACTTAGGTTGGTTCCATGACTTGGCTATTGTGAATAATGCTGTGATGAACATAGGGGTGCATGGAACTTTTGGAATTGCTGATTTCAGGTTCTTAGGATAGATACCCAGTAGTGGGATGGCTGGGTCATAAGGTATTTCTATTCTTAACTTTTTGAGGAATCTCCATAGTGGCTGCACGAGTTTGCATTCCCACCAACAGTGTATGAAGGTTCCCTTTTCTCCACAGCTTCTCCAACATTTGTCACTCTTGGTTTTGGATATTTTTGCCATTCTAACAGGTGTGAGGTGATATCTTAGTGTAGTTTTGATTTGCATTTCCCTGATGATTAGTGATGATGAGCATCTTTTCATGTGTCTATTGGCCATCCGTATATCTTCTTTGGAAATGTCTGTTCATGTCCCCTGCCCATTTTGTAATTGGGTTGTTTGATTTTTTATTGTTGAGTTGTGTGAGTTCTTTGTATATCATGGAGATTAATCCTTTGTCGGATAAATAACTTGTGAATATTTTTTCCCAATTAGTGGGCTGTTTTTTTGTTTCAATCCTGTTTTCCCTTGCCTTGAAGAAGCTCTTTAATCTGATGAAGTCCCATTTGTTTATTCTTTCTATTGTTTCCCTCATGTGAGGGGTTATGGTGTCCAAAAAGATTCTTTTGAAGCTGATGCCAAAGAGTGTACTGCCGATATTCTCTTCTAGAAGACTTATTGTTTCAGGCTTAATCTTTAGGTCTTTGATCCATTTTGAGTTTATTTTAGTAAATGGTAAAAAACAATGGTTGATTTTCATTCTTTTGCATGTGGCTGTCCAGTTTTCCCAGCACCATTTGTTGAAGAGACTTTCTTTCCTCCATTGTAGGCCCTCAGCTCCTTGGTCAAAGATTAGCTGTCCACAGATGTGTGGTTTTATCTCTGGGCTTTCAATTCTGTTCCATTGATCTGTGCACCTGTTTTTGTACCAGTACAATGCTGTTTTGATTACTGTAGCTTTGTAGTATGTTTTGAAGTCAGGGATTGTGATGCCTCCAGCTTGTTCTTCTTTCTCAGGAGTGCTTTAGCAATTCGGGGTCTTTTGTTGTCCCATATGAATTTTAGGATTCTTTGTTCAATTTCTGTAAAGAATGACATTGGAATTCTGATTGGGATAGCGTTGAATCTGTAGATTGCTTTAGGTAGTATGGACATTTTAACTATGTTTATTCTTCCAATCCATGTGCATGGAATGTCTTTCCATCTCTTTATGTCGTCGTCAATTTCTTTCAAGAAGGTCTTGTAGTTTTCATTGTATAGATCTTTCACTTCCTTGGTTAAATTTATCCCAAGGTATTTTATTCTTTTTGTTGCGATCGTGAATGGGATTGAGTTCTTGAGATCTTTTTTGTTAGTTCATTGTTAGCATATAGAAATGCTACTGATTTATGTATGTTGATTTTAAACCCTGCAACTTTGCTGTAGTTGTTGATTGTTTCTAATAGTTTTTCTATGGATTCTTTGGGGTTTTCTATATATAAGATCATGTCGTCTGCAAACAGCGAGAGTTTTACTTCTTCATTGCCTATTTGGATTCCTTTTATAAAATAGAATATTTTTCAGCACTAAAAAGAAATGAGTTATCAAGCCATCGAGAGACATGGAGGAACTTTAAATGCACATTACTAAGTGAAAGAAGTCAATATGAAAAGTCTATGTGTTGTATGATTCCAGCTACATGACATTCTGGGAAAGGGAAAATTTTGGAGACAGTAAATTCCGGCTGCCCGGGATTAGGGCGGAGAGACAGACAAACAAGCAGAGCACAGAGGATCTGCAGGGCAGTGAAACTACTCCATACGACGCTACAATGGTGGACGCCGATACATGTTATTACATATTTGTCAAAACCTACAGAACGTACAAGAGTGAACCCTAATGTAAGCCGTGGCCTTCAGGGGATAATGATGTGTCAGGTGTGTTCATCATTTGTAACAAAGGTACTGCTCAGGTGGGGGATGTTGACAGTAGGGGAGGCTGTGCGTATGTGGGGGCAGGGGGTATATGGAACCCTCTGCACCTTCTGCTGAATATTGCTGTGAACCCAAAACTTCTCTAAAAAGTGAAGTCTATAAAAAAAGACACGTGAAGGGAAACACATAAGTCCCACATACTTCACACTGAACGATTTTATCAAATTGTAAGAGAAAGTGACAGACAGAGGAGGTGCCAACATCGGAGTACTATCTGCTTTAGAATTTTGGCTGCGCTGATTCCATTACAGTGCTGGGAGGTGGTCAGGAGACCAGCAAGGAGACTGCAACTCATGCTTTGAGAGAAGATAGAAAAATCACTCATTCATTTTACAATCTGCCATGATGTTCCATGTGGTCTAATCCAATTAAGAGTATAGAGAAAAACAAAAACAAAAACATGGTAAGAACAACTGGGTAGCACCATCGGCCCAGTATTTGGGTTTGTCAGAGGACTTGATCTCCCCTTTTGCTGTGGGGTCAGGGGCCGGCTTCCAGAACGCGTCCTCCTGGATGTCCTCTGCAAGCGTACTTCTCCCCGCCTTGACGACATGTGCGTTGGAGGCGTATCTGGAACAGACCTTTAGTAGCCTCTAATGATGTCTGAAGGAAATTCGACAGGGTGGCCCAAAGCATCAGAGAACTGACATCGCAGCAGACTGAGCAGGAGGGTGAGAATTTCAGAGACAGAGGGTGACAGGACTGAGAAACAGGAGAGCTGAAATATCCTGCTGGTTGCAGAAGCCTAAGTCCAGGCGGAAGACACAGGGGCTGTGCCTGCGAGTTCCTGGCAGCTGGGTTAACTCCCTGCTGGCATCGCTTTGATGAACGGCTTGCTGTAGAGAAGCCCCATGGCACTGTCCACAGGGGTCAAAGTTCCTCTGAAAACACCTGGCCCCAGGTGCCCAGACACCTAGTGTCCTAACGAAGAACAGCAGGTGCTTTAATTTGTGCAGAGGGGTTAACAATGCACATTTTCTGTGTGGTACCCTGCAGGAATACCTTTTTTTTTTTTTTTTTTTTTAATCTTGTGGCAGTTAAACAGTTTCAAATATTTCTTGAAACAAGCAGGCCACTGACTTGGGATAGAAGTGCTCCTTTCCGCATTACGTATTTGGAAGGGAATTTGCCTGTACTAACTAGATTGCAAACTGGCATGGAATATAAATTCATCGAGGGTTAGAGGTGTGTCTTTGACAACATTGTACCCCCGCAGAAGCCAGTGCAGGGCTCTGTGCATTGTCAGCACTTAACAAATATTTGTTGAATCAACACACAAAGGAGTGAACGACAAACTCCAGTGAAGCTGGAAGGGACCCTGACGATCAGGTGCTTCCCCATCCGGGATGAGGTCAATGGACACGTGCACACGGAGCGTCTTTTCCTCCTGGATTTGCTTTTATTGTAGGAAGAGCAGGGCCGGCCCCTTGTTCTTGAGGATCTGTGGGGAACTGGCTCTCACAAGCTCCCAGTTGACAGAGCGCTCCCAAACAGTCTGACATGGACAAACTCTGTGAGGACAAAGAGGATCACTCATCAGGGGCCTTCAGCAATGAAGCCCGGCATCCAGGATGTAACTATACGGGGGAGGCAGCGTTAGGAGATTCCATAGGCTTCACTTTGCACCCTATTTACCATTCTGAATCAGTTTCCTTGTTATTGTCTCTCTTCCCATGCCGTTGCAACTACAATGATCACTATCAACATTTCATATTTGCCTAGCACTTCATCTGTGTAAATCAATATCAAATACGAAGAGATCAAAATCATGCTTTCTGAGAACTTATATTCCCAAATTGACGTACAGATCTGATTAGACCCAAGGCGGTTCCTTTTCCCCTAAATTCAGGGAATATAAGGCTATGCCAAAAGACCTTCTCATTCTGTTGGGTGGACAAAGGGGGCGTTTCTGAAAGGTGCGGGTGACAACCCAACGCGTAGGTGTCGTGAGAAAATTCACAGTGTGAACCAGCAGTGTGTTTTTCCTTTCGATTTGGATAGCCTGTGACTGATGACTGGCCAGTGACTAAGCAGGCACAGAACGAGTGTAAGGAAGTGAGGACGATTTCTTATCAACAGCGATAATCCTATCAGTTCAATAATAATTAAATGTGTCATGTACCGGCACAACTCTAAATGAAAGTAGTATTTCTACAGTAAGGACTCTGGGATTGCTTGTAGCACATTCACTACCTGTGAGCAAGACTTTGGCCCTCTTCCTCACACAAATATTGCTGGGCAATACCATGCACCGTGCGCTAGGTACTGGAGATAAATCCAGAAAGGAGAACTGCCTCGGAGAAGAGGAACGTTGCCATGTCAACACAACCTAAGGGAAGCTGAGAAATTCAGTGCTATAATGGCTTTATTTCCCCCAAAGTATAACTAATTATGTTTTAAAATAACTGTTTTCTACCTTAGGAGTAACACATATAGCAGAAAACTTGGAAAACAAAGAAAAACTCAAAGGAAGCAGGTATATAAGTCACCTTAAATCCTACCACATACGGACAGCCACTGTTATGGTTGGTAGCCTTATGGTGTTTTTCTCCTGTGAATTTATCACGTGTTGCTTGACAAAAATTGCATACATTATACTTATAGCCTTGCACTAGTTTTTCTCACTTAACAATATATTTGGGTTATTTTCTTACATCAACAAACAATCTGTTTAATGGCTGAGTAGCATCAAAGTGTGTAATTCTTAAACTGCTGCCTGCTGCCTTGCCATGGTTCAGGAAATACAGCTCCTCAAGCCAGGGCTTTATCCAGGCCCAGAAGCCATTCTTTGCATTCTCGGTAGAGAGTTCTCCCCTTTGGAATGTGGAGCTGATGATGCCAAGTGTGTCCTTGACCTTCTGGGCAGGATGGAGAGCTCTTCTGTTTTCTCAGGCTCCTGCCTGGTAAGGGTGATCAAACAGCAGGACTCAAGATTTATTACTCGGGAATCTAGTTTATTCACAGTTGCTTAGAGCTCTCATTTGTGTCCTGATCCTTTATCCAGTTGCCGCCTTATTTTAGAAACTCCTCGACTGAAAACAGTACAGTCAACCAAACCCCAAAGGCTTCCGTTTGCAGCCTAGTTACCATTCTGAATCAGTTTCCTTTTTATTGTCTTCTTCCCATGCCATTGCAATTATAGTGATCAATATCAATATTTCATATTTGCCTAGCACTTCATTTCTGTAAAATGCATCTAAAACATGTTCATTAGCTGTTAAAAAAAGTGTAATGCAAACGGAAAGTTTATCTCAAAATCATGTACACAATGTGTACGTGAATGGAAAATTTATCTCAAAATATGATTACAATGTGTATGTGTATCTATCATATTTTATACATGTAATTTTTAATAATGCAAACCCATTTTTAAACATTTTCTCTCAAACATATCAGTTAATAATCTGTGAGGTTATCGGATCCTGAGGTTATCAGTGAGGGGATTTGGCACCTTGCTGCATTTTAGAGTTCAGGTTTTCAAAGTCCTAGAAAAGCCTAGATAACTGAAAACAATAAATTATTTCCAAACTATGACCAAAAATAGTGATAATAATAAAATAATAATAATAATAACAAGTTGTTGCATTTATACCAGGCCTGTTCTCCCTAAGTACTTTTCATATTTTATTTCATTAACTTGTCAAAACCTCTCTGAAATACAGGTAGTATTATAAGCCCCATTACTGTAGATGAGGAAAACACAAGTGAGAATTTCTTATAAGCCTAACTTTTGACAATTTTCACTAGCTTTCTCCTCTAAGAAACTTGGTACGAATCTCAATGCTAACTGCTCCCCTGTCAAAGTCAACAATGATGCTATTAATAGTAATAGAGTCATCACTCACTGAGTGCACACCATGAGGAAGGCACTCTGTGAACATTATTCCTGATCCTCCTGCGGTGGATTGTATTTGTAGCCACGGTCACCTCCCTTCCTTCCACATGCTCCTCCACATTGTGACCTTGCCAGTCTCTTGATGGGATCAAGAGAAGTCAGTTTCTCCACCCCCTTCAATCTCAGTGGACATTGTGACTGCTTTGACCAAGAGAAGACGGCAGCAGTGACACTGTGGCAGCAGGACTTAAGAGCCAGCTGCTTCCATTTCCTGTCTCTGAGTAGTTGGAAGCCAGCCACTGTGTAAGAAGTGTGACCCCCCTGGGACCATCATGCTATGAGAAGCCCAAGCTATACGTAAAGGCCCCAGGGTGTGGGTCAGCAAACTATAGTCCACTGGGCAAACCTAGCCAGTCTTGGTGGGTTGTACTGCCTTTGAGCTACTGACAGTTTTTACGTTTTTTAAAGATTGGGGAAAAATCAAAAGAAAAAGAATATTTTGCGATATGTGAAAAGTGTGTGAAGTTCAAATTTCAACAACATAGACTTCTATTGAAACATGGCTACACTCATTTGTTTATATTATTGTCCATGGCTCCTTTCATGCTACAATGGCAGAGCTGAATAGTTGTGACAGAGATCGTATGACCCTCAAAGCCCAAAATGCTCCCTCTCTGGCCCTTTACAGGCAAAGTTTGCCAACCCCTCACCCTAGGCGATGAGAGGGACGGCCAGGGGCATAAGACACCAACATGTATGAGCGCACACCTATGCTGTGCATCTCAGACCGCCAGCCCCGGGCTCTTCAGGATGCCACGTGGAGCAGAGACAACTTGCCCAACGGAGATCTCCCCAAATTCCTGACCTACAATATCCAAAGCAAAATAGATGTCTGTTTTAAGGCACTAAATTCTGGGTAGTTTGTTACATAGCGATAGATAACTGAAACACTTCACAGTCTTAGCTGACAAGAAAAGATATTATCCAAATATTTCCATGAGGAAACAGAAGCTCAGAAGGATGAAGGAGCTTCAAGGTCACACAGCGGTACATAGGGAACTGGGATTTCACCCCAGGGCCTTGCGTTTCCTAAGCTTTGTTTGTGACACAACTAACCCCTTAACAGTCAACCTTTTCTCTCCTGCTGCACGTGTGATGTATGCCCCACGTCCGTCTTCACTCACTCAACCGATGTTTATGCGAATCGTCTACCACGCCTAAGCACTACAGTAAGCTTTGTGGGGAAACGAGATGAATTCAGATAGAATCTGAGATTCTCACTTAGCTAAGAAGACCAAGAGTTATAATAATAGGATGACATATGAAACACTTCAAATTCAAATTCAGGACAGATGACTTGAAAGCTCAATCCACTTACCCACAAAGTTAGTTCCATGTTAGGTTTTTCTTTTTAATTTCAGATTAACTGTCGTCTTCCATGTTCAAAGCGTATGTAACTGCACCTGAGTGGAAGTTACACAGCTGGAACCGTTAGGATTGAAGAGCAATGAAGAACAGGAAGGAGAAGCCTAGGGAAAGTGATTTTGAGGGACCAGGGAAAAGAATGTGAAGAGAAGTCCTGAAGGATGTTCCGACTTGTTTGCCAGTCTTTGTCTGAGGTCATTAGTCGACCCGGGTCACTCAGTGAAATGAAGACCGCCAGCTAGGGACACAGCTGAACGAAATACACTCAGGAGAAGACTGAGGCAGCCATGGGTTTAAACGCCATGTCCTTGCTTATCAAGGGTCCCTTTGCCATCCTACTTGAGTGTCGGCATCCTGAGGGCAGAAATATGACACACAGTCGGTGGGATGCTGGAACTGGCTCAGATCAGCTCGCAAGAGCTGGTGTTAAATTTTCAAAAATTTTTCTGAGCCAACTGTTAAATCTTCCGTGGCTGGAAATCAGTTAGAGGAGGAGTATTTACACCATGGGAACTGACGAATGCAACAAATCAGGGCTCTTTTTTCCCCCCAGAAAGGCAGTTTACTAGCACACCACTAAGACAGAGTCAATTATAACGATTAACCAGTAGTCAGCAACCCTTTCAATATGGAGTTTATAATAAAATATAAGGCAATCATTACAATTATGCTTTAAATAATTTTTAGCGACAGAAAAAAAGCTGGTAGCAAAACTTTATCTCTAGTATATTCAAGAATATTAACACATATAGCTACGTATTGAAAAAATATTAGAAGGAAAACAGATCAATAGCTTCACAGTGGTTATCTTTGGATTGTGAATTTACAGGTGATTTTTGTCTTATTCATTATATTTGTATCTTTCAAGTATCCTACAAGAAGTAGGTATTAATTTCTTAATTAAAAAATCCATTAAAAATATGATGTGCCTAAGTCAACCCCTTTTTGTTTTGTGTACGGAGGGGACAGAGGGAAGGGTTACAGAAGAAAGAGGAAGGCGCGGGCTTTCCTCCCTCGTTCAGTGCTGTGAGAATGGGTTGAAGAGTAAACATGACGACTGCCTGGGGCCAGGGGTTCTGTTAGGTGTGGGCGAGGGAATGGGTAGAGGGGAGGAAAGATGAGTAGAGAAAGGCAGCCAATGTGGCAGAAGGAACACTAGAATGAGAATCAGAAGTTCTATTCCTAGCACTACACTAAGAAGCCACGTGACGGTCACTTAACTTTTGGGGCATCAATTTCCTCTAAAGTGAGTAGGTTACGCCAGAAAATGACGCACAAATTTCATTCTAATCAAGATGCTCTGTGTGACCTTCGTCTTGAGAAAAGCCAGCTTTCAAGGTACAGGCAGCTCGCCTGACAAAGGAGAGTGGTGCCTGTAGACTGTGGAAGAGGAACGTTTGCTGGAGGGGAAGGAAGTGAGAGTGTTGGCGAGGTGGGTGTAGCAAGGTGTCATTTAGTCGTGGTGCTAGAAGAAAACCTCGTCCTAATTAAAAAATTCGGAGGTATTATCAAAGGGATATTTGAGGACAAAAATAAGATCCCAGTTTTGCTTTATTTTATACATAGATGAGGAATTCTTGTTTTCACTGAGATATTTCTAACTTCTACCAAGGAAATCCTGAATGTGGTGTGGAATGTGCATGACAAGATCCCTGGTTATATGTTATAATGAGAAAATCAGGGCTCTTCAAATGCACGCTTCCTGGGACACAATAATTTCCATCCCATAGTACTTTAGACACATCTCTTAAAGGTCCAGATCTTTCTAGGATCACATTATAGATCTCAAGAATATAGTAGAATTTTCACTAGTTGTTAACTCTGATAATAGTTTAGTTAGATAGAGGTGGACACTAATAATTCAACGTATTGCTTTATATGTGGGTTCTAATTATGCAAAGTTATTGCTTATTTCTACAGATTGTTTTATGTCTATTACAGTTATTCTCAGTCATTTTGAAGAAAAATCTCCTGATGTGATAAGATATGATGGTTCCAGCCCACATATTTAAAACCGTAAGTTTTTATCTTTCTATAAACTTGATTCAAGACATGGCCATGGGCATGCCTCTTTCTGCAGGAGTACTGTGGTTTTTTAATGACTTTATCAGGGAGCAAGTCTCATATACATATATGAAGTGGAAGCTAGTTGGTCATCTCTCAGTTTTAATTGTATTTTTGAGACATTGTAAGAAAAACATCAATGTTGCCTTCCAGTGAGTCCATCTTCCAAATAGATCTGGACTAGTCTAGCTTCCCCAAGGCTGTGGCCTTCTGTGCTCTGTGGGGTTGAGTACTGAGGTCATGAACACATCTGCAACCGAACCGGTGAGCCACAGTGGGAGCCGAGATCCATTTCTCTGGAATGAGAGCCCCTCATTCCTTTGTTCTTGATATTTCCTGGCAACGTGTCCACAAGCACATGCTATTAACAGATGGTGGAAAGCATAATTGGGATTTTTATCATAGCATATCCCCCATGCTTCCATCATGCACCAAAGAAGCAGAGATGTATGACCAGTTTGCTCTGTCACAGCAGGATTAAGAATATCTCCTTCAAGCCCCAAAGGCTCTCACTACAGGCTCGCTCGCTCGGTTAAATGTGGTTTTCCATCAGAAGTACACACCCCACTTCAGCAGACTCCTTCATATCAGACTCCTTTTAAGATCAGTGGTTAACGCGTGAGAGATGGGTTTCTCCAGAACTGAGTTGATCTAGTAAGCTGAGGCATACATCTGTTCTGCAGAGCTGAGGCCTATGGGATTGGCAGAGAGCCGTGAACTTGTATAGACAACTGTGCCTCAAAATCCGCACAGATGAGAAGGTCTCCTTTTGTTAACCCCATAGTTATGTGATGAGCAAGTAAAAAAAAAAAAAAAAAAAAAAAAAGCAAGAGCAAATATGGAAAAGAATTTACCCAAAGAAGCTGAGAGGATTAATTTCGATCTTTTATTGATGTTCAAATCTGGCATGTGCCTTCTCAGTTCAAAATCAAGATTGTCATCTGCTTTATAAAAGCGTATGTGTATTGCATGTTTTCTTAGAGAAAGCTAATTCCTTCATGATTTATAGGTCTCTAAAGAAATACTGTCCATAATGTTCATAAGACTCTTGTGCATTTACGCAGCTTGCATCATGCAAAGAAGTTGAGGGGTTTTGTTAAAAGTATCTGCTGGTTGGGAATATTCCACATTATACCCAGGATGATTAAAAACGCAAGGCCGTCCTTTTGGCAGATGCCTGAGCATTGCAATCAGTGATGTTTATATTTGGCGGTTGGTGGCATAGCTAAAGGAGTGCCTTGGAAAGCTTGAAATCTAAGATGGCAGTGGTTACAGCTGGTGCTTAGGAGCTAGGACTGACTCTGGAAGCAGCCCGTTTAGTTCAAATCTGACTCTCTCTTCTACCGGCTAAGTGACTTTGGTCAAGACAGTCGACTTTTTAAATCTTGATTTCCTTATTTGTAAATGGGCATGAAAACATCACCTACCTCCTAGGGCTG
This sequence comes from Equus quagga, assembly GCF_021613505.1. Lineage (NCBI taxonomy): Eukaryota > Metazoa > Chordata > Mammalia > Perissodactyla > Equidae > Equus > Equus quagga. Next base: position 181,706,262 of record NC_060267.1, on the reverse strand, counting down.
TTGTGAAAATTAGATGCAATAACATACGAAAAGCACTTAGCATAGTGCTCGGTGCATGGCGTGTGCTCGATAAATAGAAGCTATTGTTATCCCTGCACAGTGATAAATAGGCCCAGGGACATGATTTTCAGGTCCCACGTCCAAGTGAAAAAGCAGGGGAAAAATGCTATTAAAGGTATTAAAATATAAAGCTTTTTCTTTTATTCCATGCCCTCTCTCTCGACTCATCAGGATGTTGTTATTGTTTTCAACTAACAGACTTTATTTTTTAGAGCAGTTTTAGGTTTACGGAAAAATCAAGCAGAAAGTGCAGAGTTCCCACCTGCCCTCTCTCGCCACCCCCAGTGCCCCCTTTTATCAACGGGGTGGCATTAGTGTGGTACATTTGTTACAAGTGACAAACTGATATCGAGACACAATCGCTAATTAAGTCCATAACATACATCAGGCTTCACTCTCAGGGTTGTGCAGTTCTACGCGTTTTGACAGAAGCATAGTTGTGTATCCACCACTACACTGTCATACAGAATAGTGTCACTGCCCTAAAATTCCCCTGTGCTCCATCCGTTCATACTTCCCCCACTCCACCCCCATCCTGACAACCTCTGATCTTCTTGCTCTCTCTATAGTTTGACCTTTTCCAGAATGTCAGAGAGTTGGAATCACACAAAACCTAGTTTTTACAGTCTGGCTTCTTTTACTTAGCAAAGCATTTAAGATTCCTCCTTCATGATTTTTTGTGGCTTGACAATTCATTTCTTTTTATTGCTGCAATATTCCATTGTATGGGTGTACCACAGTTTGTTTATCCATTCACTTACTGAAGGACAACTTGGTTGCTTCCAATTTTTGGCAACTGTGAATCCAGTTGCTATAAACATTCATGTGCACATTTTTGGGTGAATGTAAGTTTTCAACTCATTTGGATAAATACCTAGGAATGCAATTGCTGGATCATATTGTAAGACTATGTTTAGCTTTGTAAGAAACGCTCAAACTGTCTTCAAAAGTGGCTGAACCATTTTGCATTCCCACCAGCAATGAATGAGAGTTCCTGTGGCTCCACATCCTTGGCAGCATTTCATGTTGTTAGTGTTTTGGATTTTAGCCATTCCAATAGGTCTGTAGGGGTATCTTGCTGTTGTTTTAATTTGCAATTCCCTAATGAAATACGATGTTCAGCATCTTCTCATATGCTGATTTGCCATCTGTTTATTTTCTTTGGTGAGGTGCCTGTTCAGATCTTGCACCTGCTTTTTAATTATGTAGTTTGTTTTCTTACTTTAAAAATCCAGATAGCATTTTCCATGTTTCTTACTTTTCTCAAACTAGGGTTATTTGTTTTCTTATTGTTGAGTTTTAAGAGCTCTTTGTATATTTTGGACACAAGTCCTTTCTCAGATATGTCTTTTGCAAATATTTTCTCCTAGTCTCTTTGTCTTTTCATTCCTTTAATGGTGTCTTTTGCAGAGGAGAAGTTTTTAATCTTACTGAAATCTGACATCATTTTTTCTTTCATAGATCATGCTTTTGGTGTTCTATCTTAAAAACTCATTATCAAACTCAAGTTCACCTAGTGTGAAATAATTGAAAATATAAATATTGGTCTTTGCCTCCATTCCTGGCACAGAGCTCCTAAAACCCCTGTAATTTCCTAAGTAAGAAGAGCACTAGGAGCATCTTTTGTTCTAATATTTGGTCTTTGACCCCAGTTTCTGATACAGAGCTCCAAATGCCTTGGAGTTTCCTGGGTGTTAGCAGCATTTTTGTCCTAATGAGGCAACTCTTGATTGGCTCCTGGATAGCTTCAGAATGGAGGCTGGTCACCAGAAAGACCAAGCCATGATTAGAAGTTTGGGACTTTCAGCCCCTACCCCCCATCCTCCAGGAAGGGGAGAAGGGCTGGAGATAGTTAATGATTGATCATGCCTATATGATGAAGCCTCCATAAAAGTCCCAAAAGTATGGGGCTCGGAGGGCTTCTGGGTTGGTGAACACATCCATGTGCTGGAAAGTTACTGCACCCCACTCCATGGGGTCAGAGCTCCAGTGCTCAGAACGATTCCTCATACCCTGCCCTATGCATCTCTTCTATCTGGGCGTTCATCTGTATCCTTTATCATATTCTTTTATAATAAACCAGTTAATATAAGTAAGTTTCCCTGAGTTCTGTGAGCCATTTTAACAAAATATTGAACCCAAAGATGGCGTTGTGAGAACCCCAATTTATAGCTTGTCAGTCAGAAGTACAGGTAATAACCTGGGGCTTTTGATTAGCATCTGAAGTTGGGAAAGAGGGTAGTTTTGTGAGACTCTCTCTTTTATTTTTTTGTAACGATTGGCACCCAAGCTAACAACTGTTGCTAATCTTCTTTTCTTCTTCTTCTTCTTCTCCCCAAAGTCCCCCACTGCATAGTTGTATGTTCTAGTTGCAGGTCCTTCTGGTTGTGCTATGTGGGACGTCACCTCAGCATGGCCTGATGAGTGGTGCTAGGTCGGTGCCCAGGATCCGAACCCATGAAACCCTGGGCCACCGAAGCAGAGTGTGAGAACTTAACCACTCGGCCACAGGGCCGGCCCCGGGACTGAGTTCTTAGTCTGTTAGATCTGATGTTGTCTCCAGGTAGATAGTGTCAGAATTGAGTTAAATTGTAGGATCCTCAGCTGGTATTGGAGAATTGCTTGATTTGTGGAAAACCCACACATTGGTGTGAAGAGTGAAGTGAATTGTGGTAGTAGTCTGAGAGTAAAGGAGAAACCAGAGGAGATTGTCCATACAGTTAGATTTTCTACTATGTTATCATCTAGAAGTTTTGTAGTTTTGTATTTTAGGTCTATGATAGATTTTGAGTTAATTTTCTGAAAGGTATAAGGTCAGAGTCTCAATTCATTTTTTTGCTTGTCAGTGTCCAGTTGCTCCAGCATCATTTATTGAAAAGACATCCTTTCTCCAGGGAATTACCTTCGCTTTGCCAAAGATCTGTGGACTATGTTAAGTGGGTCTATTTCCAGGCTCTGTATTCTGCTTCATTTTTCTGTTTGTCTAATCTTTCACCGACACCACACTGTCGTAATGATGTAGCTTAATAGTAACTCTTGAAGTCATAGTGCCAGTTCTCTGAACTTTGTTCTCCAGTGTTATGTTGGCTGTTCTGGGTCTTTCGCCTCTCCATATAAGCCTCAGAATCAGTTTGTCAGTCACCACAAAGTAACTTGCTGGGCTTTTGATTGGGGTTACATTCAATCTGTAGATCAACTTAGGAAGAACTGACATCTTAACATATTGAGTCTTCTTATCCGTGAACTTGGAATATATCTCCATTTATTTAGATCTATTTTGATTTCTTTCATTAGAGTTTTGTAGTTTTCCTCATATAGGTCTTATGCATATTTTGTTAGATTTAAACTTAAAGATTTCAGGTCATGGTGTTTTTTATTTGCTATTTGTTGTTGTTATCAGTAAAGTTAAAATTTTATTATGAATTTTACCATTCATTTTATATCATGCAATGCCAGTTTTAAATGCAAATATAAGAACATCTAACTCATATATGGAATCACCAAAATTATACAATTGTACTTCACAGCTTGTGCAGGCAAGTGTATTTCATTCTAGCAAGAACAGTAGAAAAACTATGCAAAATTAGTTCAACTGCTTTTATTTCACTTCTTGATACTCTCATTCTACCAACACTCTCTGTCTTCAGCTTATTGATGAGCAAGGAAGGGCTGAAAGGAAAAAGAACTGTGGCTTGCCCTCTTTCCTTTTCCTTCTATGTCATCATTTTCAGCATAAGTGGTTGGCTTATAGGGAGAAATAACGAGTAACAAAGATATGTTAGCATTCCTGGTTGTTCATGTGTCTTAGAGTGCCATTGCCTTTCTTCTGCATTTGAAAAAGTTCTGATTCAAGTGGAAAGCTTGGCCTTTCAGAGCAGTCAGCACCCCTTCTCACTCAGTCAGACAGAACATGCTTACTTTGTACTTGCGTTGGGTCTTGCTGAACTCCCATGCAATGCGGGCTCACTGGAATTCCGTGCCAGTGAGCATCTTGAATGGGATGCCAATGAGGTGGCAAGGAACAGCGTGAATGTGCATCTTGCATGTATCTCTTCTGCTTTTGTGCACCCTCCATTATCCCGTTGGACTTCACTTACAAAACACAAGTTCAAAGATAAAATTATTAAGAATTTCAAGATGGCAACAGCATAGCATAAACCAAACACAGGGCCCGCTGAATGTGGGTTCCTGTGCATGCACAGGATACATGACCCTGAAGCCAGCCCTGCTGATAGCTGAGGAGCAGTGGAGATACATGACAATGCAGCTGACCGCAGAGGGAGGTTAACTAACTAGAGAATACAAGAGACTTCAGCTGGAAAGGACATAGAGTTTATCTCTGGTTCAAGAAATAGGCTCCAAGTGTAAAGCAACTGGCCACGGTCAATTGGTAAGTAGTGGTATGGGGACCCCAAGCAGCATTGTTGAAATTCACCATGTGAGGTTGTTTCAGTCTTCCTATTCCCTGGATTTTGGGTCTGCTGGCATCCATAAGTTTATTGAGCTTGACTTAACGCTTCTGGAAATATCCAGATTTACATACTGAGAGTCCAAGCCAAAACCCAAAGCAGCTATGACTGTCACAGATATAGAAATACCTTTGGTTACTAAAACTTGTTGAAGGCAAGACTAAATTCAGTCGAGTTACAGTGATAGTTTTTAGTATTAGGCATTAGTCTGCTGGAAAATAGAAAAGAAAGCATCTTCCTTCATGGGGGAGAAAAGTGATTGGTTTGTGTGTGTTCTTGGCAGCACTTTTTGCCATCTGAGCCAAGCTCAGATGCAGAGAGAATATGAGATTCAGAAGAGACTCAGAGATAGGCTTACCCAGTGGCTTTTTAATTGTGCTCTGTGGAAACCAAGGATCCCACAGAAGTGCTTTAGGGGATCCACAAACATTTGACTGAATTTATTTTTAGTTATTTTAAAAACTAAGTTAGAAAATGCACACTACTCAAATGTGTTATGGATCAAAGTTTGTTGCAGTAGGGACCACAGACTGCAATCTTTTCAATTGTCTCATGAGGAAATGTTACACATTTCAGCTTATAGATAACGTAGATATGCCCCTTTTATCTGCTTTACCTATTGGGAAGCCATGTGAGACTTTATTTTATTAAAACATTCCCTTGCATACAAGGAAAGTTTGAGAAACACTGATATTCATCCTCCTCCACATAAACCTCTTAGAACAGTGGCTGGATGCACAATAGATGTGCAACAAATATTAGCGCTTACGATAGAGATGGAGATACAGATGGAGATATTGATTCCCATGTTGACCAAGCAACTTGTACAACACATCCAGAGATTTGGCAGCACAGCCAGAATTCAGCCTGTGTCTTGACTCCTAGATCTTTTCTCTTTTCACTCTACCGCAATTGCCTCCAGCTCCCATCCCCAACAAGGCAGCTAAAATTTTAACTCTATCAGCCATGAATTGTCTTTCTCTATTCTATTCTCTTCTTGGTCTTGGACCAAGCTTGAGAGAGAGAGAAAGGGAAGTGGAGGAGGAGGCAAGGGAAAGAAGGGGAAGAAAAAGAAGAGGAAGAAGGAGGAAAAGAAGAAGAAGAAGAAGAAGAAAGGGAGGGGAGGGGAGGAGAGAGTACTTCTGTAATACGTGTTTGCTTATCCCAAAGCCCTCCTACCCAGGAGATGAGAGCATGAGTTAAAAAGAGCCCCAGATCCCAATCAAAACCCCAGCAAGTTATTTGATGGATATTGACAAACTGATTCTAAACTTATACGGAGAGGCAAAAGATCCAGAATAGCCAACACAATATTGAAGGAGAAGAACAAAGTTGGAGAAGTGACGCTACCCAACTTCAAGACTTACTGTAAAGCTACGGTAATCAAGACAGGGTGGTATTGGTGAAAGAACGGACAAAGAGATCAATGGAACAGAATAGAGAGCCCAGAAATAGACTCCTGTAAATACAGTCAACTGATCTCTGACAAAGGAGCAAAGGCAATACAACGGAGCAAAGATAGTCTCTTCAACAAATGGTGCTGGAACAACTGGACATCCACCTTCAAAAAATGAATCTAGACACAGACCTTACACATCCTTCACAAAAATTAACTCAGATGGGTCACAGATCTAAATGTAAAACAGCAAAACTATAGAACTCCTAGCGGAAAACTTAGAGTTCGACAATGAGGTTTTTTTTTTTTTTGGAGGAAGATTAGCCCTGAGCTAACTACTGCCAGTCCTCCTCTTTTTGCTGAGGAAGCCTGGCCCTGAGCTAACATCCATGCCCATCTTCCTCTACTTTCTATGTGGGATGCCTACCACAGTGTGGTGTGCCAAGCGGTGCCATGTCCGCACCCAGATCCAAACCGGTGAACCCGGGGCCACTGAGAAATGGAACATGCGCACTTAACCGCTGCGCCACCGGGCAGGCCCCGACAATGAGTTTTTAGATACAACACCAAAGACACAATCCATGAAAGAAATAATTGATAAACTGGACTTCGTTAAAACTAAATACATCTTCTCTGCAAAGACATCATTAAGAGAATGGAAAGACAAGCCATAGACTGGGAGAAAAAATTTGCAAAAGACACATCTGAAAAGAACTGTTATGCAAAATATACAAAGAACTCTTAAAACTCAACAATTGAGAAAACAAACAACTCAATTAAAAAGTGAGCCAAAGGGCTGGCCCGGTGGCCGAGTGGTTGAGTTCGCGCGCTCTGCTGCAGGCGGCCCAGTGTTTCGTTGGTTCGAATCCTGGCCGCGGACATGGCACTGCTCATCAAACCATGCTGAGGCAGCGTCCCACATGCCACAACTAGAAGGACCCACAACGAAGAATATACAACGATGTACCGGGGGCTTTGGGGAGAAAAAGAAAAAAAATAAAATCTTAAAAAAAAAAAAAAAGTGAGCCAAGAGCCTTAAAAGACACCTCACCAAAGGATATAACCAAATGGCAAGTAAGCATATGAAAAGATGCTCCACATCACATGTCATCAATGCAAAATAAAACAGCAATGAGATACCACCACACACCTGTTAGAATGGCCTAAATGCTGGTGAGGGCGTGGAGCAACAGGAACTCTCGTCCATTGGTGGTGGGAATGCAGAATGGCACAGCCACGTTGGAAGACAGTTTGGTGGCCTTTTACAAAACTAAACATATTCTTCCCATATGCCCCAGCAATCATTATTTACCCAAAGGACTGAAAACTCCTGTCTATACAAAAGCCTACACACCGATGTTTACAGCAGTTTTATCCATAATTGCCAAAACTGGGGAGCAACCAAGATGTCCTTCAGTAGGTGAATGGATAAATAAACTGTGTTACACACAGACAATGGAATATTTTTTAGCACTAAAAGGAAATGAGCTATCAAGCTGTGAAAAAGCCATGGAGGGAACTTAAATGCATATTACTAAGTGAAAGAAGCCGATCTGAAAAGGCTGCCTACTGTGCGATTCCAACTATATGACATTCTGGAAAAGGCAAAACTATGGAGACAATAAAAAGATCAGTGTTTGCTGAAGTTTGGGGTGGAGGGGGGAGTGGGGAGAGATGAACAGGCAGAACAGAGAGGATTTTTAGGGCAGTGAAAATACTCTGTATGATGTTATAATTATAATGGTGGATGTATATCATTATAGATTTGTCCAAACCCATAGAATGTATAACACCAAAAGTGAACTCTAGTGCAAACGATGGGCTTTGGGTAATTATAATGTGTCAGTGTAGGTTCATCCTTGGTAAAAAATGTACCATTCTGTTGAGTGACATGGTGCCTTCTGATAACGGGGGAAACTATGTATGTGTGGGAGCAAGGAGTATATAGGAAATCTGTGTACTTCCTTCTCAATTTTGTTGTAAGGCTAAAACTGCCCTAAAAAATGATCTTTAAAAAATATGGTTTTTAAGAAAAGAACCCCAGCAATATAGGAAAGGAAGGAAGCTGTGATAGAGTTCTGCTCTCAGAAACTCTTATCAGCAACCCCCCATGGCACTTCCTAGAGGAGGGGCGCTGTTCCAGGAGCCACAGGGCTTCAAAGGGTTGTCTTCAGAGCTCCAAATCTTGTTGCAGTGATAAGACAAAAACACATGAAAAGTTAAGTAAAAATAAAAGATATAAGTGGCTTCCAAAACTGTGAGATAAGTAAACGGCTTTAAATGAAAATCATTCACAAAAGAATCAAAACACTGCCTCTTTTCAAGTACACTATCTTCTCAAGCCTAATAACGCTACACCAAAAATACAGAAAACATACTCCTAGTGCCCCACCCAGTTCCTGAGGAGGCGGTGAGTACAGAGTGATGGGCAAGGGCGTGCCCTCTGGAGGGCAGCTGTCTTGGGTTAACTCCTGACACTCTAACCTGCTGTCTCTGTGGTCTTGGGCAGGTTACCCAACTTCTCTGTGCCTTGACGATCCCAGCCATTAAATAGGTAACAATGTACCTACCCAAGAGTTACTGTGAGGATTAAATGGAGGCGCTGTGAACAATGCGGGCACACAGTCAGGCCTCAATAAGTTTTAGTAATTGTTATTCTCTCCACTCTCTTTTTTCTGTCATGAGAATTCTGGGACAAAGGAACACTTAGAGGGTTCTGGGGTTCCTTCTGTGCTGTCACCTGAACTGTCACTTTACTTTCTAGCACAGCTTCTGTTCTTTCAGTCAATGTTGTAGACCAAAGAGAAGGAAGAATCTCTCCCATTTAGGTAAAGACACTTCCAAGAAATCGACTAGGGACGTAACTGAATTGGCCTTTGAAGATGATGGCCTTTGATTTTAAGGGAGAGAGGAGGCCTGGAGAGACTATTACAGTCTTAGGGATGTAGGAAGACCAATGGCAAGGGCTGGTCTTGTGGCCGAGTGGTTAAGTTCGCACGCTCCGCTTCAGCGAACCCAAGGTTTCACTGGTTCTGATCCTGGGCGTGGACTTGGCACCTCTCATCAGGCCATGCTGAGGCAGCACCCCACATAGCACAACCAGAAGGACCCACAACTAGAATATACAACTGTGTACTGGGGGGCTTTGAGGAGAAGAAGAAGGAAAGAGAAGATGGGCAACAGAAGTTAGCTCAGGTGCCAATCTTTAAAAAAAAAAAGAAAAAGAAAATCAATGGCAGCTATGGAAAACACCAGCCTACCGGAATGTGTCTTGAAGGAAATTAGGCCCCGCTGCAGACTCTGAGAGAAAAGTTAAATTTTTTGCCATCGCTCAAGAACCTTGGCTGACAGGGCAGCTGCCATCTGGAACATAACTGACCCCTGTGCCAGTGCTCCAACGACTCTCAAAACAGCAATTAAATGCTCTGATTTATTTCATTTTCTTCAACTTGTTTGTCAGAAGTATTCACGTGACCTGAGCCAACAAAAAAGGGCTGAGAAAACACCATCTGACCATCGGGCGGATTGTGGAGAGAGGGAAATGTCTGGTGAATGATTCCTCCAGGAAAAGCTGGTAAAAATATAAATATTTGTAGGCGTGGGGGAGATTAGAGAATAATGGACGAAAAAACACCTTCTAGATTTTCAAGCAACCGGAGTTCTTTGGTAGATCTCCCTAACATATTCTCAACGTGGGATTCATAGGCAGTGGAGATTTTCTGGGTTTAATCAAGGCTAAACATGTGAAGCTGGGTACCTGAGAGTTACTGCAGATATCCAATAAGATTACCTTTCAACCTTGTTCTGAAAAGAAGTTAGTCTTGTTAATTTGCTGTTTTCTTGTTTAACCCAAGGGGTGACTCAAGGGTCACAAGGATCTACGACCTTGTTTTACAGAAGAAAGAGAAGGCCTTCAAGGATCACAGATAATCAGCCCCCAGCTGCCGTTGATGCCCAGAAGTCAGATTGCCAGGGGCTTATTTGGAGTGAAAGGGGATTACCCCTTTTTTCTCCAAAACTTTTCCTGCCCAGCCCCTCAGCTCTATAACACCCCCTGCCTTCTTCTCTTGTTAAGGCGGATCTGAGAGAACCTATCCCCTGGGCTTCTCATTTTGGCCAATACACCTTTCTCCATCACCAAGCACCGGTAGGTGTCTTAGACATTGGTTTACTGTCGACAAATTTGAGATTAAGAGGTTTGGTATCAAGTGCAGCTGACAAGGAATGAGTTTGAACTAGGCCAGAAATGACCAGGCACAGAGTCACAATTTGCTATTTGTCACATTAATCTTTAGGCCCAAGGAATTTCTTGTCCATGAGGGATGGTTTTTTTCCTCCCTTCAGGAAGCCCATGGAACGTTGCTGGCTATGGCAACAAAATACCCTGAATTTTCTGTGACAATCCTGATTCTCAGTTTTCAATCCATGTTCCTCATAAAGGCATTTTTATTTGTCAGTCCTCAATTTGGGTCAGAGATGTGGTCTCTCTTCCAGATGTCCAGAGGACAGCTGCTTGTTTAGAGCCTAGAGGACAAGGAGGAGCCCGCAGCCCCCGTGAGGAATGAGTGAGTTTCTGACACCACCCTCCAACTCCACCCTGTGGCACTACACACAAATCTAAATTATGCAGAAACCTCACTTTTGATAACTTTGAGTCATTCATGCAGCCTGTTCTGAGGACATTCTCCAACCATTCTTCCTACCTTCTTTCAGCAGATACTTAGTAGATTGGTCCCCTTCAATCAATGGGGCTCTGTCCTCTATACATCGATTCACTCTTGTCCGTGATGCAATTATAGTCACAGTATGGAATTGGTCTTTATGGAACAGTCTTTCTAGACTGTAAATGCCTTCAAGGTGAGGCCTGGATGAACAAACGAATAAATGAGAAAAAACTAAAGACCAAAACCTCTTTTAAAAAGTTTAAAAGTATGATTAAAATGTCATTTAAAAATCTACATGGCAAATAACAGGAACTCAAGAAATGCTTGAATTAATGAATTTGTGTTTTATACATTGTTTTGAAGATTTCCCATTTTCTACCTAGATGTTAAGGTGATCATTGAAAAGAAGACATACTGATAAAATGAATAACTCCGCAAGCAAACCTGTCTTTAAAGGTGGGTTCTGCCCACACCCGACGAGGCTGGGCTGCCTGCTGGTAGTTTTGAATAGTGATGAGCGATTTGCCCAATTTCAGCCATCTCTAGCCTGCTCCCCCTTGTGGCCAGTGTGAGATGCTCTCAAGGTGGCTGGTTTGGGTTTCCTTCCCTTTGTGGCTTTCCCTCCTTCAGCAACGTGGTCTGACCTACAGATATAATCATTCACAGATGAAAACAAATCTCAAAACCAGAATATCACAATAGTAGACTTAGTCTAATGTGAATGCAGGAGGCGCTAAGGAGCCACCCCTTTTCTCCTGATCACTTCCTTCCTAACCATCTGCTACGTTCTTCAAGAATCAGCCCAGGGTCCACCCCATCCAGAAAGTGTTACCTGATTTCTTGCTCTCCGGATTTGGGGCTCACTTTGTGGCTTCGTGTATCAAGATGGCTGTCACTCTGTCCGTCTGCCTACTGGGCAGTCATTCCCACTGGACTGTGAACAACTCGGGGGGAGGAGGGAGCAGGAACCATGTCTTGCATCTCTTTATTCCACAATGTGTTTAGTGCCAGCGATAGAATAGATATTCAGTAAGTGTTGAAATAAACAAGTGGTTCTTGCCACTAAAAACTTTGGGCAAATGGCTTAGTGCCTCAGGTCTCAATTTCCTCTTTTATAAACTTAAGGACTTTGGATTTTAAGTCCCTAAAGAGTCTGTGAGTCTGACATTGCTTTTTATCCTCAGAATATTCCATAAGATTGCTCCCCTTTGGACTTTTAGGTCCTTCTTTGTGGGGGCTTTTGAACGCCTTTTTGGTTCTATTGGGTTGTATGCTGCATGTCATGGTCTGCTAATGTTGGAGGTGGGCTTGGAAAACAGCCCTGTAGTTACTAGCAAAGATGGAACTGAAGAGATTTCTTCATGGTACAAGTAACTGTATGAATAATTCTTTTTCAAAGAAAAACATCTATTCCATGAAGAGGTCAAAGAAGTTCATATTTACTTATTTTTCAACTTGAAGACAGTTCATGGAAAGTTCTAGAAGTAATTCTTCCTCTTGGCTCGAAGCTCCCTGTAGTCAATTTTCTCAACGTATCAAGTTTTAACAATATTTGACCCAAGGACCACAAAGCATTATTTAGTAAATATGCCGTTTACGTTCAAGACATTTGAGGCTAAAAAAACGTGAAGAAATAACTACTCGGCTTCTTCCACCAAGGTTTATATTCCTACATTGACTCAATGAATGAACACTGAAAAATATATATGACTGTGAATCTAAGAACATTAACAGTTAGTACAGACTCTGTGTCCATAGAGCCAGAGATCTAGAAGACATCAGCAAGGGCCTCATGCAGGCTTGGCAGTGAAGCCAAATGAGGATTTATTGTCTCTTCCCGTCTCTGTTTTGGTTTTGTGGGAATCTAGGTCTGTCTGAGGTGGGTGTGAGTGGGGTGCTAGGAGAGAACTGAAAGCTGGAACTTGCTTTCTCCTGAAGTAGGAACGTTCAGAAGAAGCGAGAATATTGGGAAGAGACTGTTCTTTTAGAACTGAGGTAAAAAAATTTTTTTCAAGTTAAACTAAACTTGGAGGCCTATGAATAGAATTGTATTAATTTAGGCCAGGAGGAATCTTCAACTAGTCAGGAAATAGAATTTTGAGTAAAGGGAAGAAAAATAAATATTTTAAGTAAGAGGATCTTTGTTAGTAATCGGGGGTTTTTTTTTTTTTTTTTTTTTTAAGGCAAGCCTCCTTACCAGCTTGAAAAGGTAGGCTGTTAAACTCCGTTACTGTAAAGTGGCCCCATAAAGAGGCCTGTATTTACCTTTCCTGCAGTCTCTCCAGGAATGTAGGTCCGTGTAAACCCGTGTGGACACGATTGAGTTTGCGGCTGGCAGGCTAGCTGGGAAAGAGTAGCTCCATTAAGATCATGAGGGTCTTGTTTTCTGAGAGTATTTTATTTTTGCTAGATAAAAAAATCTAAAAAAAACCCCTCAGCAAATATCTAAGTGATGAGGATTTTAGGCTGGTTACTTTTAAAACTGCAGGTGAGAAGCAGGCTCTGAGGAGCGGAGTTTGCTTGCCCTTTGTTGGGAAACATTTACATTAGTAAGGGAAACCTCCATCTGTAAAGATGCCTCCCTCTCTGTGCCAGGAAGAAGGGGATGGCCTTGTCTCTAGAAACTCTTAATGGGGAAGGCAAGAACTTAAGTTGGTTACTGTCTGGCAACCTCATGTAACTGATTTAGGGTGGTGGCTTCTGGCCTTTACTTAATCCGATTTGATTCTTATCTAAAAGTTGTGGGACTGCCCAGTGGCCAGACCCCACCTGCACTGATACCATTTTGACTTTTTTGCATGTTCTTTCCTTTGTCTTGTGGGGAGATGGCTCACATGCCTATGCCTTAAATTTAGCCTTACTCTCCACCCATGTTGGCAGCAGTAGCAGGGGCAGCAGCAGCGGCTCCTCCTGCCCGTGGGCCCTGTCCCCACGCAGCAGGCTGACTGTCCATGGGTCCTGTCCCCACGCAGCAGCCTGACTGCCCATGGGTCCTGTCCCCATGCTATTCCACACTATTCTCTAAATAAAAGAGCACTACTGCCAGAGAGTCCACTACTACTTGAGAGTCCAAGAAATCTTTCTTTCGACTCCTCAGCTCACCCACCCTGCATCATAAGGACGTTACAAGGAGTCATCTCGGATCTCTTATTTATCCTTGGCAATGTCTAATCAATTGAATTCATGTTGTTTTTGAGCTCAATAAATAATAAAAGCTTATTAACTTTGTGACAACAAAGATCTGTTTCTTTAGTAACGTGTATGCATTTCCATTTTTTGTCTGTTCCAAGGAAAAGAACTGTATATTCATATATCAGAGCCATTGGTCTCCTTAAAGGTTTTGTGGTTTGACAGAGCCTGGCATGTACGAGACCCTAAGTAAATATTTGTTGGCTGACTGACAGTTAACAAATATCAATTTCAGGCATGTAACGCAAATACCACTTGGGTTATAACAAGTTTCTATAATTTATCTTAATCACAGTAATAATTTTGCCTAAAGTTTTCATTTTTCTCCCTTCATTAGGATTTCTTGACCTCTGAAAAATGAGAGATGATCTTAAGTCATCAAAAAAAGTCACCTCTAAAACCTCTAAAATAGTGTGATACCGGGATTTGCTTCACAACAATCTGGGAGGGGCAGGCAGCGGGAAGGGTGGAGACGAGTTGTTACTGTGGAAGGTGAGTGACACTATTCTCTCTGCTTTTGTGTGTATCTGAAAAATTTTCAATATCGAAGGTTTTAAAAAGAAGGTGGAGATAGGGCCTGGGTGGCATAGTTCCAGTGTCCTTCTCTAGTGTTTCTTTCTCCTTCTGGGCATCTTACTTCAAAGACAAGTGAGCGTGGGAGAAGCATCTGTAGGATCTGACAATTCGATAGCGTTGTTTACTTCCCCAGCCCTAGGCCTCCTCTTGAGGAGTTTCTGGGCAGAAAGAAGGCTTCTGGAACCTTCCCAAGATTTATGGTGGAGCAGCCCTCCCTAGATCCTTTTACCTTCTTTTCTGGTTTGGAGGGAAATGACCTTTAGGTTCAGCAGTCCCCGGGGGTGTGGCAGGGAGGTGCGGCTCCATTGAGAACGAGATAATGGCAGCATTCCTGCCTGAGGAAGGGGCTGCAAGGGCCTGTTTTCCTGTGGCTGTTGCTGACTGGGCTGGGTTTTCATTAATTATTTTGATAATCATGTTGGCAACTTTTCCTTTTCTTTAGTCTTTGAAAAAAGCAAACATGTCTAACTGTTTATATAGCTACTAGAAGAAAGACAAGATTCTTAGCAACTGAACTAGTGTGCCTTGACCAAACTGCATTGTGTCCTGTCGGCGTGGGCGGCCACCGGCCTGACCATCTAATTTATGAGTCTTTTTCGATCACACACACTTTACTGGTAACGTGTTTCAACAAAGGAGAGAAGAAATTCAAAGCTTGTCTCTCCTCTGGCCTTGTGAAGTTTTCTCACACCCCCAGTCTCTTCACTATACTTGTGTGATTGAACCAGTGTGAGCTTTAATCTTTTTCTTCCATTAACAAATGCTCAGATTTACAAGTAACACAATGAAATCCAATATATGTCCAAGAAGTCTGCTCTAGGCAGTGTAAAAGGAGCCTAAAACAATAGTAACCCTCCAATCATGCCAAAACTGATTTTGTTCAACTTGAAATGAGTAAATATGGGTTAACAGAATCAAAGAGTTTTTTAGAGTTAGAAAGATTAAAAAAGAAAAAAAGTCCCTGGTGATTATTCTAGCTGAAGCTTCTTGCTTGTACAGTAGAGGTTACTGAGCCCCCAAAAGCAAAGTGACTTGGTCACCCTCACAGGTCCCTTCACAGAAAACTCAAGTGGCTTTTGCTTTCTCTGAAGAGCAGTTTCACAAGGCTTGACAACAAGTCAAGTGTTAGTGACCTTCAGGAGCCACAGCAGAGTAGAAACACGAAGTTGATCCCCTCCCTCAGTTCTAGCTCACGGGAAACACATACCAAGGGGTCTTAAGCTTTAGAGTTCTCCGGGAGACGATGTCACGTTTCTATTACAGAAAAAATAGAGAAAAGTCAGCCACAGAAGGATCCAGTTCAAGAATTCAGTTAATGGGCATTTGGGAAATCAAAATATCCTTCTCATATTCAAAGGAAAGAATTACTGTTAAAGTCCATTTTGTAAAAGTCTGCTTTTAATAATACTTTCTTTAGAGAATAGACACTCAAAATAATTAAGAAAATAGATTCAGCCTCAAGTCAAATATTCTCTATGTACCATACTGATAAGGGAGAAATGAGAGGAAAAAGCTTTTTTTGAAAAGAACCAGTAAGTGGAAAATATATTACCAAGTGAAATGCATTCAACATTTTAGTTCTGTTGAAAGAATAAAATATTTATAAGAATCAACTTTCTTCTTCGTATGAACTGTATATTATTTATGGCTATTTAAAGCTACTGAAGGAAAATAGAAAAGGGCAATTTAAAACTGTTTACATTTGTGTATCTTTTCTTATTTTGACTCGTTTCAACCACTGCCGCCACACATAGAATCTTTTTCTTCCTAAAGGAGACAGAGACTGCTTTGAACAAGAGTGGCTTTGAACACTTATCTTGTGGTTTTGGGAGAGTGGGAAAAAAGGAGGAAAAAAAAGGAAGGTAGAAGAAAGAATTCCTTCCTAACAACCTTTTAAAAGTAAGATTCTTAGAAATATTTAACTCTTGTAAGCTTTGCCTCACGTATTTGCCAAGTGCTAAGAAAAAGAATAAGGAGACCATAATAGTGGCTATAAAGATGGAATGGAGTAAAACAACAAAGATAAATCCGAGAAGGGAACAGGCCTGCACAGAGACACAGAGCAGGAAGCAGGTCGTAAATGTCGGGGCGCTGGAGCTGTGAAGCACTTGACCTTAGCTCATCTGTGGACCATGTAAAATAAATAACATCCTACACTTCTTATTTTAATTCCAGTTGACTCGAGTGCGTGAACTTTGAGAACTGGGTCATCTGTTCCTCTTATTGCTGATTGAACTGAGTAATTTCACCATGTAGAAGCCTCATTATCTGTCAAAGGGATCTTCTGAGAAAACTGGACAGTTAGCGGACCTTTAAAGCAAACGACATCCTGTGGACATTATTTTAAGCGCCCTGGAGCATCCTGGAAACCACTGGTTTTCAAAACTTTTCTTGCACACGATCCACTGTAGAAAGACGTTTTACATCACAACACGCATAAATCTATGTTACTGAAATGAAAGTTTTGTGAGAAAATACTTTTCCTTACTAGACATGATGCATTCTGATATTTTCCATTTCATTGTAATCATTTTTTAAAAAAATTCTGGTTTGTAACCCATTAAATTGATTTTACCACCACCAATTGAGACTCAAGAGTATGAAACAGAGACGTGAACAAATCAGGGTGCCGGTTGGACTCGAGAATAATATGAGATTCAAGTGAATTTCATTTGAGGGAAACAAGTTTGGTAGAATTTAGAAGTCAACAAATTTGTGGGTTATTTTCCATAACGTAAAACTTCAAATTTTTTGGAATTAAGCATTTTTTGCAATCAGTATGTGGCTAATATCGGTAAAAGACAATTTAGCAGTATAGCTCTTTTAAATATTATACATTTGCAATGAAAAGAATGATTCCTTAGTTCCAGAAGGTCCAAGTATGAAGTCGCGGCCTAAAATAAGAAAGAAGATAGTCTAAGTGGACAATTGCAAGAAGGAATTGACAACAGTCTGGAGGTAGGAGAGAGTTCTGAAAAACTGCAAAAGACTCACCATGACATTGTACCCTTACTGTCCAATTCGTTTTCCACAGGACAACAAGCCCTTCCAAGAATTTCAGTTAAGGGATCTTAAACTTTCTCTATCCACTGCACCGCTCAACAAATGCAAGGTCCTCTGTGTTATTTCTTCATTTGTTAACAATGTATTTACTGAACGTTTACCATGTGTCCCGAAATCCAGAAATAAGCACAATAAAGGCCTGTCCTCAGCACCAGCACAGTGCGGTAGAAGATCCGCGTGTCCCCGGCTCTGAGTAGATGGTCTTCCCCAGCCAGTGGCGAGTTCCCTCTCCTGTCTGTCTCTCCCCACCGGGAACTCAGGTCCTCTGACGGCAGGCTTCTTCTGGATTGCACAGCTCTGGTTGTCAGAAAGTTCTTTATATCAAATAGTTTTCTCAGTGGCATCCATCACCAATCCTACTTCTGTCCTCAGTAGTCACACAGTTTAATAAGAAACAAATTTGGAGTAAACTCCTCATTACTGGATTGACATGAAGAAAGGATCCACATTCCTAAGACGCTACAAAGATGTGAGAGGGGCCCATGCGTTGACATCTCAGTCCGAGGGAGGATACCTCCTGGACTGAAGCTGAAAAGAGAATCAGAACCTGAGGCTATTTTAGTTGACAGAGATCCTGAAAAGACTGTCCCGCCAACGTCTACAATTCTTCAAATAGGAAAACAAGTTTGCAACCTAATCCACTGGAATATTTTCTGGGAAACCTGATTCTGATTTCATTAAGGACACCAGTAGGAAAATAAGATTCACTTTACAGAAGTTTAATTAAGTCAACTTTGCTTTGACAGATTTTTCCCCGAGCCTGACGTTTGAAATGGTTCAGCCCGTAAAATAACCTTAAACATAAAGTTCCTTGCTTTATGATGAAGAATACATATAGGTAAATATCTCTAACTGAGCTAAAGTTAGGAAGAACTAGTACAAACAACTACTAAATTGTAGCGCAGGCTTTATTATTGTTACACTGTATCACAAGTTTACAGAGTGTGTTCATAAACCTGCTCATTTGAAGCCTTGCAATATTCTTTGAAGAAGACATTTTTCATTCCTTATTCTACAAAAGGAAACTAAGGAAGAGTACTCTCACTCTCTTTAGAAATCAGAACTGCAGTAAGCGTCATGAATTTTTAATCTAACTCTGATCTTACAGAACCTGGAGTAGGAAAGGGTTAAGCCACGTGGTAGTCAGGGCTGGAATTCAGGGATCAGATTCTCAGGAGATCTCCTTGCCCAAGGTTCTGCACATGTTTGTCAGAATCCTATGAGGGTATTTTTAAATCTGGAAGTTCTTCTAAATGTTTATAAATGGAATCATGCTATACATAGTGTTACACAACTTGTTTTCTCTCTTGCCTATAATGTAAACATCTTTCCATGTTGATCCTATGTTGCAATCTCATTGTTTTTTGTTTTTTTTTTTTGAAGATTAGGCCTGAGCTAACTGCTGCCAATCTTCCTCTTTTTGCTGAGGGAGACTGGCCCTAAGCTAACATCCATGCCCATCTTCCTCTACTTTATACATGGGATGCCTACCACAGCATGGCTTGACAAGCGGTGCCATGTCCATACCCGGGATCTGAACCAGTGAACCCCCGGCTGCTGAAGCAGAACGTGTGCACTTAAGCGCTGCGCCACCAGGCCGGTCCCCCTAATCACTGTTATTTTTGAAGGGTGACATAATTGGTATTCAGTAGGCACACTCCAATGCAGTCATACCTATTACTTGTGGCCAGCGTCAGTCCTGACTTGTCTGTGCCCACGTCAGACTGACTATTGAAGATTTGAAGAAGCATTCCCTAGCCCTTTCTCTGTATTGCAAAAATAAGGCAGCTGAATCTTTCAGTTCTTGCATGTAGCCAATCATACTTCTCAACAAATCAAGAACTCAGCAAAGGCTAGAACTATGTGACAAGCACGCAAATCTTCACAAAGCAAGGTAGACAACCTGGCGTTTTGAGAGCGAGACTGAGGTCTTGCTAGCTCGTAGGCCAAATTCGAAAGTCGGCATTTGGCAACAACAGGTAACTTTTGTTCTTTGATTTTCAACAACAGTTATGACTATTGGAGCACCTTCCAATGGGTGTTATAATCACTTTTACTCATTTGAATTAATTTAAAGAAACTGTAAGCCTTAATGATAGACTCCAATAGTTAACAAAACAGAATTTCTCCCTCTATGTCATCTTTAGTCATAGGAGCAGACAGTTGAGCAGGATATCCTTTTTACGCAGCCATGAAAAAGGCTGAAAAGGGCAATGATTTGATTGATGGCAAAAACTGGTGTTTGTCATTTGATGGTAGAATTGGGCGTGGAAATATTTTGGAATTTCTTCTTAATTTTCTTTCCAAGTATAGTTTTGGCAGAATGCAGAATGTAAAGTGGATTTTTTTTATTCCTAATTTCAAGATAGAAAACTTTCACCACTCTTGTGAATTCTTGATGACGTTCTAGTATTATTCAGTTTCATGTGTTGCCAACATTTGTGCCTTGCAGCAAAATAAACAACTCTGTAGCATTTTAAATTAGATTTGCATGATTTTGACTCAAATGTCTATCAAGATGGTACATATAGTGCTGCTGTTGAATCTTTTGGGATTTGCAACACGCTGGGACGTTGACGCTCTTCTTTTGCAATAAACAAGAAACCATAATTAATGTGGTTTTTTTCTTCCTGTTATCATCAGCCACCCTGTCAAATAATAACAATAATGTGAAAATGAGGAGTACTGAAGGGAAAGTGTCTAGTCAGGCTGGTCAAGCAATGAACGAGGCTGATGGCACTGATGGTGGGTGGTGTAATGGTTTTTTCCAGGGACTCAATTTTCCTAGTTCTCTAATAAATTGAATGTTTGTTTATTTTCCATTAATGCATTTGCTCACAGTAAAATACCTGCCACCGTTTGATGGTGCCCATTACAAAATCTAAACAAATTTGCTTTGATAATCCCCACTTACTTCTCGTAAGTTTCTCAATTAATGGACTGGAAGGAATAGATAAGAAACAGAAATACATTTTGAGGGCCTAAGAGCCCTATTTTTGTACTAGTATATCAGTATAATACCAAGGCAAACTTTAAATTAAATTAAAACTTACACTCATCTTAAAACAGAAAACGTTCTGCTCACGTTATGCCATCAGGCAGCATCTATTGCCCTCCATGGGTGATGGCTTCCCGAGTAGCTGACAAACCTGGCCCACCCTGGATTAATCGTAGGACCAGCTCTGAACAACCTTCTCGTTCCAGCTTCAGCACACCAGCCCAGTCAATACGATTTGGTTTAGATTTTCTTATTTTAGGTGTTTTTATGAAAATAACAGGTATTGCTTTTGATTCTCCCTCCTGCCTCCAACCCAACACAACAAAATCGTATTATAAAATTGTATACGATTTTCAAATGACCCTCTCTGGACGTCTGTTATACGACCTGAATTTTCTCCTGTACCAACAAGCCTATTGATAACATCTACATATGCACTCTTTGATAGTCCTTTCTTTAATCTAAGGAACTGAATCCTGTTTAAATGAGAGTAAACACCCTTAAGACGGGTAATGTATAAAGATAGTATCAGTCAGTAACACCATAGCATAAATTGTTGAATTCATGTAATTAACATTTACTGCCAGGCCTCTGAGGGCCTGTGACAGGCTCAGTGATAGTAAAGACATGCCCTTGAGGAGCATTGGAACTTTGTCATCATTTCATTGGGCAATGTTGGACAAGTTGGTTCGGTTTTGGGCTCAGATCTGTGAGTTGAGGGGATTGGGTGAGGTTGCCAGTCCTCTAAGCCTCTGGGGGAGAAAGGGCTCCAACCAGAGCAGCTCTTGATTATCTTATTTATATATGGGACTGGTTTTTTCTCAACTTTTCTTTCGAAGAAGGAGTTTTGCAGCTAAAATATTAAGGATTAACGGTTCTCAAAATAACCCCACTAGATGACTTTCAGGATTTTTTAAGCTGTAACCTCCAATGACATTCAATATTCTGTAATTTGACGCTGTTTTCTGTATTTACAATAGGATAGCCTCCTGAGAGGACGTTTTCACCGAGGAGAGAGAAGGAAGAAAAGCCTAGGGCACAGGACACCAGCCAGGGGGGTTTCTGGACATTGGCCAGACGAGGGTTTGGGGTGCTTGCTGTGTGCCTGGGCCGGTGTGGGTACACAGGAAGTTACAGGAAAGTCTGACTTTGCCGGTTACTCATTTTTCCAAAGGCTGGCCATGGGGCTCCCCAGAGTGTGGACCACTTACTCTGTGGGTGATCTTCTGAGAGACTTAGGAATTTCCACAAACAGCCCCACTTCACAAATGTCTTCTCTCCCGAGGAAGTGCATTTTCATCCCCCTTTAAAAAAGAAGTTCGAGGGGCTGACCCCGGGGCGAAGTGGTTAAGTTTGCGCACTCTGCTTTGGCGGCCCGGGGATTTGCTCATTCTGATCCTGGGCGCAGCCAGGGTACCACTCATCAGGCCATGCTAAGGTGGTGTCCCACATAGCACAACCAGGGCACTCACAACTGGAATATACAACTATGTACTGGGGGCCTCCGGGGAGAAGAAGAAGAAGAAAAAAAGATTGGCAACAGATGTTAGCTCAGGTGCCAAACTTTAAATAAAAAAAAGTTTGAGACTCAATAATTTCATGGGCCATATCTCAGCAAGAAAATGTAGTTTAAAAAATAAGCATAAGAGAGAGAAATTTTTAATAAAATAATCTTATCTGATCTGAAGAAACTCTAAATACAAAACATATTATGCCTTTAGCTCTTTTCTCCTGCCCCCAACTTGGAATCTTTTCTGGAGCGGTTTCAAAACAACTCTTTTTAACAATGTCAAAAGAAAGTTTAGGACACGCTTTCAAAAGTCCATTAAAATATTAGGAAATGCAAAAATCACTAAATAACTGATTTGAACTGACCGAAGCAGAGAAGGGCTGTTGGTGTTATTTCTATGATGCTCAGATAAAGTCTCTTCTTGGATTAGAAGTAAGAACAGAGCCCACTGGTGTTAGTGGTTAAGTTTGCACAGTCCACTTTGGTGGCCTGGGGTTCGCAGGCCTGGATCCCTGGCGCAGACCTACACACCGCTCATCAAGCCATTCTGTGGCGGCATCCCACGTGCAAAAAGTGGAGGAAGATTGGCACAGATGTTAGCTCAGGGCCAATCTTCCTCACCAAAAAAAAAAAAAAGAAAGAAAGAAAGAAAGAAAAGTAAGAAAGGAAAAGATTGGAGGCTCTCTAGGATGAGTTGCCCTGGAATCCTCCTCACTGAGGACCATAAGGGTTTTGGCTTGAGAGAAGGTGCCTCCACCCTCCCCCCATTGAATTTTGGACACTTATGGTCAGACTGAAGTCAAATGGGAAAACTGACAAGGGCCTCAGAGCAGCTATCATAAAGGTGGAGAAGATGAGGGTTGATGGTTAGGCCTTGGAGTCTTAGCATCCTGGTGTTGGTCCTGACTGTGACAGTAAATATGGTTGGCGGTCTGAAAACATGACATCCATCTTCTAGAGAACACAGAGGGATCAGTGAAGCAGGAAGAGTTTCCTGGAGATTTGAGAAAGTTAGGTAGGCAAACGTAAGGAAACCCTGATGGCCAGCTTGAAGACCACAGTACCTGTGAGAGAGAATTTTCCATAGACATGCCTCAGTGACCCAAGAATCCTTGGAGTGACTTCTGGTCAAGAACAAGCCTGGATTTAGGTGTAAACCTTGTTTTTAATTTCTCTTGAGATTTCTTCTTTAACTCATATGCTATTGAATTTCTCTGTATTGGGGGATTTTCCAGTTATCTTTCTGTTACTGATTTCTAGCGCAATTCCATTGTGGTCTGAAAACAGACACTGCGTGATTTCTATTCTTCTCAATTTGTTTGGCTGTGTTTTATGGCCCAGAATGTGGTCTCCCTCGGTGAACGTTCCACGTGCGCTTGAGAAGAGCGGGTATTCTGTTGTTGGAGGAAGCCGTCTGTAGCTGTCAATCATACCCAGGTGACTGATGGTGCTGTTGAGTTCAACTCTGTCCTTCTGATTTTCTACCTGCTGGATCTGTCCATTTCTGATAGAGGGTGTGACGTCTCCGACGGTGATAGTGGGTTCATCTGTTTCTCCTTGCATTTCTGTCGGTTTTTGCCTCACTTAGTTTGATGCTCTCTTGTTAGGTGCATACACATTAAGGACTGTTATGTCTTCTTGGAGAATCGACCCCTTTACCATGAGGTAAATGGTAAATTAATAATCCCTCCTTAACCCCTGATAACCATCCTTGCTTTGGTGTCTCTCTGTTTGAAATTAATATGCCTCCTCCTGCTTTCTTTTGATTAATGTTAGCATTGTGTATATTTCTCCATCTCTTTACCTTTAATCTGTATGTGTCTTTGTATGTAAAGTGGATTTCTTGTAGACAATATATAATTAGGTTTTACTTCTTGATCCACTGTCACAATCTCTGTCTTTTAATTGGTGCATTTACCAATTAAATTTACCAATAGACCACTGACGTTCAAAGTGATTATTGATAAGGTTGGATTAATAGCTATCATATCTGTTACTCTTTTCTGTTTGTAGCCCTTGTTCATTGTTCCTATTTTTGTCCTCCACTCTTTTTGCATGTGTAGTTTGAATTGAGCATTTTGTATAATTTCATTTTCTTTCCTTTTTTAGCATGTCTTTCCCCACCCCCTGCCACCTTTTTTTTTTTGCTGAGGAAGATTCACCCTGAGCTAATATCTGTTGCCAGTTTTCCTCTGTTTTGTATGTGGGTTGATGCCACAGCTTGGCTGCTGAAGAGTAGTGTAAGTCTGTGCCTGGGAACAGAACCCAGGCCACCGAAGCAGAGCACACAAAACTTAACCACTAGGCCATGGGGCTGGCTCTCTTTTTCCCCGGTTTTAATGCTCGCCCTAGAGTTTGCAGTACCCATTTACCACTAATCCAAGTCTGTAGTCCTGGGATAGTGTTTGAGTGAGTCTGTCCCTCTGGACTGGGAACTTCACAAGTGTTCCTCAGGATTTTTCTCCCGGCTGTGGGACAGGAGGGTGGGGTAGGATAGAGTGGCTGGAGTTGGGTATTTTCCTTCCCCAGGTCAGTTAGGCTGTGATAACACCCCAGCAGGTTAAGCTCTGGTTAACCAGTTTCCCCCGAGGGCAGGCCTTATTAAGAAGAAGAGAGTGTTCTGGCATATTTTAAAATGGTTCTTTTGTCAGGAAGCACAAGAGGATTTTTTCTCTGATATTTACTGTGAGAAACTGATCAAACTCCTGGAAGTAAATCTCACAATGTTGTAGGGACCCCCCCTATGAAGGGTCCCCCTGAGGTTTTTTTCGGGGGGGGGGGGGGGGGATAGATCAGCCCTGAGCTAACATCCATGCCCATCTTCCTCTACTTTCTATGTGGGACGTCTACCACAGTATGGATGCCAAGTGGTGGCATGTCCGCACCTGGGATCCCACCCGGCGAACCCCGGGCTGCCAAAGCAGAACATGCGCACTTAACCACTGCGCCACCTGGCCGGCCCCCACCCTGAATTTTTAACTCTCAGGCTTGTCCCTCGGAGCCCCCAGCAATTCACCGATTGTAGCTCCGGTTGCACTGCTCACGCACTAGTTCCATAGGTAGTTTCTGCTCCTGCTCCTGTCGCTCCAGTGAGCTGTGACTCCCTGTGTTCAGCTGCCTGTCCCTCTGATCTTGGGGGCAGGGGTTTGCCTGTGTCCTCATCTCTCTTATGGATCCAAGAAAAGTCGTGGACTCTTCAGTCTGCTCAGCTTTTCACTTGTTGCTAGGACTGAGTGGTGACTTGAAAGCTCCTCACGTGGAAAGCAGCTGTAGATTTTGTTAAATGCCAGTGTGGCTGAGAGAGCTTTTTATTCGAGGTGGAGAAATTTAAAATGTGTCAAGAGAATCCAAATGCCCAGTGAGTTCTAATTATAAGTATTTTGCTCCAAACAGGAGGATCAGACAAACATGAAGTCCTGGGTTGGAGAGAGAGGTGGGTTGGGGACTAACAGAAAGTCTTGCTCCAGACGCCAGGCTACCCAGACCCGCTCCTGGTTTTTCTTTCATCTCTGTAATCCTTCTTGGAAAGGCAACATTCACAGTGAGGGGCTCTGACTTGGCTCAGGCTGGGTCCTCTACGAGGCCCCATCTATAAAATGGGTGTATCGCCAGTTAGTAAAGATGCTCTGGTTTTGCTCTGTGTCTAGGGTTGTGTTATTTTTTTCTAATAAATCCAAGGTAGATATCCAATGCCATTTCTTGGTATCAGTTCCTGCTCTCTCCTTGTTACTTTTGTGAATAGGAAGAGATAGAGCATGGTGTTTCCTGCAGTATTGAGAATTTCTAAGAAAACAGGCTATTCTATTGTAGGAAAAAAGTCAAAACCAGAGTATGTTTATATTTTTAAGTACAAAACAGCCAGAGAAATAATACAATCTTTTGTGTTAAGTTGATGATGATGTGTATTGCATATCATAGTGCTGGTTTTTTTTTTCAACTTCTGCTGAGGCCTGGTAAAGGATCTACAACACTGTGTTGAGAGAAGGCTGTGTTCTCACAGAGAACAGAAGAGATAGCGTCTGATAAAATGGGCCTGTGCCTCCGAGTCTGATAGCGGTGCCTTCTGATTTTGCCGTATCTCTAGTCAATGAAGCCACAAGGTGAGATCATTCGAAACATTTTATATTAACTTGGGGGAGGCTAGATAAGGGAGAGTAGCAAAACTTTAAAGTACAATCTGGTTTAATCAAAACCAGGAGACCGTGAACTGTTTGGGACTCAGAAGGAGAAGGGAGAAGTTGAAAGTGAGTGTGATCAATGAGCCCCAGCGGGGCTGCCCACGATGGCTTTTCCTCCTGGGAAAGCTGTGCTTCTCCAGCGTAAAGACAGCAGATCTGTTGAGGGAGCTGCCTGGAATGGGGAGTGGACTCTGGCCTCTGGGAGCGGGTTCTGCCCTCTCAGGAAGGCTCACCACATCCTGTGTGTACACGGGATGACTAATATTTATTACAGAGCCGTGCGATGGTACAGCGAGCAAGGGTGAGCCCTGGTCACCTTGGGTCTGTCACTAATTGCTCCCCCCGTAGAATGTGATGTACCGCTGGCCTCCTTCGGCAGGTTTGGAGCCACCAACAAATGCTACTTTATAAATGCAGCTCAGAAACCCAGGCGTGTGTGGGGACAGCTTGTCCAACAGATTGCATGCTCACCCTGACTCTTGGTGGCAAAAGGGTTCTCCCTACACTTCCTTTGCCATCGTGGCTGTGCTTTGATTGGCTGTTAATGATGTCATGACACTGTTTACTTTTCTTAGTGAAGGCAAGGATCTGAGTGCATCCATGTTGCATTAAGCAATAGGAGAGACTGCACGGATCTTGAGCTGTGCTGCACTCATTTACTATGAGCCTGGGATGTGGCAACTCAATGCAACACCCGTCCACTGTGTGTCCTTTGTTATTTACAACTTTTGGAAGTTTCTGTTTACCTTGGTCCTTCCTCTTGGACTATCTTTCTAAGTTTAGTATTTGGGCTTCTGTTAACAAGCTGTGTCTTTCCACAAACACAAGGCAAACTACTAGGCACAATTTGAAAACAAATTTACGCATAGAATCCTGCCTTGACAAAATTTCAAGACAAAGAAGATTTATTTATAATTGAGAGTTGAATTGCAGGTCTCTGAAGCTCATTTCCACAAAGCAGAGAAAGAAGACAGGAGGCATTTGACTAGGTGGTTTTAGAAAAATATTAACGTATCTCATGAGCTCAGAGCAGGTTAGATAGCTCCCTGGCATTTCTAGAGAGGTAGGAAAATACTCACCAGAGTCTGCGAGAAACTGTTTAAGTCAAGTTGAACGTATGCAATACTGTTCAGATAGATGTCACGGAACAGACCAAAAGGTTTTCAGGAGAGGTAAAGTCTATCAAAATGTCTCCAAAGTTTTGGGTTTTTTAAAGTATGATTTTACCCTGTTCTACACAAGATGTATACCAGAAATTTTGGTTGCACAGTCAAAATAAGAACAATAATTTTTCTCAATTACTTTTATTATAATTTGGAAGTAGAATGTCCAGTGGAAAGTTATAGACCCCCATGAAATAAAAATCGCGTTTAAGGACCCAAAGAGCATCCTGAGACAAGGTTCAGCTTTCGGATGTTTAATGCTTTCATATCCTCATTATTCCATCCACATGATAAGCCTAACAAATATTTGTTGATGCTGATGCGAGATACTTCACGTGATTTTAGCATACTTGTTAGAAGCATCCGTGTATTACAGTGTTCCTCGAGGTTGATTCTGGTTTCACTGACGACGTTGGCTGGCTCTGTGGCATCTTCAGAAGTTGCATTATTTGTTCAGCACGACTCAGTTGCTTGAAACTACTTTCCTGGACAAAATTCAAAATGCATTGTTTTTATTATGCCACATTCATATTCTAAAAGGCAAATTTACATTATATAAATAAAGTAATTTTGGATTCTTATTAGAGTATGTGTTCATCTATTTGCATTAGATAAATATTTATGGGTATCAACCCAAAATTCCCAGAAATATTTAGAATCTTGAACTTAGATAAAATCACTGTAAACGTATTTAAGAAGTTCTGTAAGGGACTATAAATCACTGATGTGTACTGTCCTTTGCAGAGTCACAGCTTGGACAAGCCCACAAGGACCTAAGGGTGCTCTATGACCCACAGCATCCAGCCTGTCCTCAGACTCTTCCTGCGATGGGGGATGGCTGTCATGATAACTCTTCCGGCTTCCAGAGGAAGCGTGGCTGGTTGACCTTGCTCAACAGTCTTAACCTTTCTGCATCTCAGTTTTTTCACTTGTAAATGTGTTCAAGACGTATTCTTTGCCTTCCTACTATGGGTCAGACAATCTCAAATATTTTTTAGGGGGAGGAAGGGGAACCAAGGCAGGGTATAAATAAACAGATAGATGAAATGGAAAACTGAGATGCACAGAAATTTTAGGCATTGGGGATACAGAGTTGAACAAGACAATAGTCTAAAGGGAGAGACTGGGACATAAATAGTTATGAAGACAGTACAGTGAGCAATTTAGTGAGGCACAAGGCATTCTGGGCACACTGGGAGCACTGCTGTTTGCTCTTTTAGCAGTTCCTTCCCACCCAACCTCGAGGTACTGATTTCCCACAAAAACTGGCCGATGGCTATGCTCTCTGGATCAGGACTTCCCTCCAGGTGCCCCCTCTCTACTTCCTCCAGAGCCCCCTAGGCTGTAAACTCCCATGAAAGCAGCGACCCCATCTGTTTTATTCATCCTTTTATCCATGTAAACTTGCATATGGAACCCCCCAATAAATATTTGCCAAATAAATAAACAAATGGGCCGTATTCAGAAGCTAGGGGAGCTCCTAAATGAAGTTATGTCAAGTGTGACATGATCTTCTCTTTCTTTAGTACTCCATCTGGAAACATAATTCTGGTGTCAGTGGTCTAGGACACGGATCAAAGGAGGCTGAGCTAGGGTGGCCGTGTAGGAGGGTGTTGCAATAATTAAGTAAGGAGGGGTAAGGGGTGAAGTAGGGTGATGCTGAGGACACTGCGGGGTAGCCTTGACGGCTGGCTGGGTATGGGGGGTTAGGGAGCCAGAGAAGTTGAGGATTGCTTTCTGAGTTCTACTTTTGTTTTTTTTTTTTTTTTGAGGAAGATTAGCCCTGAGTTAACATCTGCTGCCAATCTTTCTCTTTTTGCTGAGGAAGACTGGCCCTGAGCTAACATCCATGCCCATCTTCCTCTATTTTATGTAGGACCCCTGCCACAGCATGGCGTGCCAAGCAGTGTGCCATGTCTGCACCTGGGATCCGAGCCAGCAAACCCCTGGCTGCCAGAGCAGAACGTGAGACTTAACTGCTACATCACTGGGCCAGCCCCTACTTTTGTATTTTTGATCAAAATAAGGCACTGGGAGGAGGAACAGTTTCTAGAGGAAGACTATGAGTTCAGCTTTGGACATGTTGCTCTGAATTTGGCTGTGGATGGTAAGATGGGGTCACACCCACTGGGCACGAGATCTGGAGCTGACGTTTACACATTGTTGACTCCCCAACACCGATTCCACTCCTCTCTCAATGTGATCTGGAAATTGCCCTCATCTCAAAGGTGGGCCTGATTGATCTAAAAGTACTGATCTGAAAGTCACCCTACTTGCCAGGAATTGGTTCAGGGATAGACATGTGATATAGTTCTCATCAATGAGAGGCAATCAGATGTTTGCAGGAGGCTTCTGGGAAAGGCCGTCTCTCCCTGTGGATCTGGATGGGGAAGCCTCCAGCCCTGGTGCTCCTGACAGCTTTCCTACAGCCACAAAGATCCAGCCACAGGATGAGGCCAAGTCTGTGGACCACAGCGTGGAGAGAGAGCCTGCTTCCTTGACGACATTGTTGAACCTGCTCATCAGTTATCTTGGAAGCTTGTACTGGCTGTGGACTGCCTCTTACGTGAGCATTTCTGAATCTTTTATGATCATTTTGGTGAGGGCCTTGTTAATGACCATTGAAAGCATCTTAACTGAAGCAGCTGAAGCTATACATTTGGTGGTCACCAGCCAACGGTGACAGCTAAAGCCAGGGATATTAAAGAGATTACCTGGGAAAAGCAGGCTGAGAATGGATTTGTGGGCACCTTACACTTACAATTGCATCCAATTCTGAATTCTAGCCTATGACTCAAAATTCTTTTTCCAGTTGAACTCAGTCTCCCTGGATCTGCCCTTCAACAAGTAGCCCTGTGACCCTGAACATTCTGCAGTCACTTCGCCTTTCTGGGTTTCAGTGAGCTCAACTGTGAACGGGGGTATGTATTCAGTCTGTCTACCCACATGGGCAGATTCAGGTTTTATAGAGTTTGAAGCGTATGCAATCTTGAGAGGTCGTCTTAAAAACTGGGAACAAGGGCCGGCCCGATGTCGTAGTGGTTAAGTTCGTGCACTCCGCTTCAGTGGCCTAGGGTTCGCAGGTTCTGATCCTGGGCGCAGACCTAGCACCGCTCGTCCAGCCATGCCGTGGTGGCATCCCACACAAAATAGAGGAAGACTGGCACAGATGTTAGCTCAGGGCCAACCTTCCTTACAGAAAAAAACCGCAAAACCAAAAAACTTGCAACAGAGCCTTGGAAGAAATCAGTGCAAGTGAAGGGCCCTCAAGCTTCAAGGTACATCTTCCTCTGCTTCACTTCAGGGTTATAGCGTAGAATGAGTGAGATAAAGCGTGCAGCGTGCGCACCACGTGGTGACTATCCGATGAAGGTCAGCTGCTATGATTGGGAATAATTTAATACATAAAATATATAATTTAGATCCAGATTGTGGACATACACAACCGCATGTGCTTCTCGAATTTCCGTGTTGCTGGTTTTAACTCCGCCCCTCCCTCGCTGTGTCTGTAGGGCCGACTTATCCACTAGGCCCATGGGGAACAGGGCCTTGGGCTCACAGTACTTTTAGGAGCACACAAAAATGTTTTTGTGTATTTCTTTTAAAGTCAGAAGAAAAAAATGAACTTTCCAGTTGAAGAAAATATTTTAATACATAAAGTAAGTCCATTCATCTTTATTCCAATGCAACGGTAAAGTCTAATTTTTAATATTTTCTTATGGAGGAAGAGACCCACACAGGTCAGGATGCTGCCCTGCTCTCTGCCTCTCCTCCTGTGCTACTCTTTTCTCTTCCCGTGATTTTTCCCACCTCCATCTCTTCCTTCCTCTCCCCACTCTTTACCATTTTATTTCCTATTATTCTCCTACCTCTAGCGTTTTCTGGCCTATATCCATATGACTCTCGTGCAAAATGAAAACATAAGAAATCAAAACAAGCATTGTCCTTGTGTTAGTTTTTCTTTCCTGTCTCAGCTGTTTAATTCCTCACGTTGCCAGCTCTCGGAGGAAGGCACGTACTGCCTCTCAGAATGGAAGACTCGGCGGGGCGGGTTGGAGACTCACCTTCTGCAGCTGCAGCCTCTGAGAGCCTGGCTCCCAGCGAGGTGTCGCAGCTCCGGGTTTCCCACACTGGAACGTGGTGAAGATGAAGAACATTAATTCGGATTATGGAACGTGGAAGCTCCCTGCGCTGTGACAGCTCATGAGAAAGAGAACACCGCTTCCTTTTTTGGAAGGAATTGGGAGTGTCACGTATGTATTAATTCTTGGGTTCAAGCCGAGTTTCTTTAGGGGTGAGGTGCAATCGTTACCTTTAGGTCATCCTGGGTGGGGGCGTAGGCTATTATTTTAGGTTCTTCAGAAGGGAGGTTTGGCTAATCTTAGATGATCAAGTTTCCTATTATGAACCTTCCTTCAATTTTGAAAGGTTATCATTCATAGTTCGTGCTGATAGAGAACAATGTTGGAAGCATTCCTTAGTTCAAGGGGATTTCACGCCTGGGTAATTTTCAAGTTTTACTGTTTTCCAGCTTACTAGCCTGCCTGAGGATCCCTACTGCTTCTTAAATTTCACAAATAAGCGAGTTAAAGAAAAAAGCATACACACCAAAAACAAACCAATACTTAACTCCCTCTTCCAACCACCCCACTGTCCCGAGGGAGATATGCACAAAGTCAGAAATAAAGTGGCAAGTTTCCTGTTTCACAAATGCCTCGAATTCCGATTATTTCTTGAAGACAGATTTAAAACAAAGACTTTTATGAATAACGTACAGATCATTAAGATTGTAATCTCCAAACTCTAGCGTGTAATATAAGCCTCTGATTCAACATATAAATTCACACTGATTACCCAGAATGATTTCCAGATGTTTACTCTCTGCATGTAATTAAATTTTGGTAAAAATTATAACTTACTCAGCTGCTTTTAAAAAAACTCTCAACAGAGACATGAAAGAAGTTTTCACTGAGAAATTTTTCCCCGCAGGAGCCACTCATCATGACAGAGATCTCTGGCTTGCTTGAACCCACTCCTAGTTTTAACCAGAGAAGAGAAGGTTGTGATAAGAGAGGCAATGGGTTGATCACCTCAGGTCTATCATTTGGGATTAAATTGCCACAGAATTTGCATGACAGAATAGAAAATGGGTAAAGTAAATCATTGAGTCTGTATTCACGGACGCAAAAGGAACAGGAAAATATTACAATGGGCAGTAAAATTAAATCTTCAGGGAGAATCAAAGTGTTGTGGAAGCACAGGATATGAGCATTGTCTTTTTATGTGTTGGGAATTGAAATTGTAAGTTTGAGAAAATCTGTGCCATGTGTCAACTGGAACGTGACAGTATAACGTACAATAGCAAGCAAAGAGATAGATGTCACGCGGTGAAAAAAGGAACAGAAGTTAGATACCCAAGAAAATAGTTCAAAGATACACATCTTGTAGAAATCATTTAAATACATTAGAAGGAAGGAAATGGTAAAATAATCAAATACTGAGTGACAAAGCAGAAGAGAAACACCGTGAGCGACAGAGGCCGAGGCAGAATAATTTGATGATAGAGAGAGGAAGAAGCAGGAAAAGGAGCCAGCACGAGGCAGTGGTCCTCTAATGGCCGTTTCTCCTGAGAAATGCGTTCTCCTGGAAGGGCACGGTTCCCTCCCCACTCACTGCTTTGATTGGTGTGTCTGCAATGCCTCAAGCCCACTGGGTGCAGCCAACAGATTCAGACCCTCCAGAAGGATCACCCAGGATGCCATGCCAGACACCAAGTTAGTGCAGTGTGAATAACTAAATATCAGTGCAAGTGGACTAACACTTAGTGAGTGTGTGCTCCCCGAAGGAGGCAGGCGTTGACGTTTCAACAGGAGTGTAGGGTCTCGACAGAAGAGCAAAGACCCCGATGAACATGTGGTGACTCGGGGGAGGGGACACGAAAAGGCGACAGTAACTGAGCCCAGAGTTCTTAACTGCTTCTGGAATAATTGACTTTGCATATTTGATGAAAGCCTCAGGCTGTACCCAGGAAAATACACATCTGTGTGTACAGACAAAATCCTGCTTACAGAGCTCCGGAGTCTAATGTGTCCCCTGGTCTGAGATCTCAGAGTTCTGAATGTAATGGAGATCCCATTTTGAATAGAACACTATTTAAACTGCTTACTGATTCACTTCCGTTGCAACCTTACCCAGCGAGACTGAGAGTGAGGCACTGATGTTGTCCCTCTGCGAAATCTTTATTGAAACAACTGCTTCCTCAATCTTCCAGCAGAGCTTGAATTTTTGGTTTGTTTATGTATTATTTATACCTTGCTGTGTTCTAGAAAAATTTTGACTTACAAAATCTGCATAATACACATTAACAAAGTAAGTACTTGGAGGAATCAGGGTGAAAGGAAAAGGTGGGCAAAAAATCAAAGTCCAGAGACAAAAATTAACAGAGCCTGTAGCCTCATGGTAGACATAAGTTACAATTTTGTAACTTCCTGGTGGCCAAAGCTAAGACGAACCCAGGCTTAAAAATAAGTTTTCTAACAATCCATAAGATAAAAACTAATCGGGTTATTGGGTTATTGGTTAGGGTATATATTAGGCTGCAAGTAACAGAAAACCCAACTAATAAGGGTTTACGTAAATTGGTGGTTATTTTTCTTTCTTAACAAGAAGTCCATAGATGGGCAGTTGTTCAGCCATCTAGGTTAGGTTATCAAAAACTCAGACTTTTTGAATCTGTCTTCTCTACTAGTGTTGATTTTCATCACTCTTGTAGCCTCATTGCCTCAAGTAAGCTGCCACAACTCCAGACATCACATCTGTGACCAAGGCAGGGAGAAGGCATAAGAACAGGATAGGGAGCTCTCCTCCCAAATGTATTTTTTATCAGGAAAGCAATTGCTATCCAAGAAGCTTTTTGTAGACTTCCTTCCATATTTCATGGCCAGAACTTGATCATATGAATATCCCTCACTACAACAGAGGCTGGAAAAGTAAGCACCTGCTTTTTTGGACTTTATAGAGAAAGGAGGGCAAGTGTGAGCCTTGGGGTGGCTTTGGGTTAATGTCTTCTGCACAAGATATGAACAGTCTTTCCCGATGTTGAGCAACCTCACTCCCAGGTGTCCTAAGCAGGATACTGCGTGATGCCTCAGACCAGCCCTAAACATCAGCCCCGGCAGTAAATTCAGCAGCAGATTCCATCACGTTCCATGGAACCCTGTGTTTCTCTCCACAGGCTGATGGCTGAGGCTAGGGCGCAAATTTGGAAAAGGCTTTAAGAAAAAGTCTTTAAGGAATCAAAACAATACATCAGGTTCCCAGCCCTGTTATGATCTGGTTTAACCCAAGGGTAACATTTGTCTACCTAGAGTGATGTATGGACAGCAGTGTGCTCGAGCCCCTCCTCGTAAATGTTATTTCCTACAACTGGACATTGAATAAGAACGGGACCACAGGGAGGCAAAGGCTGTGGTCTCCAGCACACGCCTCCCTGGAGCGCAGAAGCCCGCCTCGCTGAGAAGGGTGGGTACAGACACCTCAACAACCAGCCAGTGAGAGAGGAGGGTACGTGCTCCTCATACAAATTCAGACGCATAACCAAGACGTGTGCCTGACCGACAAACGGTCACTGACGGGTCGGGGTGAGGCCCCGGAAGCCATAATCCTCCCACTAAATTCCTCCAGCACTCTCTCCATCTCGGTGAGAGTAGACACAGCCCAGATTTGTGCAGCTCTGTTGCTAGCTATGAGTTGACTCATTTTGGAGCCCTAGCCCATGTTATTTTTCATTCAATAGACTTAGATATGTTCTTAGAAATGTTGAGAACAAATATTCCATGAGTGAACAGTGGGTGGTGCTTGCCTAGGTAACACCAGAGGGATAGCTTTGCACAAAGAAATCAGCAGCAACGGACTTCAGGCTATTTTCAGTAACGATTACTTGAAATAAGCGTTACTTCGATTCTTACTGTTTGAAGACCAGGTGCAACGGACCGGACACCAGAGGAGAAAGGCCCAAGGAAGGAAGACGTGCTTTTCTTTGAAGAACCTGTGAACTGGTGGGGGCAGGGGGCACACAAAACAGACATCTGGGAAAGAAAAGGAAACCAGAACGTTTGCAACCACTGTTGTTTTAATAAAGGGTAAATTCTACTTTGGGAAGAAAAAGCTACAATTTAGCTGTAATGCTCTTCTGTCTAATTCTAAGTTTAAGGTCTTTTGCTTGATAAAAAGGATTAAGGTCTATGTCTTGTTTTATAGCAGGAGGAGTTAATAAACGAAAGGAGTTGGTGAATGGGGTTTCCTGATGGGAAATTTTAAAATACACCTGTGAAATATATTCATCATTATAATCAACCTACATCTTTTGAATTAATTGTCGGTTTAGATTAGAAACAGAGAAACACAATTTACTAACTGTTTTTTGTTGCTATAGACATAAGGAGGCATTCCCATCTTATTTGGGGTTTAGTAAGAAATGAAAAATAACACCATACAAATCACACATTTAGTTATGAGCATAACAGGAAATGAAAGATGAACAAGATGTGGGAAGGACAAAAAACCTTCTTTATTGTTGCAGAAAGTTAAAGAATTAAGAGGTGGAATGTCAGTTAGCTGGGGAGCACGAAATTCTGGGCAAAGAACTTCAGATTTCATATGCTAAGAAATATAGAGAGATGGCGCTTTTTTAAAAAAATTATCCACACTATTAGATGATAAAGTCTTTGAGAGTAATAACTGTCTTCCAGGTTTACATTTATTCATTCAATAAACACTATGGCACTATAGGGGATAAAAAATAAGAAATAGTCCTTACTTCTTTATGGTTCATGGTCTAGGAGGCAAGAAATGATGTTTAACAGAAATCTGTGATAGAAAGGGGACTGTTCGAAACCCCACGGCAGGAATACAGACCAAGTTCCCGGGATTCTGAGATGAAGGAGTACCTCCAGCTGTGTGGCATCAAGAAAGGCTTCATAGAGGAGGTGACATCTGAGCCAGACACCAAGGGATCAGCAGCACTGACACAGGGAGATGGAGAGAAGAACATTCTAGGGAGGAAAAACAGTGTTGCTAAAGTGTTGGCAGCAGAAAAAAGAGGCGTGTGTATAGAGAAGAGAGCACAGTCCAGTTTTTCTGGCCCATATGAGCTCATTCAGTGGAAAAATGAGAGAGAAGGTTGAAAACATGAGAGTTGAGGCCAGATTCTAGAGAGTCTGTTAGGTTTAAATGGAGGTACTTGGACCTTGTTTTGTAGAAATGAGGAGCTACTGATGGTTTTCTGAGTACCTGACAGACACCAAACGCATGTTTTTGGAGTGGACGAGGCGTCAGGTGATGGGAGCCATGCTGTCATCCTGTACACTCTGAAGTGCCTGACACAGTGTCAGCATGTGACAGATGTATAACAGGATTTTTCAGTTGGCTGTAGAGAAATACAGAGGCAGGGAAGCCATCTAAGTAGGATAGTTATTGAGAATGTCTGACATCTTAGAGGGAACAGCAAGGGCTGGGCCAGGTGTGCCCTGTTGGCACTCAGTCTTCCTATTCGAGCTTCTGCTTGCTCTTCATAGCACCCCAGAGGCTGGACGGAGAACAACCACATTTCTCAGGCTCCCTTGCGGCCAGGGTTTGAGACGCCTCCACAAGATCTGGAAGATGAAAGGCAGGTGGAGGCCATTTTTACTTCTACAGCAGTGGTAGGCCCTGGCAGAAACGAGTTTTTGCTGTGGACAGAATTCATATTCACTGCAAGTGACCAGCTCCATGAATGGGGGGCCACTGTGAAATTGGCTGCACTTGACCTCTGGGTGTTGACGGTGATTTCCTGACCTCTGGTTCAAGGCTGCAGGGCTGTAAACTCCAAATTCAGCAGTGGTGCCACCTTCCTGTCTAACAGGCTCTCCTTGCTTCCATGTCTGCAGCCCTTCCAATGACTTTGTGGCAGCAATTCCCTGAATTAAATTCCTTTGTACTTGAGATACCTAAAATGATTTCTTGTACTGTTTCTTGCACTGAAGCTTCACAGAACCAGGAGACAAGGAAACTTGCATAGCAGAGGGAGAGAGACATCCCAAGACAAGTCACTAGGGCATGGAAGAAGAGAGGCTCCAGTCAGAGGTCCTCTTGCATGACAAAGGGCATCCACGTGCCTTTCAGTGTTTCAGTACAGCCCCTTGTTCTTAGTCCTCTTTCATCTACCTTAAAAAACAGTTTTTCCCAATTACAAAAATAATATATATTCACTGTAGAAAATTTGGGAAATATAGAAAACTATAAAGAAGGAAATAAAAAGCATCCATAATTCTACCAGAGATAGCTTCTTGAATCAGTAAGGATAAGGTTCAGCTGTAAGTGACAGGAAACAATACAGCAGGAGCTTCAGTGAAGTAGACGCATATCTCTTTCTCTCACATAAACAAAATTCAGGGGTGAGCAATCTAGGGATGGTACAGTGGCTCCATGACCACCAGGAACCCAGGCTCCTTCTCTCTTGTAGTTCCACCATTTTTGACACATTCATCACCTTCATTGCGCAAGATAATGACTCTAGCTCACTCTATCATATCTGCATCCCAGCCAGTAGGAAGGGAGAGAGGAAAATAAGAGCATGTCCCCCTCTCTTTAGGGAAATCACATGTGACGTTTTGCTTGTGTTCCTTTGTTCCCGATGGCCACATCTATTTGAAGAGGAAGATGAGAAGTGTAATCTTTATTCTGTGCAGCAGCGTACTTGGCTAAAAATGGGGGTTCCATCCTAAGGAAGGAAGCAGGAAAGGATATGGAAGGACAGTTACGCTCTTGGTCATATCACTGTCACCATCCAGTCATTTTTTTGGCCTCTCAGGTCCCACCACCACCCACATCCCAGTGATGCTGCTGATGATGTCATTTTTTTGTCACTTTCCCCTCTCCTCCGGGCCTGGAGCGTTTGCTTGGAGTATTTCTGTTAGCATTAGTTACTTTATTTTTTATTTATTTATTTTGAGGAAGATTAGCCCTGAGCTAACTACTGCCAATCCTTCTCTTTTTGCTGAGGAAGACTGGTCCTGAGCTAACATCCATGCCCATCTTCCTCTGCTTTATACGTGGGATGCGTATCATGGCATGGCTTGACAAGTGGTGCCATGTCTGCACCTGGGATCCGAACTGGCAAACCCTGGATCGCTGAGAAGTGGAAAGTGTGAACTTAACCACTGCAACACCAGGCCGGCCCCAAGCATTAGTTACTTTACTGTTAAAATCTTTCTCTATCAGCCAACCCTGGACGCCTTCCTTTCCCTCTTTCATCTTATATGACTATATGAAAAGGTAACACCTGGGCTGGCCTGGTGGCATAGTGGTTAAGTTTGCCCGCTACTCTTCAGTGGCCTGGGGTTTGCCAGTTCAGATCCCAGGCATGGACCTACACTCTGCTTATCAAGCCATGCTGTGGCAGGCATCCCACATATAAAATGGAGGACGATGGGCACAAATGTTCAGGGCCAATGTTCTTCAGCAAAAATAGGAGGATTGGCAGTGGGTGTTAGGTCAGGGCTAATCTTCCACACACACACACACACAAAAGGTAACACCCTACTGGGTCCCTCAGGGCAAGCATCTATAATGCTGTCTGTCTTATAAAGTCACCTTGACCTGGCTTCTAGATCCTTTTCCAAGGAAAGCTTCAGGCTGTTTTGCCCTTCTCCTGACCCACCATTCTGTTTTTCCTTCTCACACTCAAGTAGTTCTTGAAAATAATGTCTTCCTCAAAGCTTTTTTGGACTAGTTGCAGCCCTTTGTACATTTCACAGGCAGCTACAACCAATGTCCCTTCTCCGATGCCTAACCAGGGCTGCAAATTATTTTCTGTAGTGTAAACCTCATCTCTTCTGATTTTCAGCCAGTATTCTTTCAGGGTCCTTTTGAGTCTGTGAGTTTTCTCCAACCCTACTTTTCCTTTCCCACTCTCTCCACTCTTACATTAAAAGCTGAGCAGGGGCTGAAGCCCTCTGACCACAGAAATGTATGAAAATAGACACCTAATTCATGCATTGTTGATGAAGTTTCTCTCTTGGCTCCCTTGAGGCTAAGCAAGACTCCAGGAATGTCTTCTGGAATCTGTCATGGCTCTTATCTACAACACCTGGGGCTTCTCAAAGCTTAAGGCTCTGAGAGGCAACCATAGGCGACAGTCAACTTGCAATGCCACTCCCTAGAGAAACGCCCCGGCTGTGAAACCTCCTGTTGCCTGAGTAACGTGGGGATGCTTTCTCAAGGAGGTTGAGGATCAGTTCAACACAGTTCAATATCTAATCTCTGTGTGTGTAACAGGACAAGGAGAGGAGAGTGTTCTGGGCCTTCAGCAGTTACAATGGTCTAGGACATACCTCTGTAACAAGCAACCTTCAAATCTTAGTGGTTTTTAAACCGAAAACGTTGATTTCTTGCTCATGCTACTTGTCCCTTGTGGGTTGGCAGGGTGACTCTGACATTTAAATATTATAGATATTTAAAGACAGACTGATGGAGAAGCTACCGTCTCAAATACTGGTATTTCCCATTCCAGGGAGGAACGAGAGCTCTGGAGGGTCTTGCATTAGTAATTCAATAACCAGCCAGGAAGAGGCCCATGTCACTACCACTCATTGGCTAGAACTAGTCACACGCTCCTATCCAACCCCCCCCCCCCCCCCCCCCCAACCTGGACGCCCCCCCCCCCCCCCCCCCCCGGGGGGCAGACTTGGCCCCCCCCCCCCCCCCCCCCCCCCCCCCCCCCCCAGGAGACCAGGAAGTGCAATCCATCTTGTGTTTGAAAGGGCGGGGCACTGGAAGTGTTTAGAGAACAGCACCAGCAATGTTCATGGAGTCTAAGGTATCTAGCCAATTGTGATCATTAACATTCACAAGCCACTGTTTGGCCCAGACTAACTTGAGGCAATTGCAACCCACATTTCTAAACTTCTTTGTGTTTTAATCAAAGGAAATCACTTTCAACATTTCGCTCCTAATTACTCTGTATCCCTCTCAAATTGTTCTTACTTCAAGGTAAAATGTTATGAGAACCCTGGTGCAAATCCCGGGCCTGTCTCAGCTTCCTTGCTGACATCCTTGGCACTTGGGCTCTTCACGAGCGTCCTCCCCACCCCTACTCCCAGTGCCAGCCTCCTCCCCTACCCCCGCCTCCCCGTCATTCTGGGAGCTGCTTGCATGCATCACTGTTTCAGTGGAGGCAGCAATACACAAGGGCACCTCACTGTTGGAAAGGAACTGCCTTCTGCCTGCCAAGGACAAATGCAGACACACAAAGCAACATCAAGCAAGACCTCACATCAAAGGACTCTGCCTGGGCTTGCCAAGAGCAGGCTGCTCTGTGCCTCTCCTGCAGCCTTGTTAGTATTCTTAGGACCCAAGGGGCTGGTGGCGTTCTTGCCAGGCCCCTTCGTTCACCCAGCACTCCTGTTTGCTCTGACACCTAAAGCTCAGCTCTCTCTGAGTCTGGGCTCCGCATGAACAGAGCAGAATGCCAAGTGTTAAACATGTTGGGTGATTAGGAAGGAAAGTCCGTGAGAAACGTTTGCTCTGTGAACTCTGTTTGAGCAGGAGAGCAGAATGCTTTCTCAACTCATTCAGTCAAACAACGCAAGGAAAGTTTGGAAGCCCCGCCTAAGCCTCAGAGGAGAAAGGACAAGAATGAAAACTTACCCACTGAGGAAGGAAGGATGCTCTAGGAGCAGAGGTCGGGGAACACTAGAACCAACCCTGACGGGGAGGCTGGCTGTCCTAGGCACTCAGACCACGTGGGGAGAAGCGGTGTGCAGAAGGTCCAGAGAAACTTCGAGTTCTACTTTAGGATCAACATAAGATTTCAGGTTCTGTTGCTTTGAGGAAAAGAAAGTCTTAGTTTTAGAAGGAGGATGAGGGCAAAATGGAAAAGAGGACTGAGAAGGACAGAGAAAGGGCTGGAAACTTTATTTTAGAAAACAGGTAAAGCTTTCTGCTCTGTATGCTTAAGAACTCTTTTGGAAGATACTTTAATCATCAAAGTACAATGGAATTTTTTTTTAAAGTTTTAAAGTCAAATATTGTGAGATCTGTAAGGGAAACTCAGAGATGGTCTCTTCCAAATTGTTATTATTTTTGAGTTAAGGAAATCTGAGGCTCAGGGACACCAAGGGGCTTTTTCACGGTCACATAGCTGGTTAGTGGCAAATCTGTAGCTAGAACCCTGCGCTCCTGACTCCCAGCCTGTGGATCAGCCCCAGACACAGTGTGTGACAGGGTACACAAGTCTGCGACTTCATCAGCTACAGTATTTTTAACACAGTGGCTTCACCCCTTTGACTAAGATCTTCCACTGTGGCCAACCCTACTGCCCTGTTCCAACAGCTTCCCAGAACGGTAGGAATTAGAGCAAAAAAAATAATGGATAGGGCCCAGAGAAAATGTCACATTTCTAGAAGTGGGAGGAGGTGGAGATAATTCATTTACATAATTTCCTACTTTCAGAGCACTTCGTGTGACCATGGGTCCATGGAGAGAGCTCGGGCACTCCACGACGGAAAAAAACACACCTTTTACTAACCTCCCGTTGAAAGGCAGCGTTTCCTTCATGAGTGTAGGAACGTTACTACAGCCTTTGTAGCACTTGGACTTTGTCACTAAAAGAAATCATAAGTATTTTCATATTATATTAGTTGTGGCAGATATCTTGAAAAATTTTTACCCTCCATACCACTTTGCGATTATGGTTAGATCTGCTACTAAATCTTGTTATTTAGTCTTTAATAAATAAGCATATATATCACTATGCCACAGATTTTATAAACATTTTGATGACAAGATTTCAATGCAATTAGATTCCTTCATTGCTCTCTGGTTTATTGTATGCAGTTAAAGGCGTCATTCTGAGAGGGGATCCGCAGGCTTCACCTCACTGTCAAAGGGGTCCTCAGCACTAAGATGGCTGTCAGGCTGCTGATGGATACCCATGTCACTCGGCCCCACGTCCCCGTCTCCTCACCCTGTGGGCTCAGAGTGACAGAGATGCTCACTTGTCATTCTGGGTTGGAGAACTGCCAGCGTCTCTTGCCACAGCTATGCTTGTAATTCCAGGGCGCGCCAGCCTTTGAAAGCTGGTACGACTATATTACAAACGTGACAGGACAGACTCCATTGTTGGCATTATTATTAAAATGAAGGCTGATTGGGATTTTCTGACATTTATATCAAGAAGGTTGTGTTTACACGTCCCACAGAAGTTGACTTTTCTCAAGGAGTCAGCACTCCAAAATTCACTCAAAAACAAATAAGTTTTTCTAAGGTGGCAAAGCTGGCAAATAAATGTTTAGGAAGAAGATGAAACGTTAACACATCAAGGCACCATTTTCCACCTCTCAAATAGGCAGAGTTTTAAAGACGGTACTT
Organism: Equus quagga; assembly: GCF_021613505.1. Lineage (NCBI taxonomy): Eukaryota > Metazoa > Chordata > Mammalia > Perissodactyla > Equidae > Equus > Equus quagga. Next base: position 181,663,588 of record NC_060267.1, on the reverse strand, counting down.
CTCAGGATTGGTGGAGTGCAAAGAAATGGGGACTTTCATAAGCTGCCCACAAGACCAAGAGTGGGCGTAACTTTTCCAGATGGCAGTTGGGATCCTTAAGTGCCTTTTACCCAGCAATTTCACTTCTAGGAATTTATCCTATGGACACAATTACAAAGATATCCTTTCAAGGATATTCATCAAAATGTTATTTGAACAGTAAATTGGAAACAACATGAATGCCAACAATACGAGGTTGGTTAAATAAATCATGCTGCATCTTCAGGACAAACTACAATGGAGGTAATTTTAAAAAATAGCCATTCTGAGAATATTTAATGATATGAGAAAATGCCTTAACAGAATGTTAGGCTTAAAATGCAGGACATAAAACTTCATGTGTAAAATAATCCTGTTTTTTTGTTTGAAAAATATTCATTGTATTTCTTTGCAATCTTATATGCATGTAGAATACATATGTGTTAAAAAAAACTGGCAGGAAATGGGTCAAAGTGTTACTATCGGCAGTCTTTGGGTAATGGTATTTTAATTATTTTTATTTGCTTCTTTATACTTTTCTGTGTATTCTGATGTTAGATAAAGCAGTAAGACACTGTTTTTAAGAAGATGAGCTGGTGCACATGAGCTGATCGCAGAGGTGCCTTCTTGTTGCTCCAGACAAAAGTTTGTTTTGGTGGTTGCTACTGCGGGTTCGTTTTCTCCTAACCTTTGCTCTCCTTCTCCAGCACGGGCTTCCAGACGTCCGATTCGACCAAGTTCAGGGCACTTTACTGTGTGCATTTTCCCCTCTAGCTTGGACAGAAAATTCAGAAACGACATCAAGGCTGCCAATCTGATAGAGTCAGCCCGACACGCACGTCAACCTCACGGCAGAATGAAAAATAGTTGACTGGGGGAGTTGGAAGCCTTTGCAAAGAAAACTGAGATTGAGTTTAGAATAGGGTGAGAACCTGAGGGAGCCTCTGCCCCCTTCTCCCACCTTTGCGTCTACTCAGTTGTTTTTCACGCATGTTGACGGCCAGGAAGGGGCATGAAAACAATTCTTCCAGAGCCACTTTGCCTTTTGCTGATATTTGGTTGAAAGTGATATATTTTCAACTTTCAGTGATTATTTTCAGCATGTGGTGTATAAATTGGCTGGAAAAGCATCTGTTTGGGTAGATGAAGACGTTTTCTATTGATTTCACCTTGAAAGTGAGGATTACGAAGGTCATTTTCTGTATGTAAATATTAGTTTTGAGGTTCTATTATTTGCAATTGCCATTTAGAATTTTGAAAACACTAGCGTCTATATTCCATGTCTCCTCTCTTTCTTAAACTTGGACCGATTTTCTCCTGGGTGAAGTTTAAGATAATAAAAACCGAGAAACCATTTACTCAATGCCTCCTGTTGCATAGCAATCTAAACAAACACCCCCCTTTCCTCTGTTAAGAACTCCCAATAAAACAAATCACAAAGGTTCTGTTTAAAAAAGATGATTTCTAAGCCTCCTTTTTCTTTTTGGCACTTTTTTTTTTTTAAAGCTTCCTTTCAAAAAAAAAAAAGGAGGCCAAAGATTGCAGGCAAAAAAACCTCAATTGACTTTTTGGTGAGTCACTTCTCATGCTCCTGCAGGGGTTTGGAAACTTTGTCATTTGTGGTGAGGCCAGAGAGGCTGAGCTGGACCCATGAATACCAAGTCAGCCAAAGCACAAAAAACAAGACGACATAATAAGAACCATCAACTTTTCACTATCTTCTGGATGCCAGGCAGTGTGCCATGTGAATTGTCTAATCCCGTCACAAACCTCTTGTGTTGACGTGGGCCACTCTGCTTCTCTGCAGCCCGTTCTCTGCCCAGGAATGATTACCCAGATGGACCACACCAAAAGGCTCCCTCGCCCAAGGGCACTGGCAGCAGAGAGGAGGGAAAGGCAGGGTATTTATTTTCCTGGCTCCTTCTCTGCTGGTTACGGCAGGTTGGCCATGTCCCTCCACCCACAGTCAGAGCTCCTGCCAGGCCACCCGCCCCTAGGCTCCCTCCCTGAGTCCGAGAATCGCTCCTCGCCCTTGGCCCCTTCAGGCCTCATGGTGGACAGAGCTGCCTCTGTTGCTAGCTCCAGAGCATGGCTCTATCTGACGGCAGACCTCTGCAGAGTGTCTTTGCTAACCTCTTCAGTCCCCCTGTGTGTGTGCCATCTGTTTCCTGCTTACCTGCCCCCCGCCACCACCCTCGGGGACACCACTGATGGTTCTTGTTAAGAGCACTGCAGTAGCCCCCTGACTCTGACTTCCCAGTGTATTTGATATGCTCTAGCAAAGCAAATCTTTCTAAGGCACGGCCCGGACATTCACTGGACCCTCTTGCCCTCTGGAGAGAGTCACACCTGCCATCGTTAGACTTTTCCAAGCTCTCAGCTCTTAACCGCCTTGTGCTCTGTCTCTCAGACAGATGGTGAGATGCTCTCCTACAACGTGGTCGCTCACACAGTACATGGGTCTTCGGCACCCACTTCCAAACTTATGCCCTTCCCTCTGGGTTCTCTTCCAGCCTCACCTTTGCCAGTCAGCCTTCCTTCCCTGATGTTCCGTTTGGAAGTGAACTCCTGCAGCAAGGTCTTCCTATGCAACTTGTTGGAAGTCAATCAGATATCATCTTGCTATCCGTCCTCTAGTATCTTGGAAACATTATTTAAATTTTTAGTTATTTGTCTTTTCAAAACCATGGGCTTTGGCACCAAGTAGTTTTGGCCTTCACTGTGAGCTCTGTCAACACTGGAAATCCGCAAAGTTATTCAGCCGGCAGAGCCTCCCTTTACTCAAAAACGAAGGGGTCTTGAGAATACCTACTTTAGATGGTGTCGTGAGGATTAAGTTAACGTGAATAAAACTCCTATTACAGGGTATGGCAGATCAAGATTACTGTGCTTCTCTTCCTTCCTCTTTGCTCCAACTAGAGCTCAAAACCACTAAGGTCTATTAAATGCTTACCACACATCATGTGCTATTCCAAGCATTTTGCACACATTAATTAATAGACAGCAATCCCATGTGCTATCCTCTCCCTATTTCACAGATGGAGAAACTGGGGTACAAAGAGGTTAAGAAACTTGTCCAAGGTTTACCAGGATATAAGGTGGGGGCATCAATTCACAACCAGACTGTAGACTTTTTGAGGAAAAATTCACCTTATACCAAATTTCTTTCTACCTTTCACAGGGCCTAGTGTGACGTCTTACATATAGTCCATATTCAGTAAATGTTGATTTCATTCCAGGAGGCAGAGGCAATTAAGCCAGCGTTGCACTAGGCGGGGGGCTAGAAACGCACATGGTCAAACCAGCAGCTGCTTCCACGCAGCGAGCAGTACCGTGTGCAACTGGAGAAAGAGCTAGGATGCGAGGCCTTGGCAAGTGAGGGATGCGGCTGCTGCCGGAAGTCAGGAAGCAGCCAGCGCGGCGAGGCAACACAGAGGAGAAGCCGGACAGGGAGGCCAGCCCCGGTGGAAAGCTGCACCAGCAAAGCCTAGACTCCTCTCTCAGCAATCCTCCGGGCCCACAGGAGACGGTAGCTCTCCCTCCATCCTATGGTTATACCGCTCAAGCATCTTTAAAAACTCTTAGCCCCAAACTGATGGGCCCTTTCCTGTTGGCTTCTTAACTGAGCCAGCAACCTCAGAGCTTTCTTGGATTTCTGTTAGAAACAGCCAGATCCCAGGAATCATTTGCCACCAACACAACTGTCGCTCACGCCAAGCATGGGACATATGGCAGAGCATCTGGGAGAGGGCAGATCAGCCAGGAGGGCTGGCGAGCGGCACATGCTTTCATTAGAGTGGATATGTCACAGTAAATCATTTAGTAAATGTTCCCCTCCTCTCTGCATAGCGAAACAGAAAGGAAGATGCATTACCCAAAGCACCATAATGCTGTGGGAATATGCCAAAGCTTGTGCCTGAGACACTTTCTGACATTTCTTTAAATATCTTTTTAATATCTTGGCCAGGTCAGGCATATCAATGGCATTACAGAGACTGCAAATCAATGCCCCAGCTGTTTTGGTTTTTAATAAAACTGAATGTGATCTCTTTTCAATGATCGTCTCTGCAGCCTGGCTTTCAGAGAGCGGGACGTGGGGCAGTCCTGAAGTCAGGACCTGGCTTGAAAGAGGAGTTGTTCCTCCGGAGGAAGCGGGGTAGAAATCGAACATTTGCTGGATTACCGTCATCATCTTTTCCTAGTCCCCTGCCTCACAAATCTGGTGACCTACATGATTTACAAGACCAATTTGTGGTTCGCTGCTGTTTTTAAAAAATGAAATTACCAAAATGTTGCCGAAGAATCTAAAGGTTTCAGCTTCTAAAAATCACATTGGTATCTCCATCTGGGACCAGTCTCAGTGATTTATTCATAATTTTATTAGAGATCTTTTTCCCGGGAAATTCCTTGTATCTGATGATCAACATAATGGAAATTGAAAGGGCCCCTACCAAGAATTCAACCCTGTGCATGTGACTTTTGCCCCCAGAAAAAATGGAATATGTAAAACTGTCATCAACAGTAACCATCTTGGCCACTGGACATCCACAGCCCCCAACTGCAACAGGAATTCTTCATGCAAATAAGGAGATGGTCCTGTCCAGTTTGAGGTCCCAGTAGGAGGAAAAATCCAATAAATGTGTATAAATCAGAGTCTTATAATGATATTAGTTGACTGCTACTTATGTGGATCATAAATGTGACACCACAATAAACAGTCAAGTTTCTTTGAGGATATATTCGAGGACTCCTGAAATGGCTTTGAGAAATTACAGTACCTCCATCAGGAAAGTCTCATCTCCTTTTGCAGTTTATTGCTTTTATTTTCTGTAGTTTGTACAAAATGTCTGAGCTTTTTTCCTTCCAATATTTCGCCTGGGCTACATTAGTGCAAGTTTGTGTTTTCCTTGGGCCTGAGGAACCACAAGCCAAATTAAGACACATGGGGAGTCGGGGCCTCAGCTGGGCCCCCAGAGAGGCCTCCTCCCACCGCCTTCCCCACCCCCGACTTCTCACAAACCAGCTTCGAAGCAACTGAAATGTCCCTTTTTTTTCCCTGACCACAGGCAAAGTCCTGTCTCCCTGGTTCTCTGAAACTTATCCATTCCTGAATTTTACCCTTAACCACAGCGGAGGACGGGGAATAGCTGAGGGCAGGAAATATGGAAAGAATGTTGAGAATTTACCACTAAAATATACATTAAGAGTATTTTCAGCAAGTATAATCTCCACGTTGAACTTCTAAATCTACACGTCTCCTGTCACGTGACCCTCTTCACGTCGATGTGTGCCCCCTCAGGCTCCGTTCGCCCCTGCCTGCGTGAACTCTGTAAAAGCTAGGACTGTTAAAAATAGACAAATCAGGTCCGAGTGCCCCTCCCCATTCGACATTTGGCTGCAGTGATTATAAATGTTAAACTGGTTCGGTTAAAATCGTTGTCTTTTGCTTGAGCCAGTGAGTGGAATATCACCAGAGATTTTGATAGGCGTAAAACCCCAAGTGGGAATCCACGCGCGGGTAGGCCTGCGACTGAACAGCTGGTTCTGTTAACAGAAATCCAAAGTCATAAATACTGTGGCTTTAAGATTGTCACAGGATATTAGCATTAGAAAGGGACTTGAAGGGGACAGCCTGGCGGAGCAGTGGTTAAGTTTGCACCTTGAGCTTCAGCAGCCTGGGGTTCGCTAGCTCGGATCCTGAGTGTGGACCTATGCACCGCTTATCAAGTCATGCTGTGGCATCATCCCTCATATAAAGTAGAGAAAGATGGGCACGTATGTTAGCTCAGGGCCAATCTTCCTCAGCAAAAAAAAAAGAAAGAAAGAAAGAAAGAAAGGGACTTGGAGATGCTTTTGTTCAATCCCTCATTTAAACAGGACACAATGAACAATAATTACCATGGCCAGTGTATGCATATTATCTCATTTAATCCTAACAACACCAGAATGTGGCATCCCCATTTTGCAGACGGGAAACCGAGGCAGAGAGAGGTGAATTTACTAGTAACTTGCCCAAGGTGAAGTGGTAGAGGTAGGATTCAAACCCAGGCACTCAAGTTCCTAATTCAAACACCATGCTGGGCCACCTCCAAAGACTTGAGCCTGTCTCCACAACTGGCCTCTTTGCCCTGCTCGGGGCAAGTGAATGGCTGCTTCCTGCCTGGCTTTATCCTCTCCCTCCTTGTGACATGTCTGGTCTCAGGTTGGCCTGGAGTGGCTGTCAGGAGCCAAGAAGAATGGCCTCGGTCCCCCAGGTTATAGCTGGTGCCTCCCCAGACACACGCTGGGCTGCATCTGTCGCTAATGGGATTTCCAGATTTCTGCCTCTTCGTGAGCCCCCACTTGGCAGCCTTGCAGATCTGTGAGTCTGATGTGTGGAGTTGTGCTCCTCAGCTGTTCCAGTTTGGCAAAAGAGCGAGGACATCTGCGCAGGTTAACTCTGAGGGCAGACCACTGTGGAAGACCCAACCCTCCTCGCAGGCTTAGGTTCCTGAGTCTTTCGGCACGGCTGAAGCTACCTTGAGAATGCGACACGTAGTGTGATCAGGGTGGCTCTGGACGCATCCAACACGCACCTTCTTTAGTTACTAAGCACTTCAGATGTCATTTCTTTGTAAGTGAACTCTCCTTAGATGTCTTTTTTCCTCCTTACCCCCTTTTTTCTCAAGCGACATGTTATAGTAACTTTGAAGGTCATTGTCTTGTTCAACTTTATTTTCTCTCTGTGTTACCTAGCACAGGGCCTTAAACTCGGAAACCAACAAATGGTGATTAAATGCAAAAAAGAACAGCCTGGAGGAGAGCCCTCTTCTCTTATTTGACCTGTGAGCTGGATTTTGGCATTTCTTGGCTACCCACAGCCATTCCATCTCCCAACATACACACTTTCCTTCCAGAGAATTCTCTCCCTGCCAGTGTGAGGTCTCAGGAATCAGTAAGTCCCAGTACCCTCTTCCCGCTCTGGAAGCTGAAAGGGGAGGTCCCTGTCTCACAGGGTTGTAATGACGTTTGACGAGTTCATTCAGAACAGCTTCTAAGACACACAGTAGTGCAGCCTGAGTACGAGCTCTCTCACTCGTTGTTATTGTTCCTCCTCTTCGTCTTGTTCCTGTTGGCCTTCTCATTTTTGTTATTATTATTAGATTACTATCTTCCTGTGGCAGCAGGACGTGGGCATCTGACCTGCACTTGGCACTCAGACTCCTGGCATACTGAAGGTCTTATGGTCGATGCAGGACAGAAGATACGGTTGGATTTTTTTAAATGGTGAAATAGAACAACACCTGGGAAGAGTGCAAGAAACTACATGAAATATTTACGAATAATTGAAAGCAAGTGTCTAGTCGGCGCCACTGCCAAGATGACCAGCCCCCTGTGTGCCGCTCACCAGTCAGAGCCCCCTCCCTCACTCAGGGACTTCACAGCTGGGTGAGCTGTGTGGTCGCACAGGGCTCCTCGCCTAGAAGCATCCTGTGCTTGGTGTAATGCTCTGTAGTTTTAGTCTTGGAATTCTTTACAATCTTTGAATAAGGGGTCCTGCGTTTTCCCTATCAGGGAGGATAGTTCTGGTCTTTGGGGATCCTGGAAAGATCTGGCCTAAGGGCTGCTGAGGTGCAGGGAAAACTTTGCTACAGCAGTGGAGGCTGAGGCCAACACATAAAAGGCAGGAAGCAGAAGCCACGAGGTGCCCAGGGGTTGGTAGTTGATGGTGGCATTTAAAAGCAGAGGCAGAGAAATGCTGGCTACCAGGCTGCTGGCCAGAGCCTCCTGGGTCACTTCTCGGTGCTCCGTCACTCTCTGTCACTCTCAAGGTGGTTTCCTCTGCTTCTTGACTTCCTTTTGTGGCCTAAAATAAACTTCTGACACCTGTCTCGGCCTCTACCGTCAGATCCGATGCCTGTAATGAAACGTATTTACGAACCTGGACTTGGTAATTTTGCTGGAGACCCTGAAACGAACCCTTCTGCAGACTCAGTGTGCCTGACCGGTCATTGCTCTTATAAGTAAGGAGCTGCTCGGTCCCTGCAGCTCAGGGGCGAGTGGAAACAGTTCAAAGCCAGCAACATCAAAATGGTAACCCAGTGAGGGGGGCCCAGCGGGAACTGCCTTCAACGTTGGAATACAGACCTGGTGAGTCCCTGAGTTCTTGTTTCTTCATCTCCACTCTCTCTACCATATTTCAGGCTGCTAGAACTCTTCGCCTGGATTGAGGCTGGCCTCTCTGCTCGCACCTTGTCCCCTTCAACTCCACGCTCCACAGAGCAGCCAAAGCAGACATTATACAATTAATATTAAAGTGGCCACCCATTGCTCTCAGGATATGGCCCCAAATGCTTAGTATGCATTTGAGGTTGTTTATGGTGTTGGCCCTTGCTTTCTTCTCTAGCCTTGTCCTCACTACCTTTCCCCACCTCCACCCCATCGCCTCCATCCTCTGCTCCAGAGCCACACCCTCCTCCCTGAGCTCACTCTTGGCTCTCTCTCCTTCTGCATGAGTTTCCTCACCCCTTTGCCTTGCTGTCTCCTACTTTCCTTTAAGGCTTTAGCTTAAATGTCTCTTCCTCCAGGAGACTTTCCTGGAGCCCCAAAGCCTGGGGTTCACAGTCGTGCACCTTGCAGAGTTCTCTGTTTTGAATTAGAACGACCCTTTGACTTGTCTGTCTCTAACTTAGCTGTAGGTTTCCTGAGGGTGACAGGCACATAGCTGGTGCACAAACGAATGGACATGATTAGAAGAAACGGCAAGATGCTTCTGCTCTCGTAGCCAGAGCCCAGGCTGTGATGGGAGTGAGGGGATCAGAGAGTTGGACTAGCACGTGGGACAAAATGTGGGCCGGTGGTCTTCCCAACTACTCGTCTAACAAGACCCCTAGGAACCACGAGGTACTTGGTCAACTACCACCTTAATCAGTTTCGTTTAAGGCAATCCTGCAAACCCTTCCATCTTCTTTTCTTGCATATTTTAACTGGAAGAAACTAACAGCCCTTCCCAGCCAGTCAATACTTATATGTCAAATAAATTTCCTATTTCATCATTTCTTAAAAAAAAAACTAACCCAAATCCCAGTCAAACCAGGATGCCTGGTGAGTTGTATTAGAATCTTGGCTGGGAGTCCATTAATTGAAATTGGACTCAGGGAAGGAAAAAGTGTAAATGGTCGAGCAGATTCCTAAAATTCTGCTAAAATGGGAGGAAAGACAAGAAAACCCAGAAATGTCACCTCCATCCTGGCCAACATGGTGTCGATAAGGAGATGACGGTATATTTTGAATCCATAAAGGAATGTTGGTTTGTTTTCTTTTCCCTTTTAAAAAGACTTCCTTTCTTTAGGACACTGTGATATAAACCAGCAGAATGCTGGAAAGCAACATCTTGCTTGTCATCAGAGCACTGAACCGACAAGAGGATTCTGGGTAGGGCACCTGACTTCGCGTTGTCCCAGTTTCTTCTTCTGTAAAATGGGAACAGTAATAACAACGAAGCTTTCCCTGCCTGCTGAGAGGTGCCACAGGGAGAGTGTCTTAGGGACAGGTTTGTAAAAGTCAAAGCCCTCTGCAAACACACGGCCTGCACAGGAAACAAAGCCAGGGAAACCGAGTCAGGAAGCAACAGATTTGGGAGAAGCGTTTCTGAGCAGAAGTCATGAGATCAAACTTTATGATACTAATAAGCAGGAGGGATGTGCAGGAATGACACTTTCTTTGATCAAATTAATTATTTTGAGTAAACTGCCCCCCATCAATTGTGCTGTTATGTTCTCGGTCATTCCAGGCAGGTTTATACAACGTCAGGTGGTGATTAACCCTCCTTGTCCATAGCTTTCAATCAATAAGGGGGCGAAATAGTTTCAGGAACTGAGGTTTCCTTTTCTCTCCTGCACAGAGAGGGGACATAGAAAGAATGTTCAAGAATGTGTTTCTATCTGGGTCTCACTTAAAGGTGGCCATTGGTGCAGGTTAGGACTGGACTCCAGTTAATGGCGGGGCAGGCACAGAGCTACACGCCCTCACCAGAGCAGACATCAGCAATCCATCACAGCACCCTTCCCCTACTCTGCCTGGAGATGGCTTCCCAACCCTTTCCAACACAGCTGTAACCTGATCAGATCAGGGTGAAATCCATTCGTCACGCCTGGTCTGGGCGCTGAGCAGAAGCTGACTCTTCACAATCAGGCTGTTAAGCAGCTGTTGGGTGATGCCCTAACGCCTTACTGAGAAAAGTAAGCCGGGAACTTACAGGTTTGTGCCTTATTCTCTCATTTTTAGAACACTTACTGGTTACACTTAATTCAAAGCAAAGCGAGCAGGGCAGCAGAGTTAAACCGAAATGCCTGGTTGGAATCCCACAGAAGTTCCTCTCCCGTCTTCCACCCACACAGGATATTCGATCCTCCTAATGCCATTAGCTGTTGGCTTCAGACAACTGTGAAGGAGAGGAGAAAAGCCGACACTCTAGCGGGATGATGTTTATACAGATGCAGCTTACTCCTTAGGTATTTGGTTAGGAGGAGCTCAGAAGGTGGGGGCTGAATCTCAGGAATGTGTAAATAAAGTGACTTTGACACAGACCTTTAGGAACATTTGCAAGCCCCATTCTAACCCCACTTAGAGCGGGGGTTCTTTATCTCTATTGACATGGACCCCGTTGGCAGTCTGGCGAAGTTTATGGACCCCTCTCAGAATATTGTCTTTAAATGAGACAGGAAAAGAAAACACATTGGGTTGTAAAGGAATCCGATTACACTGAAATACAGTTATTGGAGTATTTCTATAAATCTGTGATATAGTAATATTCGTGATTTTTTATAAAGCATTAAATATCAACAAGATCTGAGTGCAGGTCAAATAACTACCATAACTTCGGTGCAGAGATGAGGGCAATGTTTTGAGAGATCTGGGACCACTGTAACGTTCTATAAAATTGTCTGGGATTTCTACTGGTGACGAAGTCACAGGTCCTGACTGATAACACTGCTGCGGTTTGTGATCACAATTGAAATACAAAAAGCCGCTAAATTTCAGAAAGAGGTTAGTAAAATTAAAGATGGATTTTGTTTTCCCCGCATCCAACTAGTTCATGAACCCTCTGAATTGTGTCCTGGGATCCCAGGTACAAACCTTGGCTTTAGACAAACTTGGACGGGGGCGGGGGGGGGGTGTCTCTGGGCCACGAGGGGCAGCCTCCTACTCTGGCTCTTCATTTAAAGAATGTCTCAGGCAGAAGAAGGGGATCCTCGCGGGTCGCTTTTCCTCCATGTGAGACCACTGTGCTCATCTCCTCAAAAGAGAATCTTCTTCATTTTCGGAGCTTCCCTCTGAGGGCTGCACATGGCTTAAACGCGTTCTCTGGAACAGAAACTGTGGCCCCGCTATAGATGTGCGGAAACGGGGTCTGAGCAGGTGAAGTGACCTGCCTACAGAACCAAACCATGGGCAGGGCCACCAGAGCCTGCAGCCTCTGATTTCTAGAGTGGGGATAAAGTTCTGTTCCTTGTGCTCATTCTCCGCCCTGGGCAAGTTGAAGGTTAAGAAGGCCGAAGCTCTTTCTAGATGTGATGAGAACCACTGGTCCAGGAAAGGAGTCTCTCGGCTGATCAGGGACTCCTCGTGGCCTGGGGGCGGTTGATAGGATGCAGCACCTAAGTTGGGACTTTCTGAGGGGACTCTTGAGAGCTGGCCGGCCCTCCAAGCCCACTGGGTGTTAGTGGGAAGCGCTCTCACCGTGTATCGTGAGTTGTTAGTGCTGATACTCCTGTGCTTGGTCAGACTAGATCAGATGAAATCACGGAGGTGTGGGTGGGGTGGGAACTGGGTAAGAGGAGACATTTTAGAAAATACTGCCCTTGCGTTCAATAGCCTTGACACAACATCATAATTTAAATTCATGTTAGAATTTAGATTATATTCTTTACAACAGCATTAAAGTTGATTAATGATTAATTTTAATTGCAATTTCACTTCTTTCTTTCTTCGTAAGTGAACACAGAAAGGTTCCCTAGAATTACTTAATACAGGAAAAATAACTCCTGTGAGTAAATCAAACTAACCATTCTCTTCTAACAATATGGAAGCCGGCAAACCAGCCCTTCACTCCCAGTATCCTGATGTACTCTGGTCTTCTCACTTGGTGTTATTCACGATGACAGCCGCAGCAACGACTGTCTGGGGCCCTGGGTTTCTCCTGGATTTAGGTGAGTGGCCAGAATGCAGGAATGTGGGGAGTGAAAGGCACGAACAGAGACAACGAGCCCTGCCTTTCTGTTCCATTGGTCTTTCCCCCGCTGGACAAAATGATCCAAGTAATACGTGTTCGGGTAAAACTGTAAACAATACAGAAGCGAATTGAACATGAAGTGAAAGTCCCCCTTCCTTTGCCATCTTCCAATCCACCCCCCTCCCCAGAAATTGCGTCTCTTTCCAGAACTTTTTTCTATGTGCTTATATATGTATATGAATGTAAATGCACAGAAAAACTCAAATACAAATAAAACACATATTTCTTCACATAAATGGGAACACATTATAATTATACATATTTTTCTATTACTGACTTTTCATTAGGAATATTTCCTAGCTCCCTCTCTGTGTTTGCACACGGAGATCCACCTTCTTCCCTTTAACGACTACATACTGTTAGTTCCATGATATAGACGATGCACCATGTCTGCGGACCCTTTTCCCTGAGTGGACATGCACCGTGTTTGCAGGTTGGGTGTTTTGTTGGTTTGTGTTGCTGCTATTAGAAGCAGTGCTCCAATATTATTCTACCTCCTTTCAGCTGCTAAAACCATCCTTCAGTGTGGCTTTTCTCTCTCCCTGCAGGAATAAGAGTGGGAGTGGAGAGAATGGGAAAGGGAGAAGGTGCGATCCTTTTTCTTCCCGCTGATCACCTCCTTCCCATCTCCCACCTGAGTTCTCGTCCACAACACACAAAAAGAGAGCTCCCTCTGCTGGGAATGCTCTTACCTTCCTCCCTCTCACCTGGGTACCTCCGTTCATCCTGCAAGTCTCACCTCACATTTTATCTCCCAAGCCCCGCTCCTCCTCCGAGCTCCCGTGGCTCTCTCCGCATCCCATATTATTTTGGAGTTCCCTAGTACACACCTGCCCCCCCGAGGGGAGGGAAGGAACTTGCCGTGTTCACCATGTGTTCTCAGCACCTAGGACCATGATTAGCATGTGATGGGGCGCAGTGACAAAACTGGTGACCTGAACTGAAGGGCCTCCAGGCAAGTAGCTCCTAACATAGTATACGATTGGGCTAGTCACCTTTAAGTCTGTGCTGACGCCAACAATCATCTGGATGGCACCTGAGCATGGAACAAGGGGAGAGGCAGCAGAGTGGTGCAGCAAGGTTAACCCAACACAGATCTCACCAGCACTGCCAGCCCCGCTCTGGCCTTGCCGCACTCATCACACCGCGGGGATCACTCTGATCTCAGCGGTGGGCCCCACAGACTGAAAAAGAGCAATACCTGTTCTGCAGGTTCTATTTTTAATTTTTGTTACAATTCTTTCCTGTGTCCTGCCTGAGCTCTCTCAGGCAGGTTGCTCTGATTCAACTGGTTCAGCTGCGCCCCTCCCGGTGCACCTCTGCTGCCCGAAGGTTTCTGCCAGGCTGGTGGAGGCCAAGGTCTTCCCAACTCTGGGTGCTCCCTCCTGTTTGCAACAGGGTCACGGCTGGAGCCCGAGGGGGACCACACTTCTCCAGCCTGCTTGACCACGGGAGGCAGAGCAGGGGAGGAGGGAAGGTGAGGAGCCCGGGGGCTGGAGAGAGAGTCCAGGTGAAGCAGCCAGGGGGTCAGCCCCAGGGCTGAGGCTGGCCTTCTGAATCTGGACACTCTAGACTATAAGATGTCTTGGAGACCAGCTCCTTAGTATTGGAGCCAAGGCGTGGCTTGGGGGAGATGGACACCATCTCTTGTAAAGCACAGTACAGGCTGGGTCTGCCCTTCCCCAGATTGCGGCTCCCTAACTCAACCTCCGTGGATATTGTGGGTAAACTGGCAGCAGGCCCCCGCTTCCTGCTCCAGCTCGCACAGCTGACCAGGAGACTCTGATCTCTGCACAGTGGCCCCAACAGCGAGGGAGAAGGAAGAGGGACGAGGAGAGAACATGGGGGGGAAGTAATGGTGTGGACTGGATCTTCTTCTTTCTACATTGTACAGAGAAGCAAATTGACTCTCAGAAAGGTGAAGGGTCAGGCCCAAGTCACTCAGCTGGTGAGCCAGCGGCTGACCTCTGAGGAGAAGTCAGGTCTCCTTCACGCTGGTCCCTGCCCTTTTCCGTGCCCTGCATTTGTGAGCGGGTCTGGCGTCATCCACGTCTGGGGGAGGGATGTACTGTGGCTAAAATGCCTCTGTCACCTGATCTGCCAATTCCCCACATACGTTAGCTTTACCTTTGACCTCAAGTTAGGTTCTTTTACAAATGCAAATAACCCTGGGAGAAGAACACCATCTCACGGGGAACAATTTCATTACATCTTTTCTGTAAAGAAGATTGAGCAAAGCAAGTTGTGGGCGAATAAGGGCCTGGTGAAGAGATGTGTGTGTGTCAAGGTTTCCAACACTCCAGAGAGAAGATAGCTGTCAAAAGGGAAGACACGGCTCTGGGCCCACTTTTTGCTAGAGACCCGTCTGCCATCAGGGACTTTTCCTTTGAGAGTGCTCTCGGTCTCTCCAGCCACAATGTGAGATATAGGGTCACCATAGTTCACGTCCTGGGCTGGCTCCTCCTACAACCGTATACTCCCCTGACCCAGATTCTTCTTGGCAGCCCACAGGAAGATGAGTCTGTGCTGATCAGCAGATTAGTTCTTTAAAGTGGAAGACTGCCAAGGAGATGTGTCAGCAGCAATCCTTGGCAGCACGAGGTGTGAGAGCTCGCCTTTCGGGCAAGGTGTGTCCTGGGCTGATAGCTCATTTCTTGGCTCCTGAAGTCACCCGATTGTTCCCCTGCAGGAAGTAAGGGGCCCCGGTCCTCCTGCACAGGTGGGATTCCGAGGTCACCGCCTAGCTCCCTCAGCAGGGCTCCTCCAAACCCTGACCACCGCCCGCACTCTGGTGGCTCCGCCTTTACCAGTTATTTTAGGTTCCTGCTAAACCTGTCAGGTCTCCACGTTTCTCCTCAGTTGGAGGAGCCCAGGATGGAAAACAAGGCACGCAGCACTCCAGCAGCTGAGCGTGCTAGGAGGCCTGCTTAAATCAGCCGGGCCGCTCTTCCTCTTCGTGTCCCTTGTGAGGATGAATAAAGGAACGTAATGCATCCAGAGCTCTCTGGGGAGGGACTCAGACGCCCAGCGTCTGTGGTTTATGCCGGGCATTAACGATCCCGGGAACGGTTAGACTCTCTCTCCCCTCCTTGACAGCACTTGATTACGTGAACCTCCCAAAGGTCTTCTCTGAAATGAGTTTTCTAAAAGTCAACTAAAGTGGAAAACAGTGCAGTCTTCCAATAATGAGCGACCCAGGCAAGGCCCTGCTAAACCCGTGGGCGGGGGGGGGGCTGCACTTCCTCTGGGACCTGCAGAAGCGTCCTCTCTGGAAAGTCGCAAAGACGGGCGGTAATGGGAAACACAAGAGCGAATTTGACCACCGAGATTTAATAAGGCCTGACATTTCCATGCCTAATCCTCATATATATTCCATTATGGTGATTTTTCAAGACAGACCACTAAAACGAGACCCTCTTGTGTACAAGAGAGGGGGGCGGGAGCAAGGGGGTAGGAGGGACCACGAGCATTATAAAAATAAGAGCAATCACAAATAATCCCAACAAAGCTTCTGGAAAAACCTGAACTGACTTCTGTTTCACAAGAAATTCTCCCTTTAAATTATCTGCCAGGCTACAGTGAAATCCTAAACTAAGTTCTTTATATGCCGAATATATGAGATCTGACGTAAAACTGAATGTTTTAGAAATAGAGACATTGTGGAGCTGGGAGAAAGAGGGTTTGGCAAGTCAACTCTTTCTAAACAATTTCAGCCCGCCTGGACCTAGGCAAGGCTGCTCCAACATGCTTCGGTGGCTCTGGCAGTAAAACACTTGAAACTTGCTTCAAAGAAATGAGTGGCTCCCAGTCGCGACTATGAGAACCCACAGAAAATCGGGACTGTGTTCACACTAGCCCCATCGGCGCAGGATTCACACCTCCTCTAAAAGCTGCAGTGCCGTCTACCGCAAACAGAATGAGTAATTTTGTGCTATTTTTGGATGGTGTGGTTCTTTAAAACAAAGTGATAAATTAAAGTGGCCTCAGTAATGCAGCAAAAATGTTAAGCTGTTTTAAGGCAAATGGAAAATGTGGTCTCGGTGTACAAAGAAGGAGTCAGCAGATGGAAAGATTTGGAGTCAGCTCCTGACTGAGTTCAGAAGAATTGCAGCCAACTGTTCAATCCGGTATTGAACTGTGGAAATGACGCTGTGCCCAGCAGTGGGCCTGGGCATGAGGAATTATTAAAGAGAAATTATTTTTTTGTTTCTGAATCCTCAGTGAATAGAGAATTCCTTGAGGGTAGGCACGTTGGTTGTTTTCCATAAGATGACCCTGACTTGCCTAGCCAAGTCTCACCTTCCACAGTCCTCCCAAGCCACACGAAATGGCCTATTTTTGGTCACTGGGGGCATCCTTCATGCCTCCCCAACCCTCTCCATATCCAGGCCCTATTTCTCCACAGTTCACTTTGCTAAATCCTACTTCCTACGTATCCTTCAAGGTCCAGCACAAACGCCCATCATTCCTTGATGACTCCAGCCTGTGCTGGTTGCTCCCTTCTCTCCTCTCCTATTGCTCTTAGGGTCGGACCACGCAGAGGGCTTTAGATGAGCAGCAGAGAGAAGGGGGACATCCCAGGACAACATGGGCAAAGGCAGACTGCGTGCCCACCAGTGAGGCTGCGGAGGAGGGAATGGGAGAGAACGGGGGAAGCAGGGAGGAGGAGGAAGGTGGACACAAATTCAAATGCAGATCCCTCCACTGCTGAGCTGGGAATGACGTCGGATGCCCAGCGGTCCCTCCACCGCTAAGAGCTCCCTCAAAGGCCTTTGTGAGAGGCTCCCACAGTCTCTGTTAAACAAGTGAACTTGTGCTAAACCCATCAAGCTACATCAAAGTGGTGCCCTGGGATGAGACAGCGTGAAGCAAAGTCGTTTCAGGAGGGCTTTCTGAGCTGGGTCCCCCAGCAATCCTCCCACAGCACCAGCTTTTTTTTGTTGTCGTCGCCTGTATCAATTTAGGCCTGGGGAGGAGTATGTCTGTGTGGGCCTCTGACTCCCTCACTGGACTGTCTGCTCCCAGGACAGGGACGTGGTATTGTCACTCACTGATGTGTCCCCAGGGCCGAGCCAGTGCCTCAGTAAGTACTTGTGGGATAAATGAATGAGTTCACCCTCAGTGAGCTGGTGGCGGTTTAAAAAGTGCCATAGAGGAGAGTTCTGGCATTGGCCCGCTGCATAGACTTAAGAGGGAGTGGAGGAGAGTTCCTGCAGTGGCATGCTGTGTAGACTAGAGAGGGAGTGGCTCACAATCGGAACCACTGCTTCTGAACTTGAGAAACCTCTGGGATTTCGTGGTGGTCACGGTGAGGTCACCCCTCTTCTGAATCCTGCCATGTCTGGACTGTGTCCACACCACCAGCGATCTGCCAAGGGGCCTCCACGTGGCTGTGCTGGGCTTCATCGTGTCTGCTTCAACATGATGCATCCTCCCACCAAGATTTATTGGGGGCTCAGTATGTGCTGGACCCTGTCCTCGGAACGTGGCACGCTGTATTAGTCAGGGTCCTCTGGAGGAACGGAAATAGGAGGACATATGCATAGATACAGGGAAAGAGATTTGTGGTAAGGGATGGGCTCCTGTGATGCAGGAGGCTGAGAAGTCGCAAGATCTGCGAGACCCAGGAGAGCGGCGGCTCTATCCAAGTCGGAGTCTGAAGGCGAGAAAGAGACAGAGAAAGAGACCTCTCCCTGACCCAGCCTTTCTGCTCTGTTCAGGCCTTCAATTGATTGGACGAGGCCCACATTAGGGAGGGCCATCAGCTTTACTCCATCTGCTGATTTCAATGTTAATCTCATAACACCCTCACAGCCACACCTAGAACAACCAACTACCTGGGCACCCAGTGGCCCCATCTGTCTAGCTGACACATAAAATTAACCATCGCACATGTGTCAATTCAATTAATCCCCACAACAACGCTAAGAGGGAGGGAGCACTGTCACCCTCATTACTCGGGGGAGCCAGAGCTCAGCCAGTCTGACTTCAGGGCCAGTAGGTGCAGGCACAGCACAGGACGGTCCACCCCACTGCTCCACCCGCCTGGGAAACGATCCCACGGCTGCCCCTCACATTGGCAAGGGATTTTCATTTCATTTTATTGACTAAGGTAACTTAGCAACATCAAATAAAATTTTTAAAAAATAGTTTACTATTTTTATGTGTTACTTTCTGGGTCCTCATTCACTTTTACATGTACTTTCCCAAAGGGCCCTGGTGTGTCCCAATTTTATACTCAGACTTAGAAGTGATGACGGCATGAAGATGGCTACTCTCACCTGACCTGGCTAGTCATTCATGATGATATAACACCATGACGTGACTATTACCAATTAATTTTACTGTTATTGTTATTTAATTAATTTTTAACGTATCCCATTCTCCTGGGTTGTGGTTTACTTTCCTGAACATAAGCAAAAAAAAAAAAGAAGTAAACCTACTAAAATCTAATACTTAGTAAAGAAGACATTTATATAAAATTCTCTCCATATCAAGGAAATAAAATAAGATGTCAAATGTTGGAACCGAGTGATAGGAATACGGGTAATTTTCTTTTGGTCTCTCTTTTCTGCCCTTTTTTACATATCACAAAAGAAAAATATATAATGCACCTTATTTTTTTTAATGTACAATTACACCATTAATTAAAACAAGCAAACCTGCATCAAACTGCCCATAAGAAACACTTCTGTGGCTGCAGGACCGCAGGCTGGTCCATATGTCACCTGCTTCAGCATTCTTCCTTCTCACGCCTCAGACCACAGAAGAGCCAGAACACAGGGATCCCAACATGTTACTGTTTTCCTCCAAGATTTATTTAGTGACAGGCAAAGAAGAGAACCCAGGCTTCCTGATTCTCTCCTACCTTATCTGCTAATTATCTCCCAAATGAGCCAGCTTCCTGAAATTTTCTTTCCAAAGAGACTTCATCATGTGCATTTTCCTACTTTGCGTTGGGTCCATGGCCATAAGAACATAAATATAGTGATAGGTACAGGAGGTGGCAAGGACGTGGTGTACCCTCGCCCGGTTCTATGCCCCTTGGCCCGTGGCGGATGTCACTGATGGATCAGGGAACTCTCCTCCCTGAGCCCAGCTTCCCTTCAGACCCCTCTGAACACAGTGCTCCAGGCAGCTGCTCAGACAGTTGGCTCCAAGGATGAACCGACCTGCCCCCCCGATGGAGCAGTGACGTCAACATCGATCCTTTCTTTCTCTTCTTTAGGATCTGGCTTTGGTTCTATACCAATAGAGCTATGACCTTGCACTTCTTTCTCACTCTGCTTAAGAGAACGTATTTTGAAAGTGGGCACTCAGGCTAGGAGCTACATTCATCCCAAAACACAAGAGCTGGGGAGTCAGGTCTAAGCCGATTATTTTGCACGCTTAGAAAACCTCAACTGGCTCAAGCTGACACAGCCGGGTTCGTGATGGCACAGAGATCAGCCCCAGGCTGGCTGACTCTCTGTCCAGTGCTCCTCACCACTCTGCCTATCTGACTCTGGGCTTTATCAGACGGAACAGAGAAAATGTTCCTGGGATCTGACACGTGTAAACACTCCTCCATCACCCTGGCCTCGGCCGCTTGCCAAGATAGGAACGAGGCCAAATTTAGTGGGTCCTTCAGCCCGGTGACCCCGGTGGAAACAATCCCTTGATATAGAACAGAGAGAGCTGGAGAAAAATGTGCTGTCCACAAAGAACAAAGCCTGGGATGATTCATTCTCCTGATCCTGGTGATTTATCGCTGGATGCTGGTCACTCACACCGGCTGTCAGCAGCTTTGCAGGAATTCTAATCTGGATGCTCGTCCTGAACACACAATTCCCTCGTTACTTCCTCCTGGTTCCCAAACATTCAGCGCTTTCCCGGGCACGCTTTCCCGGCTGCCCTCTGGGGATTTAGCAAGAGACCCTTTTAAAATGCCGAATAGTCTGGGTGCCCCGGGCCACTCCCTCAGCTTCTCTAGACCTCTGCTTTCTCATCCTTCAAAATCAGGGATTGGAGTAGCTGGTCTTGAAGATGGCTTCTGGCCCTAAAATCCTATGACAAGACACATCTGAGGGAGCCCTTTTAAACAGGAAAAACTTATCTGAGTTTTCTACATCTTAAAACTTGGCTGGTTCCCTTGGTACTAATGGGACCGGGCGGTAGGGTAGGGCAGGGCCTGGGGCAGGCGTGGCCTCGACCCACCCCGCTCGCCGTCCACGCACTCCATGTAGTCCACGCAGTCGGTCTCCCATCGCACCGTGGAAACTGCGCTTGCTCAGATCACTCACGATTTATTTGTTGCCAAATTCAGTGAATACCGTTAAGTAAAAGAAAAGTAAATTATACAAGTGCTATGAACGTATTATGAAAAGTCAACAAAGCAAGATATGTATATATACGAAGTCATATGTGTATATGTGAACATTTACAAATATGCTCTTTCTTAGAGGGACTTAGTCTAGGTGTTTTAGTTTACTTTTATCTTCACAGAAAAGGGATCAACTGGAACACATTACGCTGTAATATGCTTTTTTCACTTAACGCTTTGTCCTGGAGTTCTTTACCACGTCAGCCCTCGCAGTCTTTCTTTTTAACTGCTGCCGAGGGTCCACGTGTGGACATGCCGTGTTTTACCTGCTTCCTTTTGTTAACCACTTCTCCGCTGATGGACATTTAGTTTGCTTCTTCTAGAGTATTGCTATTTCAAAAAGAATATTGCAATGAACTAATATTCTCGTCCACATATTTGACCATTTCTCTAAGACAGGGGTATGTAGAGGTAAAAGTCCTGGGTTTACAGAAATGTACATTTTACATTTGAAAATTCTGCCAAATTGTCATTCGATATGGTAGTACCAATGGGAATACCCATTCCCCCACACACTCATTGATCTTTCATTTTTTTAATATTTGCATTTTCTTCATTACCAGCAAGGTTGAGCACATTTACACGTGTTTGGGGCCATGTAGATTTCTTCCATGGACTGCCTATTTATACTTTTTGCTTCAGTTAAGTTGTCTCTTTGCTTATCAGTTTGTAGGAGTATTAGATTTTTTTAAATGAACTCACATACTCATCACCTAACTCCAGTATTATGAGTTCATGGCCAATATATTCTCCTATCTACTTCTACCCCATGCAATCCTCAACATCATACCATTTCCCTTGTTAATATTTTAGTAAGTAAATCTAAAACATCAAAGCTCTTAAAAATATCCACAATATTATCATCAGATCTAAAAAAGAAATAATTCCCTTAATATCATTAAATATTCAGTGTTCACATTTCCCCCATTAGCTCTTATATTTTTAAAAATAACTACCTCAATGTCATCAAATATCCGGTAAGAGTTTAAATTTCTTTCATTGTCTCGTAAATCTTTTTTAACAATTTGTTTGGCTCCAGATCCAAAGAAGGTCTATGCATTTTAATTTAATTGGTTAATAAGCCTTTTAAGTCTCTTTTAATTTATAGGTTCTTTCTCTCATTTGTTGAGGAATTCTGTTTATTTTTCCTATGGAATTTCCCACAGCTGGGCTTTTCCTGATTGTATCTGATGGTTTCATTTAACATGTTCCTATATGTTTCTTGAATACTTGTACATAGTTAGATCTAAGGCTTGATCAGATTCAGGATTGATGTTTCTACAAGAATACGTCATCGGTGTGTTGTATACTTCCAACAAGGCCATGAAATTCTGGCTGTCTCTTTGTGAGGTTAGCAGCCATTCATGATTGTGTCCATCTGGGTCCACTCAGGAAACAGAAACCACATAGTAATTCAAATAGGGGGCATTTAACATAAAGAGTTATTAACTATGATAGGAGAGTAACTATGAAGATGTAAAGAGAACTCTAAAGGGTATCCTAAACATAAAGGTGAATGCTCAGGGAAAACCAGCTTGGAGAGGGGGGCTCCCTGCAAGGCTGGGGCTCCCACCTAGTCGGAGAAGGTACGCTGCAGCACACCAGATGATGGCAGTTAACCCCCCTGGGCTTCTCTGCCAGAGCTAGTCCACAGTCCCCAGGCAAACAAGAGAGAATCCACGGATGCAGGCGAGCTGAGCCCAGTGGGTACCGCGGTGGGTGGAAGGCCTGGTGTGCAGCCTTCCCTTTAGGAGGATGTAGGAAACAACGTCCCGGGGCGCAGGCCCGCTGACGCCGGAGAACAATGCACAGGAGGATCTGGGGCTCCGCTGCAGGTGTGAGGCCTGGGGGTCAGTGTCCATCTCACAGTTGCTGAGGCGAAGGTGGTCACTGGGCCCAGGCTCGGGCTCTGAGGTCTCCAAGGGACTGCACATTCGAAGCGTTTGGCTGGGGCGGAGCACGCACTGCGGGCAGGCCACGCAGCTGCAGCGCGAAAACAAAGCTCAATACGCGGGGACCAAGAAGAAAAGCCCCTTCCTCCTGCAGTGTCCCTCCGGCGCCCTCTACCGTCAAAACTCAACATTGCCTCGTTGTAAGAGGCCTCGGGCGTCCATCCCACAGAGCAGGTACTGAAGGGTGGCCTGGGTCACTTAATCAAGGGCTAGGTGCACCGTCCCACCAGGGGCTGTGAAATGGTGTATTCCAATTTGAGCTCTCTGCATCTGTTAGCTGGCACCGCCCTAGAGGGAGAACTGCCCTCGTCACTTTGGAAGACCTGGGACACAGTGTGGACAAGGACCTGGCTCTTTCTGCATCTCCACTGTTTTTCCTCTTTGCACATAATCTGGGTCCTTAGGGTCCCAGCACTTCTTGCTCATTCACCAGGTCCAATCTGAACTCTCTCTGCTTTTGGCCCCTGGCATCTCCTCTTTCCTCTGGTCCAAAGTCTGACTTGTCAAAGTTATTTTCTGAATCTTGACTCTGCCCGTAAGTCTCCTGAACAGAACGTCTGGGAAGTGGAACTTTTCATTCACAAATCTTGTGAAATGGGGGTCATTGTCCTGGTTTCACAGATGGGGAACCTGAGGTTAGAGAAGTGAAGCAAGTACTTCCAGCTTCCTGGTCCCCACTGGTAACGGGCAGAAGTGGGATTCGAACCCAAGTCTGCTTGACTCTGCATGGTGAGCGCTTGCTGGGCCTTCTGCTTGTTTCTGTTGAGGTAGCTTCAGATTCATGTGTCTCCTGGCTTCTCACCAGTTCTCTATTTGCTTCTGAATCCAGGCCATGTTCTCCCAGAATCATCACTGAAAATTCTTTTCTAGGATCACTTCCTCCAACCCAGGGCCCTATTTCCAGGCTGGGATTTCTTCTCCAACAGTAGCCTAATACCATTTAATTGCATTTAGCTAGACAGAATTTAAGTGCAGTCTATTTTCTCTGGTCTCAGGTTGATGGGACAGACACCTAAACCCTCTCTGGTTTTGAAGATGCTGTTTTCACCTCCCCATCAACAGCGCCACGCATCCCCCCCGCCCCCAACCTCAATACACACACACACAGAAAGAGAGAGAGAAGGGAATGAGGATAGAGGTGAGAACTCTCCCCAGAGGCAGTTATGCTACTGAGGGGATCGTGCAGAAGGGAATAAACAGTGCCGGACCTGGCACTGACTTTGGAGGTGGCTATCCTCATTCTCCACTCTTAGGAAACCGTGGGCCAGCTGTGGAGTCCTGACCATCCAGCCGGGTAGAGACGGCTGTAAATCATATTGAAATCTCTCTCTTCCTCTCTTCCTGCTCTGGTTCCTCCTTCCACAGCTCACCTGCTCCTTTCCTTGGCTCCTGAGTCATCCCCTCCACTCCATCGTTATCACTTCACGTCCTGGTCTTCCTTAGCCCCCTCCCCTCCATTCCTTCCTTTTGGTCCCTGGCCGCCTCTCTTCCTCTCTTTCCTTCCTCCTACCCAAGCTTTACTGGCAAAATCAAACAAAGTCACAAAAGAATGGGGAGTAAGTCAACAGCTGCCCAGCCTCCCTTGGAAGGCCCTGGAAGCAGCTTCCTTCACCTTCATCGATAGTCTCTGCCTTTCAAAGGGTTTGGCCCTCATTCAAGGCCAGTCCCAGCGGCCATGGAGTCATTGTGTTGGGATAAAGGTAAATCCAGGCAGTTTCTATTTTTAGATGCAATTGTGTTTCTGGAAAAGGCTGCACAGCACATAATAGGAAATCCTGAGAGTGTGAAGACCGTTTCCTGCCAGTAGAAGCATTGTTGTCTTTGGCTGTCCTGACAATAGCAGAAGCCTTCAAGTGAGTGCACAGAGGTGGAGGAGCGAGGAGGCGGAGCTGGCCGCGCTGGGCAATGAGCAGCAGTGAAGTGTGGAGTCGCAGAAGGTGGGGATTGCTGGGAAAGGTGACTTAAAACTGCAAGTGAATTATAGAACCCTGTCAGAGGATGACAAACACCCTGATTACTTTGTAAAAATATCTGTGGAAATGGGGTCAGCCGGGGCAAGGCATTGTCTGCTCCGTGAGTATCCGCTGCTGATGGATACTGCTCAGTGGTGATAATGACGACAGTCCGTGATGAGGACAGTGATGGTGGTGTTGGAGAAAGTCACAGATATTTTATTCAGGCTTAAGACACTGCAGACTCTTTCTGCTGGGGGTCTCTGGATAGTTCTGAAGCAGTGCTTCTCATTCTTAAATATGTATTTGGGGGCTGGCCTGGTGGCGAAGCGGTTAAGTTCACGTGCTCCACTTCACGGGCCCGGGGTTTGCCTGTTCGGATCCCAGGTGGGGACGTATGCACAGCTTATCAAGCCATGCTGTGGCAGGCATCCCACATATAAAATAGAGGAAGATGGGCATGGATGTTAGCTCAGGGTCCATCTTCCTTGGGAAAAAAATATCTATGCATTTGAATCACGTGGGGTCTCATTAAAATGCAGATTCTGATTCGGTGAGTCTGGGATGCACCCAAGGGTCTGCATTTCTAATGAGCGCCCAGGTGAGTTCTGCCAGCCAATCAATATCTCTGTCCCTCTTATGCACTGAGCGGGAGAACTTGTGTGGGAACGGAGCTTGAGTGTTGAGTCAGGGTTGGGGACAGAAAATAAAGCAGAGCTATTGACACGGGGGCACTCTCTCCCAACTCGGAATTCGTGTCCTGGTGAGGGCACACAGGGCACTCTCTTTACTGAAATAATAAGGAATCCATTAATTGAGGAGGGGGGGAGCACCAACATCCCTCAGAAGCTTGGCAGCAGTATCTTCTGCAGGCTAAGACAGACTGTACGAGACGTCGCGTTGGACTTAGGCTCCATAGTCAGTGGGGATGATACTGTTCTGGGTACCAAAGGCCAAATGGAGGCACTTGACCATCAGAGGCAAGGAGGAAGTAATTGGCACAATAGGAAGCAAGGCGGACAGCAACCTGGGGCCTTGCCCTGCCGGGGCGTCTGGTAACGACTGACAGACCATGGTGTGCCTGGGGGTGAGGTCATGGGCAGCTAGTGTGGGTGCTGCTCAACCTGTGTAACCAAAATGGTCAAGAGCAAATGAGCAGAAGGCTGGAGTCAGCTACCGCAGTGAAAAATCGCAGACCATCACCCAGTTTCCAGACGAGAGTCTGTCCTCAGACCCAGAGCATGTTGACTGAAGGGGAGGCCGGGCCGCTAGAGGAGGATCCCGAACATACACATCAGATTCATTTGGCAGCTTGTCCCCTAATCCCTCCCCCAAAGGTTCCCATAGCCACTTACCCCAGTAATTCTCCATGGAGAAAGGAGAATACCCAGGGCTTTCGAGGACTGGAGTTGGCGCTGATAACAGGGCCCCGTCAGAGTGGAGCACAGAACCATGTGATCAGTGACCAAAGTCAGTCTCAAAATGGGGCCAGTAGGCTCATGGACCACCCTGTGGTCTTCCTTCCATTCCAGTGGTATGCTAGTAAGCCAGCTCTCCACAAAGAAGGAGAAGAAGGGGGTAGCGGGTGGGAGGAGGAGAAAGAGAAGGAAAGGAAAAAAGCCCTGAGTTGGACATGTAGCATTCGCTGATTTTTATGTTGTACATACTCCCTCTGTGGCCAGTTCCAAGCCACCAACATGAAGTCATTGAACATGAAGAGGGGAAAAGATGCTTTGGTCCCTCAGCGTATAAACAGGATGGATGTACTGAGCAGGGGCAGAACTCCCTGGAAGTCGGTTAGCACCGGGCCAGATCCTGTGGCTGTCAGGGTGAACGACCCCTCTCCTCCCACAGCAGGGACACTACCCTCTACCCAAGCCTACCGAGACTTGACCATAATGATTGCTCTGGCAGCAAGGAGGCCGCAGGAGCAGACCTGGAGGCCAGTGAGCACTGCCGAGCACCGTCTCCAGCTTGGGGTGGCCTTTGTCTAATCTCCAGTCAGGGAGGCTGCTCTCCTCCAAATGGGATGGGCGACTTCCACCAGCCCAGAGGTTCTAGGGGATGAGAGGCTTCCAGCTTCTCAGGCGCCCGTCTCAGGGTCAGAGTCCCACTCGTTTCTTCCCAGGCGCTGACCCCCCAGCAGGAGACATGCCAAGGCTGTAACTCTAACTTCCTTCCGACTGCGGCGCTGACAATCCAGTCCTAGACCTGGTTTTGCGCACAATCAGCCCTCCAGCTGCAGGGGATGGGGGATTAAAATGCTGCTATGGAGCCTCTGGCTTTCACACGATGTTCTAAGTTGGTGGTTGGCTGATCTGAGCCTGTCCTTTCCTTCTTCCAGGGTTGTGGTTGTAGTTAAGAACAGCTAAGCAGCTCTGCCATCTGTGGCCACCAGAGCTTGGAGGCACCAGGGCTGTTCCAGAACCCGGGGCATCTCCTCCCAGCAGATGCATCGCAGTTCACTGCTGACGAGGATCCTGCAGCATGCGTGCACAGGCTGAGTAGAGGAGAATCCTACAGAACCTCTCACAGCTCCGTCTGACACCAACAGTGGGGTCTTGTTACCATCGGGCTGGTGCATGATCAGATTCCACAATTCCATCCCGAGGGTCCGCTTCCCAGGACAACTTCCAGCACCCCTGTCTTAGGGTGTGTGCTCCCGGATCAGACCCTGACACGAGGATTTTAGTGCAAGTGGTTTACCTGCGAGGGGATCCCCAAAGCACTGGTGGAGACGGGGAGGGGCAGGCAGCCGAGCAGAGGTGTGTTATCCAGCAGGAGCCCTCTGGGCGTCACCGGGGCTTAATCCCACTGGGAAACACTCTGGAACATTCATCAGAGTTACCCACTGACCCGAGGGATGAGGAAGCTGATGTATTTACTCACCCACACCCCAGCAGTCATTGCTTGAGGGCTGCATCTAGGGGCATTAACTCACTGGCCCCAAACAGCCCTCAGTGGAGAAAAATCAGGTCTTCATAAAAGTAGCCGTTGGTATTTAGAGGCTGTGGACAGACATGTCAGCCTCTGCTACAACCTTGCCTCATAGAGCTGGGCTGAGGGTCACCCACCACGGTGGCAGCGGCAATGGCAAAAAAACCCAGAGTAGACTCAGCCCAAATGGGGGTGGTGCTTGGGAACTCTTGGGGAAAGACAGACAAGGTTGAGGCCGGTCATCCGGGTGGTGGAGACAGTGGGTGACACAGTGGTCAGGAGCCTTGGTTCCTGCTGGAGAGGCAGCACCCTGCCGTGTGGGACGAGTCCCCAGGCCAGCTCCTGCCTGAGACTTTCCCCTGGGGTGCCCGGAGATGTGATCCGTGGGCGGATTAACGGGACAGGCTAGCTGCCGCAGATCCGCCCTGTGCCCTCCAGCTGACAGTGCCTTACCCCAGCTAAGAAGGCCCCTTAAAGATGACTCCATGGGTGACAATTTCAGGCATAGTTGCAGGAAAGTTATTTTGAGATATACAGTTTTTTTGTCAGGTCCTCAAATTATATTAAAAATACCGACATCATCTACACATGTTGGCGTGGGGTTTCAGAGCACTTTCACATTTAGTTCAGCGAACCCTCACGACCACCCAAGGACGACAAATGAGGGGGATGTTCCGTCCTCATTCTACAGATGAGAGCGTCTCAGTGAGGTGAGGGGACTGGTCGGAGGCTGCAGAGCCGGGCAGCGGAGGGGGGCTCAGCCTCAGATCTGGTGCTGCGCCACCGGGTCCTGCTCCTGGACGGACCAGCGTCTCCCTCGAGCTCTCCCTCCCGGGTGCAGGAGGCGAGTACCTTGGTAGCACAAACCGGGCTGGCTCGTTTGGGAGTCCCCCGGGTGGTGTGTTCTCAGTGCTCGCAGCTGTACTTCAAGCAAGTGGATTTTCAAATCCCTCAGAAGCCTGGAGAGCAACGCAGCAGCCTGTGTCAGCTCGCCTTCCTTGTCTCTCCCCGCAGCGACGCTTGCACACATGTACACACACACCCCTTCTCTCACACTCACACACAAACTTCAACCCTGCAGGCTATGCTCTTTCTCCCCCAGCCTGATTGTAAGAAATCTGAAGTGTACATGGTGGGGATCTGACATCGGTATACATTGTGAAAGGAGCCCCCATCTAGTTAATTAACGCATCCATCGCCTCACAGATTTATCTTTCGTGTGTGTGTGTGTGAGAACATTTGAGTTCTTAGATTTCAATTAAACGATCAGCGTTCAGACCACGCTCTTTTCATGCTTCTTGTAAACCCTCACAAAGGGGACGGCCTGAGACCTCGAAGGATGGAGCCGGGCTCAGAGGAGCCCTCGCGTTTATTGGGGGGCCCGGGCTGCTCTCTGGGAATACCTTTACAGATGGAGGGCAGGATGCTGACTGACTCCTGAGGAGGGTCAGGATCCTTCAGGCCCCGCGGCATCCGCGTTCCGGGGAGAGGCCGGAGTTCAGGGGTTCGCAGTGACCCGCTGGAGCCACAAGAGGGAGCCGGTGGCGCGGGAGCCCGGCTTACAGGAGCCGCCGCAGCGAGAAGGACTCCGCAGAGGCTGGACCCAGAGCCCCAGCGGGAGAAGGAGGCGCCCCCGGGGTGGGGTGGGGGTGCAGAAAGAGGGAACGTGACAAAAAACCAGAACTGTAGAGAAAAACAGGGGGGAGGGTGTCAACATTTTAATGACTCATATTTTATATAAAAACAAATGGGGGGACTTTCGTCTTTTACTTTGCACTATTCTGATTTTTCTCAGAACAAGCATACGTAATTTTCATAATGAACAGCGAATAAGTAAACACATGTTTTAAACAAATGGGAATAACAGAAGGAGCAGGGAGCAAAATGATGGAAAAATCCCGACGTTGCTCCGGGATTCTGGGAGAAATCAATGTGGTTCCTTTGCCTTGCTGCGAGGCCCTGCCTGCCATCTCCTTTCCTCGGCTAGTTCTCTTAGGGGTTGTGAGTGCCTTCTGAGCACACTGCCTCTAGTGTGCAGAAATTAATAGAAATAAATTATCACAGATCGCATCAGTGTTCTGCAATGATTGTTAACCAAAGCTATTTCCACATCTTTATGAAGATAAACTCCCAAATGATTGATGCCATTAATGAGCTATAAATTCCATTGTTAGAACTTCATTAGAAACAATAGCAAAACTATTTTAGTTGCTTCTTGGAAGCCTCTATTTAGAGAATTTTCTGTGTGTATCCTAAGAGGCATAGCTATAAAGCAATGAGAACGATTTTAATTAAACCTCTTAGACCTCATGTATGTAATTGACAGTCTTCCTGCAAACCACGGGAACCAATATGATTATTACAGGCATCAAAGCATTTGGGTTAGGAAACTGCCCTATGAGTCCATTTAGGAAAAATACGCACACACACACACACACACACAGAGAATCGATTTATGTCATGCCTCTTTGGGACTCCAAATGTTATTAGCCATCTTAAAATGTGTTATTCATTTGCATTTAGCAGCAGGTGACTCAAAGCTTTTCTGGAAATTAATCTACCCTCCGAGGATGAAGACTCGCCACCTCCATTGGCGGCTGTGTCCCAGGAGAGGGAGGGAGGGATAAGCGGAAGCTGGCCTTGGTGTTGGGGCTGGAGCTGCCCGCGGGATGGGAGAGGAGGCTGCGCGCTCTAGCTGTCTGCATAGAATGCCCTCTTAGCCTCGCCCCGGCTCCCGCACAGCCCAGAGAAGCCTGGGGTAGCTCTGCTCACCCTCCACACCTCTGAAGGTGGGTCTGCACTGCTAGGGACCCTGGGGCAGCGGGGCCTATATTGTCTCAGGGCTCCCACCCATCTGCACTTCACAAATACACAGAGAGCACTAATATTTATATAAAAAGGCAGAACAAAAAATTAGAACCGGAGGTTATCTGGAAACTTCCATATGGGGGTGGATGAAAAGATTCATTACATTTTCCTTATGTTATGTGATGATAAGTATTAAATTTGTATGAAACTTCCAAATAAAATCTTTTAACATTTTTAATGAGAAGCTTGAGTTTGCTTCTATCAACATAAGTTTTTAAAATCAGGTTTTACGTTTAAAATAGCTCCTTGCAACAGTTCCTCCAGACTTTTTAATAATAACCTCGTCAGAGTTTTGACAGTCATCATCAATAATTTTGTTTGCAAAAGAAGGTGATAAAATTTTTAAGACCCACGTTACAAACATTCAAAAATTTACAACATTTGAAATCATAACAAAAGAGAACCCAACTGTTCTTCCTCTGCTTTCATTAACAAAGGGAATGTTGGCATTTCCTGGATAAGCAGAATAGATTTTGAATTCAATGGAATGTTTCAGATCAAGTACAGCCACTCAGTGCTTATAGATGGGGAAGAACTGAGGGACACTTTCTGAGAAATGTGTCGTTGGGTGATTTCATCATTGTACAAACATCATAGAATGTACTTACACAACCTAGATGGTACAGCGTACTATACACGCATGCTCTATGGTCCTAATAATGGGTTCACCGTTGTACATGCGGTGCATGTCTGCATTTCAAACTAAGGGGCTCTAATTTGCAGAGGGTGCACGCCTCACTCGAGTGCTTACCTTTCAGCAAGTAGCCAGCAGTATCCCAGGGATTTGAAGACAGAGGTGAGGGAGCTGTGAGGGCCAGGAGCTTAATTCTTGCTTCTTGGGTCCCTGAAGCCAGACTCTTCTGGCAGCTACATAGGCCCGTCCAGACCGGCACCGCTGTCCGCTACAGGGGATGAAGCCGCCTAGGTGGGAGGGTGCCTCCTCCACTGCCCTCAGCTCATCCCCATGCAGCAACCAGCACAGATGTCACTAGTGATGCCCCAGGCTCTCCAGCCTGGAGGGCTCAGGAAACCAGGCTCTTGGGGCACACTAGTAGCCCGTTTGGAGCACCCACTACAAACCGCTACTGCGCTCTTCTACTTCAGACCCAGGGAGTCTTCTCCACTCACGTCCTGCTCAGCCGGCTCCCCAGGGATAGGGCAGAGGGGATTTCTGGCCACAGCTCTACAGGTGTCAAAGTGCTCCCAGCTGACTTTGCACCTGGCGCAAGCGCTCTTGGGGTCACCAGGGTTAGCCACAGCAACAGGAGGAAGATGTTTTAGCGTTCCTGCCTTAGGATATCTGTTGCTATTGAGATGTGACCAACAAGCCCTTTGCTGTTCAAGGTGGAATAGCTAAGAGTTGTTCCAGGTGTGATGCAACTGTCGTGTTATCGGAATAAGTGTGCACTCACCCGAGGTGACCACTTTTGAAGAAACAGCGCTCATTTGGATATTAAGGCTCTCATGTTGGAACAGCCTGCCTCTTCCAAGCCTGGGCACGGTCCTCTTCTACCCATAGCTCAAGAATTCTGCTCACGTCAGAAGCACTAGTTCATGGTCAGGTGAGACAGAATGGAATTAGCTTTGTGAGGGGGCTTCTCATTGTAATCAGTTGTAGCTTTCTACCTCTCATTTGTTTGTAGTCCTTCACTAAGTAACAAATTACCCTAAAACTTAGCAGCTGGAAACAACACATGTTTATTATCTCATAGTTTCTGTTGATCAGGAATCAAGTGGGTGCCTCTGGCTTCAGATCCCTCATGAAGTTGCATGCAAACTGTTGACTGGGGGCTGTGGTCTCATCAGAGGACTCGGCTGGGGAGAATCAGCTCCTAAGTTTACTCACATGGCTGTTGGAAGGATTTAGTTCCTTGTGGGCTGTGGGACTGAGGACCTCAGTTCCTGGCTGGCTCTTGGCTGGAGCCTTCCCTCAGTTCCCTCCCACATGAGTCTTTCTGTAGGGCAGCTTATACAATATGGCAGCTGGCTTCCCCCAGGGTGAGCAAGCAAGAGACAGAAAAGGCCCCTAAGACAGGAGCCAATAGATTCATAACCTAATCTTGGGAGTGATACCACATTGCTTTAGCCATAATCTGTTTCTTAGAAACAGGTCAATAAGTCCAGCCCTCACTGAAGAGGAGGAGATTACAGGAGGCATAACAGGAGCAGAGGTCAGTGTTGGTCATCATAGAAGCTGCCCACCACACTCCCCCAAATGTCCACACTTGCTCCCTTTCTCTGAGGCTCTATCTGAGTTATACGTTGGTTTTCCCATCCTTTTGAGATAGGAGCATCGCTTGATTCTTATTCGCATCTCCTTCAGATTCATTCATTGGCTCCTTCATTCAACAAGTATATATTGAGACCTACTATGTGCCATGGTCCGTGCTAGGCACGGGGGTGCCAGTGGAAAAGAGGCGCCATCTGTATGCACAGAGTTTCTTTCCTTTTGACCTCGCACTTACCCAGAACCCTGTGGCCTATTGTAGGCCTCTCAGAGGCCAGCTAGTGCCTGGATGACCTCCATGGATTGGCCAGGTCAGAGACGCTGCCACTTGCTGCTGCCAGGGCCTCGTCCTGAGGCTGCCTCCCTCCGGGGCACCATGCTCCACCACCAGCCTGGTCACCTCCCCCTCTTCCCAGCAGCCAGACTTTGTTTCTCCATCTGGAACATTCCCAGCTCAGCTCATTCTGCTGCCCTCTGAGCGATGGAGCTTCTCCATGCCTCAGTTTCCACACGAGGTAGTGACTTGTGTCGTGAACTGAGCTAATGTAGGAAAGCCCTTAGGACAGTGTCTGGCAATAATAAACCTTCAAGCTACCTCCTTCCCAATACCATTGTTATTCTGCACACCTGTTCAGGCAGCTGCAAAGTTAGTCACATCGCCAGGGAATCGTGCCCATATGGCAGTGCGAATGGGAATGCTGATAGAAAGCTTATCCTGGTTTCCTCCAACTTGATCATCGCTCGGAAGCTCTTTTCCTAAATGCACGTCTGATTTCACTATGGAAAACTGAGATTTTTCTCGCTAACACTGCTTCTTTTCTTTTTACCTTTTACAGAGGTTCCTGTACTGCCTCCACTTGCCTGCTCAGGGCAAAAGCTGCAGGATGAGCAGTGGTGGTCAGTGGCACTGCTGGCTCCCCCATCCTAGGCTCCAACCCCCCTGGCTGGAGCCCATCCATCCTGTCGTGGCTCCCTTGGCTGCAGGGTGCTGTGGGCAGGAAGATTTGGGCCAAGACTTCATTTTCCATCTCACAAGGGTAGCCTGTCTATATACGCCACGTGGCAAATTGCACACCAGCTGTTTGGAAAAGGTTGCACAGAAGCCAGTGACTGTGTCAAAGTTGGAGTCCCCCTCCTTGAGATGTTGGTGACCTTTAAGGAAGGAAGAGGTCCCTGGAAGGAATTGTAGAGCCCGGCCTGGCCCGCCCCATGTTCCAAGCCTCTCATCCCAGATCACACAGGCGGCTAACATTAGATCAGCCCCAGGCCTCCGTGAGCGGTGGGGCTCCCCTCCACAAGCAGGGGTGGCTTGGATGTAGGGAAACCTGCCCTGTCACTGCTGCCGGGCCGTGTCCCTGGCTGCTGAGAATTAGGGTCTGTTGGCCTGCCTCACTTCTTGTGGCAGAAACAAGTGCCTGCATTCTCGTCTTCGCCCCCATCTGTGGCCTGATGAATAAACAATTAAGGAAGTCGGAATGCTTATTGCTCACCACAAGCCAAGATCTCCACGAGCTGAGGAGCAGGAGTGGACGGGGCATGAGAGACGGCCTGGGGGGAATTTGGAAGTGTTGGCATTAAAGCATAGAGGTCTGCAGCTCTCTCATGGGCGGGTGGGCTTCAGGAAGCCTTTCTCCCCTGATCTGGCTACAACTGCCCTCCCCTTTCTGGTATTTGCCCATCGTCCTTTCATGACTTTCTTCCTTATCCCCTCACCCCCCACCCCCCACTGTCATTTCTCCCAGAAGCTCATGTCCTTCTTGCAGGTCTCACCACCTCACCCTCGGATCTTCCGTCTGAGAAGAAGTAACCCTGACATCACGGGTGCTCTGGTCTCCCTTCTCCCACCCACAGACCCTCCTTCCTCCAGTCCCCGCTCCTTTGCTGCAGCTGTGGTTGAGGACGGAGGGCAGGGGGACGTGGATGGGGCCCCTCCCCCTTGTGCCGGGCAGGTGGGCAGAGCTGCTATGGATGAGAGTAACAAGCACTCAGAAGCAGAATGCAAGATTTGACTCGATGGTGGAGGGGGTCTGGCTTTAGAGCAGTTGGGCCCAGATGACCTTCAGCCCCTCCTCATCCCTACTCCTTCCGCATCCAGCTTCATCCCTCCTTTTAAAGGCGTGCTGTCTCCATCTGGATCTCTGAGACCATCTGACAGGCGAATGGCTGAGGATTAACAGTGGTCAGCCAAGTGATCTCCAGAATCTCCGGGGATGGGGTGGGGGTAGAATTACTTAGAGGTTCTAAGCAATGAAATTATTTTTTATATTAAAAGTAAAAAATTGTAAAATACTAAAACAAAAACTTTCATGCACACTAGCATTATAATAGCTCTTATTCCCCCTAAAGTTTTAGATTTTGCAAATTCCAGATTAAGTTTATCGAAGCTTAGATTTTCCTTTTCTTTCTTTTTCGATCCTGCTATGCTGGTGCCCTAAGTGTTTTATCAGCCTAAGAAGTAGTTCTCTTAACTGTGGGGAGAGTCACCAGAAAAATAACCACCACCTCAAGAGGTGATTTTGAGGCTTAACTAAGATAAATGCAGTGTGAAAAACTCACTTTCATAGCATGCGGTGTTCCTGGGCCCTAGGAGAACCAGTGCCCCCTTTTGATAACAGATATTTGTTTACAGCAGTGGCAGGCAGAGTTCTAGGATCCCTCACCCCCACCCCAGGGGACACACCTTGTATAATTCGTCCCCAGTGGGTGGGCAGGGCCAGAGGATATGATGGGAAGTTAATGCAAAAGGAGATTGTCTTCAGAAGATGGTGAAATATTAAATCAAACCAACTGCCACGTTGTTGGAGGGTCTGTGGAAGGCAGGCAAGCACTGAGCACCGTTTCCAGATGCTGAGAGCAACCTGGCCGAGGTCAGCAACGACACAGGGACCTCAGTCCTACAACCTCAGAGGACTGAATTTTGCCAACAGCCCAAGTGAATGGGTCTTGGAATGGGTCTTGTCCTGGTTGACCCTCCAGATGGGAACACAGCCAGTGAACACCTCCCTTGATTTCAGCCTTGTGAGGTCCTGAGCAGAGGGCCCAGCTGAAGCTGTGCTGGACCCCTGCCTACGGAAACTGGAGGGAATAAGTATGTGTGTTTTTAAGCCACTAAATTTGTGGTAATTTGTCACACCTCAATAGAAAACTAATATCCACTTTTCCATCTTGAAATAAAATTCATAGATAATATAGTCTATTTATACATATAATTTTAAAATTTCAGTGTAATGTCCTAACTATATCTTAGGGAGAAGTAAAAGGAAGGTAATTTCTAAGAGGAGAATAAAATAGATGTATTGACAAGTGAGTGCCCAGCCACAACCACACAAGATGACAAGTGAAAGGGCCAGATGTCTGCACCTGTACGTGGAAACACCGAGACTGCCACAGGTGTGAATGCAGACTGAGCCGCGTGCAAACACTGCATGTGATTTTCCCACAATAGTGAACAATCCCTGGTAAAATTCTGTGCAATCTTCTGTCCATTGTTATGCTAGTTACATGCCCCAAAATGTCAGTGTACATTAGAATCTTGCATAAAATAGTTTGTGATCCAGTTAGGTTTCACTCACATATCACTATAAACAAGTCTCTCATTCACAAGACTGTCCAGTGGGACATTTACGAGTCACTCAGGATGCAGAAAAATTCTTGTTTGGGACCGGAGCCCACCCATTAAATGCCAGGAGCCCCATCCCCCGTGATGGGAAAATTCAAAACTTCCCCGCAAATTTCCAAAATGCGCCATGGAGGGAACTGCCGCCATGTAACATTCAAGTGATGTGACTACTTTGTGGTGCCCCCCATGCCCTCCTGGATTTGTCTTTTGGGGGTGTCATGGTGAGGAAAGGTACATTGTTAAACATTTAAAATACTTGGGGTAAAGGTATTTTTTTTTTGCTTGTTTGGCAAGATGACAATATTGAAATTAAAAATACAACCCCCCCAGTGGTGATGGCGAGAGACAAGCCACTGCAGAGTGTCCCCTCGCCTTACTGTGGGCAGCTTCCCAGCAGAGGGGTGTGTGTGTGTGTGTGTGTGTGTGTGTGTGTGTAGGCAAAGCTGTGCCACCCAGAGGGGCGCACGGAGCTCTGGAAGCACAAGCGAGCAATGGAGCTGCCTCTCCTCGGATCCTGCAGCTTCCGGCGTCGTTCGTGACAGGTTGCTCTGGCTATTCCGCTAGATGCCAGGCTTGGCTCGGGGGCCTCTGGTGCTCATTTCTGCCACCCTCAAGGCTGAACTGGGCAAGTGCAGCTGCTTCCCAGCCAAAAAGCAAAAGGCACAGGGAGAGAGCGCCTGGCCCCAGTGGAGGGTCTGAGAAGGGCAGCTGCCCCGACTTGCTGCAGGCGGGATCTTCTTCCCCCGACCCCAGGAGCCTGAGCTTCGGGAAGGTACGCCCTCGGGTTCAACCTGGGCACCACAAAACAGAGCCAACTGGGTCCTTCTGTGAGAGACCCTGGAAGGAGAAATGCTTGCAGTCACCTGCTTCCAGGCCGTGGACCCGGCAACCCCAGAGCAGTCGAAGGAGGGTTTGCTCCCGGGAACCCCAGCTCCTCAGGCCTCTGCAGGGAGATGGAGAACAGAACAGCTGGCCAGCAAGCCCAGAGGCTCCCTGGGCACCTCAGAATCACGAGCTGGTTCTTAACTAGGTGTCAGAGGAAAACAGCACAGGAGACCTCATGGCTTCCCCAGAACCACTGCCTGATAATGCGCTGCCCCAGGGCGGGGAGCCTCTGACGCTCCCTGAGTGGAATGCTGGATTTTCCTGTAAGTGGCTGCCTCAGAGCATCTGGGGTAATGCTGCTTCAGAACTCAGTTCTGGTGTGGGCTTTTTCTGGAAAGGATGCCCCACATTCAATTCCTGTGCTGGTTCCCATTCATCATGAATCACCTCGTCTCCCCTCCTTCCAGGCTGTTTTTTTGTAGTTTACCTACAAGGGAACATTTCTGCTTCAAGCCTGGAACGGGAAGGGCCCTGCTTCATTCATTTCGCTGGTCAGACACATATCCATAGCATCTTTTTACTCAGGCAGCAGAAGGAGCCCCTTGTCGGAACTTCCGTGGGCAGTACCTTCGCTGCTGGGCAACGACCTTGTCCCCAGCAGATGGGGAGAGCAAAGAGACCTCTGCTTCCATCAGCACCACGGAGGAAAGAGCTTCTCTCTAAATGAGGACCTTGGGAAAGAAACACAGAGTAAGCCTGGGCCTTTCTGCTTTTGGAGCAGCACCTTGGTCTGAAAATGCTTGGTTCCATCTCCCTCCTAGAGCCGCACCTTGTACCCAGGGTCACTATGGTCCTCAGGTACAAAACACACATTTTATTTCACATTTCAACATCCTTAAAATTGGATGTGCCTTCTGCATGTCTTCACATTATGATATTGGGTAGTATATTTTTAAATCCCATAGTACACAAAGCAATAGTGTGTCTTATAATTAATAATATCGTGGATTCTAGGAGGTACAACAAATAGATGAGGCAGCCATGGAGAGAATCTTTCTTGAAATTCAAGTCAGTGGGAAATGCACATTGGAGAAATCCTAGGTTGCCCCTTTGGATGGGGTTATCAGATGACAAATGACATAGAAATAGCAAAATATTTTCAGACTGCCAAAGGCTACCCTCTTAGCCAGCTCAGGCTATATAACAGAACACTGCAGACTGCGTGGTCTAAATAATAAATATTCATTTCTCATAGTTCTGGAGGCTGGAAGTCCAAGATCAAGGTGCCAGCAGACCTGGTTCTTGGTGAGGGCTCTCTTCCTGGCTTGTAGACACTGTGTCCTCACATGGCACAGGACAGGGGACAGAGAGAGCTCTCTGGTCTCTTCTCATAAGGGCACCAGTCCCATCGCGAGGACCCCACCCTCATGACCTCTTCTAAACCCGATCGCTTCCTCTTTTAGTCTGTTCCAGCTGCTGTAACAAAATGACCATAACCTGGGTGGCTTATGAACAGCTGAAATTTACCGCTCACAGTTCTGGAGGCTGGAAGGCCAGGACCAGCGTGCTAACACGGTCAGGTTCTGTGAGGGCCCTTTTCTGGGGTGCAGACTGCTGACTTATTCATGTCTCCTCACATGGCGACTTATTCATGTCTCCTCACATGGCGGAAGGGGCAAGGGAACTCTCTGGGGCCTCATTTACAAGCGCATGGATCCTACTCCCAAGGGCTCTGCCCTCCTGACCTAATCTCCTCCCAAAGGCCCTGACTCCTGGCGCCATCACCCTGGGGGTTAGAATTTCAACATATGGATTTGGGGGGAACTCAAGCATTCAGTCCATAGCAGCTCCAACAGGCTTTATCTACAAATGTCTCCACGGTGGTGTCTGGGCTTCAACACATGAATTCTGAGGGGAGGATAACACTGAGTTGTAGCAGAGACCACTGCTAGTGAGACGGTGTGGCCATTCGGAAGACCAGCTTCCTCAGTCATTTCTGGGTGAACAGGGCGCATACCATGCAGTGATTCATGTCTGTGTCCAGCTGAGGGTTATTTTTGACGTGCCACAAAACACACAACCTTGGCCTTTTTCTGGTCAATGATTTTCTGTCAATAATTTTAACAAAGCTATCACGAAGTTGTTCATCTAGCTATTTATAGCTTACTCAAAGCAAGGAGGGACAACTTTATATCCTATGTGGAAAAAGGAAGTTTTCGTTTGGGTTCAAAGAAGCAATGGCGTATGTATAAGACAAGGGAGGTGGGGTGGGGTCACTCCTCGTGGAGGAAAATGTGATGTTTACTCAACACCAAGGCTGATGTGGAGCAAGCCTGTGACAGTGTCGTGAGAATGGGTAGCAAAATGAATTACATTTTAGGAAGTGTCCTTACCTTAAAATATAATGGTTCTACCGGACTCTGGACACAGATTAATATAAAGCAGAGTTTCTCAACCTCAGCACTGTTGACCCTATGGGCCAGATAATTCCCTGTGGTGGAGGCCGACCTGTTCACTCTAGGATGTTTAGCAGCATCCCTGGCCTCTACTCACTGGATGCCAGTAGCAGCCACCTGCTCTCCTCACCTCCCAATTCATGACCATCAAAGATGTCTCCAGACTTTGCCCAGAGTCCTCTGGGAGGCAAATCACCCTCAGATGACAACCGCTGATATAAAGTACTATATTCTATTTTTGGAATCACAGTTTAAGAGGGTAACAGCCAAGCTAGAAAATCATGCCCTGAGAAGGGCAACAATTACGTTACTGCATTTACTGAACACGCACAACACACAAAGCACATGTTGATAAGGAGCATTTAAGAGCAAAGCCCTTGGGCTTCGAGTGTCCATTAAATACTCCTCATTCAACAGGGGCTTTCTTAATAATCTCCAATCATTTGGAGAGCTCTTGACTGAAGATGGGATAGACCAAGGGCACGGAGGGAGACAGGGGCTAGATTTCAGGATTCAGTGAAAGCTTTTCTTTCAGTTGCTCTTAGAAACAAACCAAATATTACATTAGTGTACAAAATAAAAAGTCAGAGCTTCTCTCTTTACCAGTTCACTCCAGGGCTAACCACAGGTACCAGCTGGGGGAGCTTCCCCAGACAGGCTCAGGTGAAATGGACTAACATTGGAGTCGTCACTAATGTCCTCCCTCTCTGGCTTCCTAAAGAGGACATGAAATGGCCAAGTCACCTGCTTTCTCCTGCACCTCCCCTTTCTCCCTCCCACCTTGTGGAGAGTCTTTCTGCCACACTGGTCCAAGACTTAATTTTTTTTTTAATTCTGAAAATTTGCCAACCTACACAGAAGAGGAGAGAATAATTAAAAACAAAAGGCACCCATATTCCCATCACTCAGATTTAACAATTGTCAAGATTTTGCCACATTTATTTCATTTATCCCTTTTTCTTTCCTGAAGCGTTTTAAAACAGATCTCAAACATCGTGTTATTTCACTCTCCCATACTTCAGTGTGTTTCTCAAAAATATGTATAAGTTCAAGACTTTTAGGCTGTAAAATCAGGCTGGACAGTGAAGGATGGAGCTGAAAAGCACTGGCGGAGGTGAGGAAGAAGGACAGCGGGGAGAGGAGACAGGAGGAATTGTCAAAATCTGCCTGATTGAGGGCTGCTGGACTGAGATGACAAGGGGCAAGCTAGCTGAGGAGGTGGGGAGACTGAGGCTCCTCAGAACAGGAAGAAGAGACAGGGATGCTGGAAAGATTACATGGGTTATATTTGATCACACTTAGATCCCTTCGAAAGACTTGAGAGAAGACGGAATCTTAAAAACCTACTTTTTTCATACTTGTGTTAAAAATATAACTCTCTTCTCAGTTGAATCACGGAGAACGTGGCTGCACCAAGGTGTGCGCACAGTAAATGTGTTGGTTTATCTTACGGAGAAATAGGAGCACATGATTTTCACTCAACAGTGTAGACATCTTAGAAAGAGTGTTTTTCTTTAGACCCCCTCACGATGGGCCAGGCCCTGCTCTTGGTGCTTCCCAAGCGCCATCCTGTTTGCATTCCCAATAGCTTTAGGATACAGGGGCTGTCATTGTTCCCGCGTTACAGATGGCGAAACTATGGCTTAGGGAGGGTTAAACGTCTTGTCCAACTTACTGCCTTTGGGGGCAGAGCCAGTTCTTGAACCCAGGCCTTTCTCTTTCCAAAGTGGGCTCACAACTGCTCCTGCACGCTCACTGTTGGCAGGCTGTGGATCCCCAGCCGTGGGTGGGATGCCCATCTGATAGGCACGGGGAGTTCCACGGCCCTGTGCTGATGGAAATGCCACCCCTATGTGTGTATGTTCCTTTCTGGGGGTCCCACAGGGGTTTCTGTCCTTATAAATCCCTGTAGAAATGCAATCTCTACCTGGAAGGGCAAAACCAGCGAGAGGAATTCACCGCTCACCAATGTGATGAGCTGGAGGGGAATCATCTTGGTCTGTTCGGGCTGCCATAACAAAGTCCCACACTGGGTGGCTTATAAACAACAGAAATTTATTTCTCACGATTCTGGGGGCCGGAGGTCTGAGATCAGGGTGCCAACGCAGTCAGGTTCTGGCGAGAGCCCTCTTCTGGGCTGCAGACAGCCGACTTCTTGCATCCTCACATGGTGGAGACGGAGCCAGCTGGTTCTCTGGGGCCTCTGTTATAAGAGCTCTAATTCCTCTCATGAGGGCTCCACCCCGTGACCCACGCACCTCCCAAAGCCCTTACCTCCTAACGCCATCACACTGGGGGTTAGGACTTCAGTCCATGAATTTTAGGGGGACACAGACATTCAGTCCGCAGCAGGAATGACGTGATCAGGACCAGCAGCTCTGGGCTCAGACGAACGTGCTCTCAAATCCTGCCTCATCTTTACAAGCTTTGGGACCTTGGGCAAATCATTTAACTTCCCCAGGTCTCAGTTTTCTCCTTGGCAAAGTAGTAGTTATTACATGATTACAGGGATGGAGGCAGACAGAGGATGAGAGAAGAATGGAATAGTTCATAAGCACGAAGAGGGAAGGGCAACAGTGTCAAAAATAAGCTTCAGGTATTGGGCTGGTGGTGTTGGCCTTTTGTTCTGCCTGTATTGGGGGTTTCAAGGAGTCTTCAGTCCATACCCAACCGAGCTGATGTCGTGGTTTCTGAAGAGTGTCCTGCCATTGATGTCACCCATTTAGGCTCGACTCTGTGGGTGGAAAGCACCTGCTGACAGGTAGACGTGTTGCCTAGTGGGATCCTGCATGGAGCCAGAACCGTCTACCAACAGAACATCTTCAGGCAGGCTGTGACGTGTCAAGGATCTACGCTGTCCTCTTCACCATTGTTCAGCGTTATACAGGGACCTCTGCACTGCACATGGAGTGACAACCACGGGGTGGGTTTTTCGGTACTAAAACTGGTACCATCCAGGGCAAACAGGGACAACGTGGTCATCCTACTTGCACAGCTCCAGGGATGATCTTCACAAAGTTGCCTATGTGAATGGCGCCGCCTTGTGGGACGCATAGTTTGTGTAACTACATACCAGTCCTGAAAAGCGTTATTTTAAAAAAATCTCTGTACTCTCTATGGTTAACGCCACGTGCCTGCCTCCACAAATGAGAAAAGCCTGGAGAAATAAATAACAAGGTTATTTGGGCTCTATTTGAGAAAAGGTCAATGTTTTTCGGCTCTAAAAATAAATAACAAAATTACTTGGTCTCTGTTTGAAGAATGAGGCCAATTCCCCACCCCACCCCCAACCATTTATTCCCACAACATTTTCGCAAAGATGAAAAGATGAACTAGTACAAAGCAAGCAGAGGCACTCCATCTAATTCTTTAACAGTTGTTGACATCTTGCCGTAGCTGCATTCTCCTCCCTCCCTCTCTCTGTGTAAACATATATACTCACTCTCTCCATCTCTCTATATGTGTGTGCATATTTAAGTTCTTTCTTCTATACGTGGGTAGGCATGAAATATTTTTATATATTTGTTGATTCTCGTTGATTGGAAAGCAGG
This sequence comes from Equus quagga, assembly GCF_021613505.1. Lineage (NCBI taxonomy): Eukaryota > Metazoa > Chordata > Mammalia > Perissodactyla > Equidae > Equus > Equus quagga. Next base: position 181,620,547 of record NC_060267.1, on the reverse strand, counting down.
GCGCAGGTATCATCATACCTTCTGAATGCTTCATCGCATGTCTCCAAGCACCGTAATTGCTCTTAAGAAAAGTCACAAGTCCATAAAATCATTTAACATCAATGTTTCCCGGTTGTACCCAATTGACACTTTTTATAGAAAAATTACGCTATTGTCACTCAATAACAGATTTAATTTTTGCTTATTCCCTTTTAGTCTTTATCTGGTTGAATGCTATTCCACATAACATCCCCAAACGAAGTGTTGATGAGACAAAGGAGAGTGTGCTGCTTCCTGTGGCAGAGGAGATGGTGCCTCGCAAGCCTGATGGTGTCTCAGAGGAGGAAGGGCTGTTAGGATATTTATTGAGACTTTGAAGTCTGGTTTAAGGCGGCTTTTTTTGTTGTTGGTTTCAGGTGTACAGCTTCATAACTGGACATCTGTATACACTACAAAGTGTTCACTACCACAGGTCTAGTTTCCATCCATCATCTTAGAGTTGACCCCCCAAGCCCCTTCCACTCTTGTAACCACTAATCTGTTCTCTGTACCTATAAGTTTGTTTTTGTTTTATTTTGTTTGTTAGTTGTTTTTTTTAGATTCAGCATATAAATGAAATCACACAGTATCTGGCTTTCTCCCTCTGACTTATTCCATTTAACATAGTACCCTCAGGGTCCATCCATGTTGTCAGACATGGCACGATTTCATTCATCTTTATGGCAGAGTAGAAAAGGTAGGTCTTTCGATGTGAGGTGGGGGTTGGGGTTGGGGGCTTCAGTAGGGTCTAGTAAGGATCAAGATGTAACAGTTTAAGGCTCACTATTAAGACTATTCACTGCTCCAGAGGATCTCCAAGGGCTAACACTCTGTGAGTCGTTATGTCATATTTTCTTACCCAAAAGCACAAAGTCAAGTCTTCTGGGCCAGCCTGGAATGTGAGGATGCTGAGCAGCCCACGGACACCCTGATCTCACCCCAAATCCGCGGAGTCTGGGGCGCCTGCTGGCTCCGCAGCAAAGGGGCTTCACCGGGCATTTGCCTCTCGACTCCTGGGGCCCTGTGACGTCAGCTGGGGCTCTTCTTTCGGCTGTAAAAGTTAGGTTTCAGCTTGGGAGGCGTACAGGAGGCAGTCAGTGACGAGGGCATGCTCCCCAGAGCCGGCACATGAAGAGGAAGAAACGGACAACCCGGCAAGTCCCTCTCCCAAAGCCAGAACCTCACCGTTTAGGAAGGAATTGGTAACAAAATCAGTATAAGAATCGGTTCTATTTCTATACTCTAGCAACAGACGACCTGAAAATGAAATTAAATAAATAATTCTATTAACAAAGGTGTCAAAAAGAACGTAAGAAAATGGTATGGCTGTTCCTCAGAAGAATGAAGCATAGAATTATCACATGACCCAACAATTCCACTTCTGGGTGTCTACCCAAAAGAACTGAAAGCAGGAACTCTAACAGGTATTTGCACACCCATGGTCATGGCAGCATCATTCACAACAGCCAAAAGCTGTAAGCAACCCAAGTGTCCATCAACGAATGAATGGATAAACCAAATGTGGTGTGTCCACACAGTGGAATACTACTTGGCAATAAAAAGGAAGGAAGCACTGACACATGCTACATCATGGATGAAACTTGAAGACACTGTGATAAGTGAAAGAGGCCAGACACAAAAGGCCATATATTGTATAATCCCTTTTTCTTTTTAAAGATTGGCACCTGAGCTAACATCTGTTGCCAATCTTCTTTTTTTGCCTTCTTCTCCCCAAAGCCCCCACTACATAGTTGTATATCCTAGTTGCAGGTCCTTCTAGTTGTGGCACGTGGGACGCCACCTCAGCATGGCCTGATGAGCGGTGCCATGTCTGCACCCAGTGAACCGGCGAAACCCTGGGCCGCCGAAGCGGAGCACGTGAACTTAACCCCTTGGCCACGGGGCCGGCCCTTGTATAATCCCATTTATATGAAATGTGGAGAATGGCAAATCCATTCTATGAAAATAGATTCGTGGATGCAGAGCCTTGGGGGAGGGAAGAACAGGGAGTGACTGCTGATGGTACAGGGTTTCTTTTTGGGGTGATGAAGCATTCTAGACTTAGATAATGGTGTTGGTTTCATAATTCTGTAATACACTAAAAACCACTGAATTGTATACTTTAAAATGTTGAATTTTACGTGAATTACATCTCAATTTTTTAAAAAAGGAACTTGAAACAATCACACGGCTTCTGTCGTCCAAACGACTAGTGGGCTGGAGGGAAGTGACGGGAGCCCTCTGGATTTACCCTACGCGAACACACCTTCGCGTCTGCCGAATCGACATCCAAAGCATCGTCCTGACAGCCGTCATGTCTGGACTGGCATTGGCCACAGGACAAGTCAGCACACGAGGCTGTGATTTCTTGGCGTAAACTCCAAATTGTGGGGAAGGAAACTAGACTGGCGTAGTTTGGGTTAGGTATCCAACCCTTAGCGAAACGAACCTAGCGAAGGAGCGGGCGGGGTGGCTAGGGGCAGAGGAGGAACTGCCACTGCACGCCCCGGCCATCACCTGTGGCCAGGGCAGGGTCACGAGGTGCACTTATGGGTGTCCTGACTGCACGCACGTGGACGGGGTGGAGGAGAGGCGGGGGCAGGCCGGAGGTGGGGGTGGTGGTGCTGGCAGACAAAGCAATGCCTGTGTGCTACATCAACACAACAAGTGTGTGAGCTCTAAGCCCTGTATAACGTCATTCTCTGAAGCTTCAGCATGAAAAGTGTTGGAGATAACCCGAGGAGTGAAGCTAGGCCTGGCCCACCGCCGCCACCAGGATCTGCCCTCCCTCCTTTCAGAGAGAGGAAATCCTTTCTCCCTTGACTCTGTCCAGGGTGGATGGGAGAGGAGGAGGAGGACTCAGCCCTTCACAGCCTCCTGCTCCCATCCACCAGCCTGGCACTGCGAGGCCGTGGATGGTACTGGAGCTGTGCCTCCTGCATTTTCTCCCTTGGTCCTTTGTAGAGTGCTTCATACACAGTAGATGACGCAGCCACTGTGCCTACTCCCTGTGGAGCATTTGCTAAACGTGCAGGAAGATGCGTGAAACTCTCTTCAAGGCTGGCTGCAAGGAGCTGACGTCCACTGTATCATTTAGAATTTCCTACTGCTCCTACTAATCAAAACCCCAAATAGCAGTGGCGTAGGCAGATTAGAAGTTTGTTTTTCTGCACTTAATGTAAAACCTCACGAGAGACAGTCTTGGGTTCATATGAAGCTTCATCTTGTCATCAGGGCCCCAGCTCCTTCTGTTTCTCTGCTCCTCCATCCTTAGCACTGGCTTCCATCCTCACGTTTGCCATGTGATCACAGGTGGCTGCTGGAGCTCCGGCACTCACATCTGCTTTCCATGTAACAAGAAGGAAAAGGGAAGGGCAGAAAGTATTCCCCCTGAGTCCACTCTTGCTAAGAAACTTCCTGCAAGTCCCACCCAATGACTTCTCTTTAACTACCCCAACTGTAAGAGAGGCTGGGGATTGTGCTTTTTTCATTGCTCTGAATAAACTGGTTTCAGTTAGTGAGGAAGAAGGGGAGAAGGAAGATTGGAGAGGAAACTGACAGCCTCTGGCAAACCGTTCAAACCAGCTTATGTTGAAGGGAAGGCTCGGGGAATCCCAAGGAAGCCGAGGGCAGAACTGTGGTCAGGCCTCACGGGGGCAGGAGCAAGAACCAGGAACTGTGGGCCGTGGGAACCCACGTGGCCGCAGGGAGGGCTCTTTCTGGGGCTCCTGGTTTCTAGTCTGTTCTTCACTCTGCCTGATTACCTCCTACTTTTTCTTCCCCTCCCATCTGTCTCTTCAAGGCTCTGTGCGGGAGGCAGAAGACAGTCCCTGCCTGGATCCCAGGTCCCCACGTCCTTGCTCAGGGAAACTGGCAGACACTGCAGGGCTTTCTCTGAACCCTGACTCCCCACCTGCAGGGAAGGAGGAGCCGAGTCGCTCCCTTTGCTCAGGGGTTATTCCTGGTCCAGCTACCTGTGGTCAAAGAGCCGCTCGTTACAACACATCTGCTAGGTCTGTGTGCGTGCATGTATGTGTACGTATGCGTGTTTGTGTGTGTGTGTGTGTCTGTGTGTTGGAGCAATGGGGGTAATTCTCAAAAGAGCGCTCCTCAGCCAGAATGGGGGCTGTCTCCTGTCAGTCACCATAATACAGTAAAATGAACCTCAGTTTCTAAAAACACAGATAATCAGGAAGTTCAAATTAAATAAACATTCTCCCTGACAATAGGAAATCAGCGAGGCCCCCAGACCCTGAGCCGCTGGCTGAATCACCACTTCGGGAGAAAGGCAGGTAGATCCCGTGTCGTCCTGAACTTAAGTGCTTTCTGTGTCGTTCTGAGTCTTTGCAGGAATCTGTCATTTGTTTCTGAGCAGGGTGGGGATGCCCAGCTAACCAGCATGGCCCATTCTCCGGCCCGCCAAGTAAACAGGGATTACTGTCTTCCCTGGGGTCTGGAACGCGCTCCGCATTTCCATGAGTCTGAAGATGCGGACTCTGAGCCAGCTCCACCCCCAAGTGTAATTGTTGACAGCTGCGTCTGGAGAAGGATTTCCTTTGTTGCCCATCCCGCTGAGTGAGCCGAATTGCTTCATTAGCATTTGGGCCGCGTTGCACATCCAAGTGGGTGTAGGGTATTTGGATTTCAGATGAGGGCTTTTTTTTTTTTTGGTTCTTGTTCCAAACGTGACAAGCCTCCATTTTTGTAATGAGTTTTTGTGTACATGGGCGCTCTTGAGGGTGGATTTGCATCTTTGTTCATTTGTCATGCAAAGATGTACAGAAATGATGGTGATGGGCTGACCGGGTGATTAGGGCCTTTTATACTTGTGAAGAGCAAATCTCCAGCCATCCCTCAGAGCGGCGAGGGATGTGGAGCTGCGCCGCCCAAGAAGACGGTGTCAGTTCCAGGAGTGCAGGGGGTGGGGAGGAGCTCCCCTAGAAGAATCACTGGCTTCCCCAAGCCGTCCCACACGATAGTGCACATGGATTTAAGCAAAAAGCAGTGAGCTTGCTGTGAAAGTTCAGTTTCAAGATAAGGCCCCTCACCTACCCTTCCAGAGAGATCTGTGCTCTAAGCCATTTCTCTGTGGGCACGCAGGAGCTGCGGCAGCATGCAGCCCCTCTGAGCTTGAGGCCCCAGGACACGAAGGATTCCTGTGGCAGACACCATCCATTCTTCCTTGCTGACTTCAGTTATTTTGAGGGTGACGGTGTGCTTGCCTTCTCAGACTTCCTTGCACCTGGGGGTGCCTCATGTGACTCAGATCTTGCCAATGAAATGTAAGGAAAGTCATTGAATGAAACCTCTAGAAAAACTTTTCGAAAGGACCAGATTTGCCTGGCAATCTCACTGACCTTTGTCCCCTCACTGCTTTGCCCTTACCTCTTGTTACTGTCTTGAATACTGCCGCAATGGCTGGAGACACAGCAGCCATCCTGGAGAGAACAGGAAGACAGAAGGAGCCCAGGGGCCTGATGCAGCCAGGAGAAACTGTACCACCCCAGGACACCCAGCTCTGGACTTCTGTTATCTATTTAAGCCTCAAAATAGGGTTTTTTGTTATTTGCAGTCAGACGTATTCCTAACTGAGACCCTCCATAAGGGCACAGAGAGAGTTTTTGTGTTCTGGTCGGGGCCTATCCTGGTTGTCTGTTACTGTGTAACAAATTGGTCCAAAACTTATGGCTTAAAGCAACAACTATTTTATCCTCTCTCAGCTTTGGGGGTCGGGAATCCAGGCAGCATTGGCTGGGCGTTTGTTCTGTTCCCTCTGGCACTGAGTGAGGTCACCGGGCGGTACTCAGCTGGTGCGTGGGCTGGTCTCGAGGGTCTGAGCTTCACCCGTGTGTCTGGGACCTGGGCAGGGAAGCCTGTGGATCAGGGCTCAGGGGGTCTCGCAGCTGCAGCACTTACCCTTGGCCTCTCCAGCGATGGTCTCAGGGCACCCAGAGAGAAAGTCCCAAACAGACAGAAGTTCCCAGGGTCTCAAACCTGGGCCTGGAAGCAGGCACAGCATCCCTTGCCCTGAATTATATTGGTCCAAGCGTTAGAGAGCTTCTCCACGCTCCAGACCTGCCTGCCCGTTGGAGCAGCGTCAAAGAGTTTGTGGCCATCTTTAATCCACCACAGGGGTGATGAACTTCCAGATGACCTTGACGAGGTTTGATCTCAGGACTAGAAGAGACAGGCGTACTCTGGGAGCAGACCTAAGGGTCACTCCCTGTGTATCTGTTGGGCACACAGAGTGTCTACTGGGCATCAGTGAGGGTGGGCATTGTCCGATCTGTTGAGGACCTGAACAGAACAGCAGGGGTGTGGGCGGGACGCATGTGCTCCCTGTGCTTGAGCTGGAGCATGCCTCCTCTCCTGCCCTTGGACATCCGTGCTCCCGGTTCTCGAGCTTTCAGACTCTAACCAGAACTTGCACTGTTGGCTCCCTGGTCCTTAGACCTTCAGGCTTGGACTGGACTTACACCACGAGCTTTCCTGGGCCTCCAGCTTGCAGTCAGCAGACTGAGGGACTTCTCAGCCTCCGTAATCATGCGAGCCAACCCCTCATCATAGATCTCTTTCTGTATCTCTATCTATATCCTGTTGGTTCTGTTTCTCCTGAGAACCCTGACTAACACAGTGATCTAAGGTGGCTGCTACGATAATACACAGATCCTGGCCCACAGATGAGGAGTCCTGAGTGTTCATCTTCAGCCCGGGGCTAAGGATCTGTGTGGCCAGGACGAAGTCCAGTGGTAACTTCAGGCTTCAGTTCCACCATCAGTAAAATGATGGGCTGGATTCTGCAGTCCCTGAGGTCTCTCCCATTGTCAGGTTTTATGGGTCTAGGTAATCCCTCGTTAGGACCATGAAAAGAGCTGGAGTCTTGGTTTCTTTCTTTAATTCTTAAAAATAACATGCTTTTTCTGTCGTCAAATTCCACTGCACTTTTCTCTCACAGGCTTAGTTCATTTATAGAGCAGACCACAGAGAGAACTCCGGGCAAAGGCAATATTTTTGTGAAAATTAGATCTTCCCAGCTAATTTGATTTCCCTGAGAACTTGTTCTTTCCAAACTTTCCCTGCTGTTCTTTTTTTAAAATTGTAATATAAAATGTTTCCATTGTCATTGGAACCCGACAGCAGGCTCAGTGCGGCCCAGTGTGCCAGGGTTCATGGGGTTCCTGAGCCACAGGGAAGCTGAGAAGTCCTAATAACAAAATGTGGGAACAAGAGCCTCAGAGGAGCGACTTGGGGTTCAGTTCAGAAAAGGAGACCCCTTCATGACTGGGAGATGAACGCCTAGAAGTGTAACCAGCAAGTGACCACAGTTACCGCTTCCAGGCAATTTATTCTTCTCTTCCCACCTCAAAGATTTGTAGTAATAATATGTAATTTAGTCTCATAAAAATTTGGGACTGTCTAGTGAATTCATGGAACCCCTAAGTGATTCGGAGCACTGTGGGGCTTCTCAGGGATTTGAGAGGGTCAGAGAAAAACCAAAGCTGGAAGGTAGTTAAAGCAGTAAAAACCGACTGTATTCAGACCTATTGCAAGAGTCCGCAGTATGGAACCAGGCTCGGCTCCGACCACAGCGTGGGCAGTGGGACTGCATCAGCAGGGGGCAGGTGGAGTCAGTGCATGCAAGATTACTAAGAGGGGACACCAGGGGTGAGGGGGCTTCCGGCCAAACTGGCCTGAGAGGACTCCTGCTGGAGGCAGGCCAGGTGGTCAGACACCCCCCCGGGGGAGGCTGGGGGGGAGGAACCTGATCGGATAGCCAGAGGGATCAGATCTGAAGGATGGGGATTCAAGGGAAACTGACTTAGCAGGGTTCTGGCCAAAACTGGATTTTATGAGGAAGAGTGCAGACGGGCCTGGGAGAAGGTGAAGGAGCCTGGCTAACATTTGGTCAAATAAAGAACCTTTGTCAAGAGGCGGGAAAACCTGGGTTTCTCTCTGAGGAACAAAAATACGTATGACTTTCACTTTGATTTCCTACAGTATTCTGGGTAAATCTGTTAGTTATTTCATGATTATGTTACGGATATGTTATTTGGATTTCTAGAAGAAAAACAAAACGATTTGTAATATATGCTTTCTACTAGTATATTAATGCAATGTATTACTGTGTAAGGTTCGTAATTTGTTTGGGGAATCAATTCTGTAAGACCTCCTGTAATGTGATCCTTGGCATCCATTCTAGGAGACAGCCTTATAAAGGAAACTGGCTCCCTGCAGGGGTCTTTGTGATTCATCAGCAACTAGTCTCCTTTGGATGGGCCCAAGAAAGATTCAATGCACACAAGATGACACTTCATAGTGACTAGAGTTATACCGAAGATTCACTCAATAATAATAATGTAATAAACAAGCTATTCATCAGTGACTAATGCCAACAGTAGCCAGACAGTGTGCTAGAAGCTTCTCCATACATTGTTTCCAATCCTCACAGTAACCCTGGAAGTTCTCACTGTATCCATCTGAAGGGACCCGGGTTCAGGGAGGTTGAGATCTCATGCTGGTGAACGGTGGGGCTGCAGTTCTAACCCAGTCTGTCTGTTGCCAAAGCCCGAGCTTTTTCCACTTTTGTCTTTATCCAATTATCCTACTGGGGGGAATGCAAATATTGTTAGAACGCCATAGAAGGATTGCAAACAAACAATTTGTATTTTACTCACTTGGAAACGAAAGACAACACAATCAGGCAGCAATTACATTGTTGAAACAGGATGTTTTCCCCTTAAGATTTATATGGTAAATACCAATTGTCAAATATTTCCGGATCCTATGGAGCTCTCTGTCTTTTCAACAAACGCTATTCAGAGTTTTGTGGAAACCACAACAGAGACAGTTACGTCTGGCTGGTGGGTGGGAAGTTAAAATGTCCCATAATTTTATCAAGTACTGCCTCGTCGGATCATTTTCATTTTTGAATTTATAGCCTCCTCTGCTCACCTTGTCTTTCGCGGGAATTCCTCTCTTCTAAATCTCTCCCTTGCACCTTCAGTCTTCCTGCTGCCCCAGGGCTCCCCTCCTGCCAATTCACTTGCAGCAGCCCATCTCTCAGACTGGCTGGCTGCCCTGCCTCCTGCTTGCCCAAGATCATCAAAAAATAAACACCTGGAGAAAAACATCACTTTCAGCAATGATTGCGCATACTTCTTCCCTGTCCTAGCCCAAATTCTTGATTTTCTTCCTCTTTCTCTGCTGGGTGACTCTGCAGATGTGTCATTTCAGTTCAAGGTGTCTGTCACTAAGTCGTGAAGAGTAGGCAGCGCAAACATAAATCACTCCACAAATCGCTTGTTGGCATTTTCTGTAAAGATTTTGAAAAAAGGAGAGTAATACCAATGGCAAAAAAGCAGTTTTTAAAGAAACTGTTTATTTTGAAATAATTACAGGTTCAGAGGAAGTTGCAGTATAGAGGGATCCTGTGTACCCTTCACCCGGTTTTCCCCAATGAGAAGAGCTGGTGTAACTCCAGCACAATACCAAACCTAGCAGAGTGACCTTCGTACAATCCACAGACCTTAGTCAGATGCCACCAGTTTTACACGCATCATTTGTGTGTGTGTGTGTGTACGCGTGCACATCCTATGCAATTTTATCACGTGTATAGATTCATGAACCCACTACCACAATCAAGGCACGGAACTACTTCATTACCATAAAGATTCCTCACACTTCTTCTTTATGGTCACGCCCACCATTCTCTCCCATTGTCTACTAACGCTTGGCAACCACCAATCTACTCTCCATCACTATAATTTTCTCATTTTGAGAAAGTTGGACAAATGGACTTCTATTGTACCTTTTGAGATTGGCTTTTTTCACTCAGCATAATTTCACTGAGATCCATTTTGGTGAAATATCTGTTCATGCCTTTTGCCCATTTTTTAACTGAATTATTTGGATTTTTTTTTACCATTGAATTTTTAAATATGTATGTATTTTAATATAAATCTTTTGTCAGATATGTGGTTTGTAAATATTTCCTCCCAGTCTGCACCTAGTCCATTCCTTTTGTCAGCAAAGTCCCTCACAGAGCAAAGTTCTTAATTTTCATGAAGTCCAGCTGGCCGGTTGTTTTCTTTGGTGGGTCCTGCTTTGGTATCATATCTAAGAAGTCTTCATCTAGCCCTAGATTCTGAAGATTTTCTCCTTTATTTTCTTCTAAAAGTTCTGCGGTTTTATATTTAAATCTATGATTTATTTTGAGATAATCTTTATATGAGATATGAGGTTTAGGTTAAGGTCCATTATTTTTGCCTACACACGTTCAATTTTTCCGGCATCATTTCCTGAAAACAATATTCTTCCTCCTTTGAATTGTTTTTGCTCCTTTGTCGGAAATGAGCTGGACGTATCTGTGTACAGGGTCCATTTCTGAGTTACCTATTGTGTCCCATTGATCTGTGTGTGCACCCCTTTGCCAGCTCCACGCTGTCTTGATGGCCGCAGCTATACACTAAGTCTAAAAACCAGGCAGAGGAATTCAGTCCACTTTCTTCTTCTTTTTCAAAATTGTTTCAATTATTCTAGTGCCTTTGCCTCTCCCTATAAATTTTAGAATAAGCTTGCCCATGTCTACAAAAAAACTTGGTGGGATTTTGATAGGAATTGGACTAAAACTATAGTTCAATTTGGCGAGAATTGACATCTTTACTATGTTGAGTCTTCTAGTCCATGAGCATGGTACATTCCTCCGTTTTTTTAAGGTCTTTAATTTCTTTCATCAGCATTTTGCATTTTTAGCATACAAGTCCAGTACATGGTTCATTAGATTTGTACCTAATATTTTATTTTTTTTAGTGATTATAAATTGTTTTTAATTTTGATTTTCACGTATTCATTAGAGTATATAGAAATGCAATTGATTTTTGCACACTGATCTCATATCCAGTGACTCGCGCAACTCACTTGTTAATTCCAGAAATTGTTTTGTAGATTCCAAAATACAGATTTTATTTAATCTAAATTTAAATTGTGTATGGTTTCTCTTTCATTTTCATTATTATCGACATGGATTTAAATCCAGAGCGTACACTAAATAGGAATATGGTCTGGTGTTACCAGGCATGTAATTGTCCTTTAAAAAATACTATTAAGGGGCCAGCCCTGTGGCCTAGTGGTTAAGGTCAGCACGCTGCACTTCAGTTCCTGGTTCCGTTCCTGGGTGTGAACCTACACCACTCCTCAGTGGCCATGCTGTGGTGGGGAACCACATAAGAAATAGAGGAAGATTGGCACAGATGTTAGCTCAGGGTGAATCTTCCTCAGGAAAAAAAAATACTATCAGCATGTAGGTACAGAATCCTAGGTTCTCAACAGTGGGCATAATAAAGACTTGCCCTATACTGTAATGTATTTCTTAAATCTTAAGCATAACTCCCAAAATATATAGACTTTAGCCAACTCTCATTATGCCATTAGCTACTTTTTTTCTTCCATGTGCATTAGGTATATATACAAAAGAAAAGCATGAAAATCCACTTTTATATCTAATAAAAGATTAGTGGCCCTATATCAAATGAAACTGTTGATAATAAGCTGTATTTTGTCATTAGAACGACATATACTATACATTACATGGTTTGTGGATTAATCAGTGGGTGGGAAAGATAAGACCAAAGAAGGGAACTTAAGAGTTATCTCATAAATAGATTGTCTTACGTATATCTCCAGCTAACTGCTTTCTAAAGAAGAGAAAAATACTCTGAATACTTTTTCTCTAACATATGAATTGAGTGAGGGTAAGGTGGATAATGGAAGGGAGTATATTCAGATCTGCCTGTAGATCCTGAGACCTTAAAACTCGGGGCAGACGAAAGTCAGTCTTGTTAAACCAGAACTGGTCTCTTGGTATTCCACTATATCTGAGTGTGGTAATATGTAAGTGGACCAAATATTGTATCTGTGAGGAAAAACTGATAATGGTTCTGTTTATTTGCTACACCTAAGGCTAATTACTTGTTTTAGGGCATTTCTTCAAACTTATATTTTCCACAGATATCCTTATTTTTTGTAATTAAGTGAAGTTTCAGAATTTCTTCCTTTTTTCTCCCCTTAGAAATAGCTTACAACAATTAGTTTAAAAATCCATAACTCTGGCCTTCCAACATCTGATAATGGGGAACCAGATAAACAAGAGCAACCCACTCACTGAGAAAAATGAGTAAAAACTGAATAAACTATATATAAATAGATACGTTTGAAAACATGAGAGAGCTTATAAGGCCGAATGGGGAGAAAATCAAAACCCATATAGACGATGATAATGCCTTGGAATTTTTGTTGACTTGGAAGAGGCTGAAATGTCAGGAGGCTGAGCAGTACTTCTGTTAGATTTGAGGAGCAAGAGAGATAAAAGTTGGAGCAAATGACCTTCCAAGATGGAGCTTCGGTGAGTTCCCACATTTTGGTTTGGGACACAAAGAGCTATCCCCTGGAGCTAAGGGTGAATCTAAAAGAAAAGTCTCTCACAGACCTCTTAACAGACCTCACACAAGGGATCCAGTCATGCTGGGGACTCAGGGTGCTTGGCAGAGCAAGCCAAAATTCTCTCTGAAAGAATATAATATCATCTTGGCCTCAAATGATTTCAACGAACAATTCTTCAAATACAATGTCTGGCACACAAGTGAGGATAACTGAGAACACAAGAAGAAAGGACAACATGGACAATAATCAGCAGAAATAATGGTGATAGAAAGAGGTTTATGGTAGCTCCAGATATTGGAGTTATTAGAAACAGACATTAAAATAACTATACTTCCTACATTCAAAAGAAGATTAAAAAAACAACATTGAAAATCTTGTTAGAGAACTGAAAACGTAATGCATAGCCAATTCAAAAACAAATAGAACTTCTAGAACTGAAAAATACAACAATAAAATTAAGATTGTAATGGATGGATTTAACAGTTAATTATTCACAGCTGAAGAAAAATTAGTGAACTGGAAATAGGTCAGAAGAAAATATACAGAATGAAGCGCAGAGACACAAAAGGATGCAGTAAAGAGAAAAGAATATAAGAGACATAAAGAAAGCAGTGCAGAGCCAGCCCTGATGGCCTAGCAGTTAAAGTTTGTCACTCTCCACTTTGGCAGCCCAGGTTTGGTTCCCGGGTGTGGAACCACACCGCTCGTCTGTCAGCAGCCATGCAGTGGCAGTGGCTCACGTAGAGGAACGAGAAGGACCTACAACTGGAATACACAGCTATGTAACTGGGGCTTTGGGGAGGGAAAAAAAGAGAGAGAGAGGGAGATCAGCCACAGATGTTAGCTCAGGGCCAATCTTTCCCAGCGGAGAAAAAAAAAAGCAACTCTTTTTTTTTTTTTTTAAAGAAGAACACAGTAAGAAGATCTAATTTATGTAAATTAGAGCTAGAACGAGAAGAAGAGACAATGGAGCAAAGGCAATATTTGAAAAGATACTGACTGAGAATTTTCCAAAACTGATAAAAGATACCAATCCACAGAATCAAGAATCCAAGTTAACCCCAAGCAGGATAAATACATGGAAATACATATATAGACACCCAGCAAAAACAGAGAGAAAATTTTAGGTAGATTACTGAGAATACTGAGTCAACCTGATGAAGTCAAGGAAAGGCACTATATGACAAAAATAAGTACAAAGAGTAACAGAGATAAAATCCAAATGTATCTATCAATTACAGTAACTATGAATAAAATAAATCTTCAAATTAAATGACTAAGATTGTTAAATTGCTTTAAAAAACAATGGGACTATCAGTTTCCAGTCCAGCATGTAAGGAGCTTGGAAATCATCACTCTGTCCTAACAACAAGTAAAAAGCTGAGCAAATTGAAAAATCAACAACTCTTCTTTGACCTGTCAGAGAATTGAGGCTGCAGGACAAACCAGCACCCCCAAATTGGAGAGACAGGTGGGTGAATACAGGGAATCACAACTCGCTGAAGCAGAAACCTCCCTGGGAACCAGCTCTGGGTGGGAAAACCTGAATTGCGACTGACAAATTGCTGGAGGTCCAGTGTGGACAAGTCTGAGAGTTAAAAACTCTGAGAGTACCCAGCCCTAGGGAACCTCCAAATTTTTGTGAGTTTTGCCTCCAAACAGAGTAGACTTCAGAGCAAAGTTATCAGGGATGGAGAGGGGAATTATATAATGATAAAGGAGTCAGTTCTGAGCTTGAGGATGTCTCAACAGAAACTTCCAAAATTGAAAAACAAAGAGAAAACGACTGCTGAAAACAGAACAGAATATCCAAGAACTGTGTGACAACTACAAAAGATGTAACATACTTACAACGGGAAACACCAGAAGGAGAAGAAAGAGAGAAAGGAAGAGTAGCATTATTTGAAGCAATAATGACTGAGAATTTCCCCCACGTTAGTGTCAGACACCAAACCACAGATCTAGGAAGCTTACTGCCAAAGGATAAATGCCAAAAATCACACACAAACACTACACCAAAGCTGATTATATTCAAACTGCAGAAAATCAAAGATAAAGAAAAAAATCTTGAAAGAAGCCAGAGGACGGAAACACTTAGCTATAAAGGAGCAAATACACAAGAATGACATCTGACCTCTCAGAAACCGTGCGAGCAAGAAGAGAGTGGAGTAAAATATTTAAAGTACTGAGAGAAAAAAGCCTACCACCTGGAATTTTGTACCGTCTGAAACTGTCCTTCAAAAGTAAAGAAGAAATAAAGGCTTTCCGAGACAAACAAAAATCTAAGGAATTTGTTGCTAGAAGACCTGTCTTGCAAGAAATGTTAAAAGAAGTTGTTCAGAGAGAAGGAAAATGTTCTGGGCCAGAAACTCAGATCTATAAAAAGAAGAGCATCAGAGAAGGGGCAAGTGAAGATAAAAACTTTTATTTTTCTTATTCTTAATTGATAACAGCTTGCTCAAAACAGATAACAGTTTGTCAAAGTAATAATAGCAATAGTGCATTTGATTATGTATGCTTATGTGTGTGTGTGTGTATATATATAAAGACATGTATGCTTAGGTATAAATGAAATGAATGACAGCAATAGACTGGGAGAAAAAGATACATCTGATAAATGGCTGTCATCTAAAATATATAAATAACTCTTAAAGTGCCACAATAAGAAAATGAACAATCTGATTAAAAATTACGTAAAAACCCTGAACAGATGCTTCACCAAAAAAGATATACAGGTGGCAAATAAGCAAATGATAAGATGCTCCAGATCATAGTTAGCAAGGAATTACAAATTAAAACAACAATGATATACCACTAGAATGGCCAAAATCCAGAACTCCGACAACACCAAATGCTGGCCAGGATGTGGAGCAACAGGAACTCTCATCCATTGCTGATGGGAATGAAAACAGCACAGCCACTTTGGAAAACAATTTGGTGGTTTCTTACAAAACTAAACATACTCGTACCATAGGATTCAGCAATTGCACTCCTCATTATTTACCCAGAGGAGTTATGAACTTATGTCTACACAAAATCTTGCACAACGATGTTTATAGCAACTCTATCCAAAGTTGCCAAAACATGGAAGCAACCAAAATGTCCTTCAGTAGATGAGTGGATAAATAAACCGATACATCTAGACAATGGAATGTTGTTTAGAGCTCAAAGGAAATGAGTTATCAAGACATGACAAGGTATAGAGAAGTTTTAAATGCATATTACTAAGTGAAAGAAGCCCATCTGGAAAGGCTATGATTCCAACTATATGACATTCTGGAAAAGGAAAAGCTATGGAGATAGTAAAAGGATCTGTGGTTGCCGGGGGTTGGGGTGGAGGAGGGGTGAACAGGCAGAGCACAGGGGACTGTTGGGCAGTGAAACGACTACTCTGTATGATACCACAATGGTGACACAGATCCATTTGTCAAAATCCATACAATGTGCAACGCTGGGAGTGAACCCTAATGTAAATTACGGACTTCAGGTGATAATGATGCGCCATGCGTGTTCGTCAATTGTAACAAATGTGCCACTTTGGAGAGCGATGTTGATAGTGGGGGAGGCTGTGCCTGTGGGGCAGAGGGATTGGGCGAACTCTCTGTACTTCCTGCTCAGTTTTGCTATGAAGCTGAAACTGCTCTAACAAAGTCTATTTTTTAAAAAAAGAACATTTATAGAAGCATAACAAAACAAATGCCTATAAATAAATAAGTCAAGCAAAAGATGCCCAAGACCTCTCTGTGGAAAACTATGTAGTGTTATTGAGAGAAATGAAAGAAGACCTATATAAATAGCCATGTGTATTGATTGCATACTTAATATTATAAAGATGTCAATTCTCCTCTAGTAGCCTACAGATTTAATGCAATCCCGTGACTGTAAATTTTACGCAGAAATACAAAGCTTTAAGAAGGGGCAAGACATTTGAAGAACAAGACGAGAGGGCTAGCTCTCCAGGACATGAAGGCATATTATAAATTTCTAGTAATTTGGACAGTTTGATATTGGGGCAAGGTAGAACAATGGAACAGAATAGATCATTCCAAAACGTACACAGAAACAGACACTTGGTCTAGGACCAGGGTGGTACTACAGAGAGTGGAAGAGCACCGTCGTTCTGATCGATGGACCCAGGACAACTGGAAATGCGCACGGAAGAAAACAAAGCTTGAGTGCTGCCTCCTTCCAACAAAGTTTCAGTCTGAGGAGATTGCAGACTTCAGTGCAAAAGGCAAAACAATAAACTTCTTGAAAAATAATATAGGACAGTATCTTTTTCTTCTCACGGTAGGGAAATATTTTAAAAATAGGACACAGAAAACATAAACCATAAAAGAAAAAAATTTATAAATTGAATTCCATTAAAGTTAAGAACCTCTGTTCATCCAGAGAGACCATTAAGCCGTGAGAGGGGGGGTCTATCTCAACACATAATCAATAACAGCCTCTTAACCAGAATATAGAAAGAACTAGTGCATACGATTAAGAAAAAAACAGATCATGGAGAAATGGCTGTTAGACTTGAACAGGTAATTCACAAAGGAGGATAACCAAATAGCCAAGAAATATATGGAAAGCACTTGATGTCACTAAAAGTTGCTACTAACTAGGAACATGCAAATTAAAACACCAAGAGGTGTCACAACCATGCCCATCAGAAGGACAAATGAAAGTGGCTGACAATACCAGGTTTCAGAGACAATAAGGAGCAAAAGGAACCCTCATATAGTGTTGATGAGAGCATAAATCTTTATATTCCACTTTGGAAAACAGTTTGTCATTATTTACTAAAATTGAAGACATGCAAACCCTTTAACCCATGAATCATAAGTACCTGTACGAATACTCCAAAAGTCATATATTTACAGGACCCCGTTTACGTGTCAACCCAGATTCCTCTGGATGTTGTCAGTCCCCAGAATTTAATTTTATAACAACAACCAAGCCTGCCTGTAGAGGTGGGGTCTGCCCTTCTGGGAGGAAACCTTTGATGCATAGTCACTGATAAACAAGATCTTAAGACAACATAGCCTTCTTTCCGTCCCCAGGCCCATTCTCAGACAAAGGTGAAGTCCGACTTACTTTGTGCTAAGCTCCCACGACCAGCAGGTCTGGCTTTTTCAGTGGTACAATTTTCCTGACACAGATGGGTGTGTTTGTCCACCTGACAAATCACGCAGGATGCCTTTGGTCTTGTTTCATAACAACACTAGATGGAGCTCCTTCTTTTCCTTCCCTCCTGGCTCTCTGGCAGCCAGCGTGGGCTCAGCAGTTTCCCAGAACCGATCTGGTGCCCTTGCACAGCCAGCTTTACAAGGATGTCATCTTCTGGCAACCAGGACGTCTTTACCCTGGGGGAGGGTGGAGGGCGTCTTTCCCGCAGGACACCCAAGGAGCTTAAGAGGTCTTCCAGTCAGCTTTATTCTTCTGCCTCGAGGCAAGCATGAGCTCACACAATTTCAATCCGGCAATAGTTTCAATCACTGGCTCTTCCATAGGGACCCGCGTGAGGCAGAATCCGTGAACCTCGTCTTCAGTGACAGCCTTGATTTCATCCTTCTGAGTAGCAAATCTCTCTCCACGGCTTGCATAGAAGGCTCCACTATGTGTTTATCATCCGTTGAAAAATAACATTACGTCATTGTGGGGAAGAGGGAGGGAATCAGCAAGAGAAATGAGTAAAGGATTGGGCTGTAGCCCACGTGTGCTGGGGTCACCCTGCTCCTGGGGGACTAGACTTGCACCCTAAGATGTTTGCAAAGTCCTGATGCGAACAGTCTCAGCTTCCATATTGGCTCTGCGAGGTGACAATCCATTCTCAAGCAGAGTCTCATTCACCATCACGTGCTCTGCTCTATTTTCTCATTTATTTGTTTGTTCACTTATTTATTGTCAGTCATTCCACTAGATTGTGACTTCCCAGAGACATCGTCCATTTTGTTCAAGGCATTTGTCCTCATGTCCTAAAATAGTGCTCGGTGCGTATTAGGTACTGAATCAATGTTCGTGGCGTGGACAGTCACCTGATTCCAAGCTCCACCTGGATCAGTTTAGTTTCCAGGTCTTCTCCAACCCTGCACAGTGATGTCCCTGTCCCTCAGCTGGTCAACTCATTTGTGGAACTCTAGCTCTTCCTTGAGTGCCCCTGAAAAACCTCCCACAGACAGTGGCTTTGGTGTGAAAGCCTTCACTGGAAATTTGGGAAGAAAGAGGGACTTACATAGAAGTGATCAGAGAGTTTAACACTGAACATCAGTGTCTCATGGATGCGGCATGTACCGTCTCCGTCCTCGTAACTGAGAGCGTCCCTGGTGCGCTTACCCCACAGACTGCCCTGGTATCTCAGGGTTTTGCTCTACTTCTCTCTTTCCACCTTTCTTCCTATTTCAGCTCTTTCTCACACTTTCACGCAGAGTGACTCAACTCATCTCCAGTTCCTCCTCCAAAACTGAGCTCCAAGCCCAGCTCTGCTCGTCTAAAACCCATCAACAGGGGCCAGGCTGGCGGCACAGTGATTAAATTTGCACGTTCTGCTCTGGCAGCCTGGGGTTCGCTGGTTTGGATCCTGGGTGCAGACCTATGCACCACTTGGCAAGCCATGCTGTGACAGGCGTCCTACATACAGTGTAGAAGTTGGGCACGGGTATTAGCTCGGGGCCAGTCTTCCTCAGCAAAAAGAGGAGTATTGGTGGCGGATGTTAGCTCAGGGCTAATCTTCCTCAAAAAAAAAAAAAAAAAAAGATAAAAACTCATCAACAATTAGCCAAACTAAAGAACTGTCTCCCTTAGCCTTCCCAAAGGTCAGAGGTACGATGATGTTCTCTTATGGTAGCACTGTCTTCTTCTTTACAATTAAGATTTTCACCTGTTTATCTGATTCTGTTACTTTCCCTCCCTCTTCCCCTAAAAAGTTAGGCTAACCACCCAGTGTCCTTCCTAGCCTCCAACATTTATGTCTAGGAAGAAAATGGTTTAAAAGATGACAGATGGAGGCCTTAAGGAAGAGAAATAAATGCCCCCAAAGTCCGGAGCCTGAAGCCTAGTGTAGAAGTGGGGAAGGGAGGGAAGGCCCCCTGCCCTCGGCCTTGGCGACTGCCTAAGGAGGCGTGTTGGGGAGCTGGACTCATCAGCCTTTGGTCTTTTATCATAGGGGAAGGAGTTCAAGGAGTCACGCTTTGCTTTTTGAATTGCCTCTGCTCCCCGTAGGCATCCTCTGACCTTTTATTTGTGTTAAGTAAAGCTAGGAGCTGAAACAGGGAAACCAGGAAATCTCAGAGATTCAAAACAACAAAGTTTCTCTCCCTTTCTCATTGCAGTCCTGTGCAAACCTGCCTTCCATGTGATCATTCAGAGACCCAGACCCCTTTTACATTGTGGCTCCATCTTCCTCTGCATCCTCTTAGCAGCTGGCAGGTAGAGAGAGAGACTATACAGAGACACATGTGCTTCTTGGCCCTTTCACAAAAGTCTTCTGCTTACATTCCATTGGTGCAAATCAATCACACAACCCATCTTCATGTAAGGGATGGGGAGGCCACGAAACGAAGCCTCTAGTCAGCCAGGGGGAGCAGGGATCTTTGGAGTTCCACCCGCCATATTTGTCACACCTCTGAAGACCAAATTTCCATCTGGGGATTAGTCTTGTATACTTGGCCTCCCTTCCTTCTTCTAGCATAATTTCTCATCTTTTCAGCCAAAGCTTCTACTCTCAATCCCTTACAAGCTCTCCAAATGCTTTCCCTTGTCCTCTTGTCTCACAATGGTACCCTAGCTAAACCTTTCTTCTCCCTGAAAAAGTCCATTTATTTGGGGGCCATCTATACATTGACCTATTTCTTGACTTTAGCTTTTCTCTTGCTGTCCGAGTCTGTCCTGAGTCCAGAGAATCCTGAGCCCCACTCAGCAGGGGCTACCTTTGTCAGCCTCCCCACCCACCCCCTTGTCTAGATGGGCCAAGTGACTGATTCTCACCAAAGGAATGTGAGCACAAGAGTTCTCTGAAGACCCGAGTGGTTAAGAAACAGAGGAACCTTCTTCACGCTCTCGTTCTCCATCTGCCAGCTGCTGAGAAGAAAGGAGCCATTAGGTGGAGCGGCCTGGGCCCTGAAGGATCACAGGGCAGGTGGCCTTGGACTGCTGACCCGCTTCCAGGAAGGCGGCTTCTCCAGCAATGATGTCAGTTATGTGGTAGTCAGCTTCTGACACCACCTCAACCCTTGTCCTCCTGTGTGGCCACTGTCCCCTGTTTTTCTTCTGCTTCTTCCTAGACTAACTATTAAAATCTTAAGGTATGAACCTTTCAAAGTAATTTCTTCAAGAAAGTCTTTTTCCAATAAGACTTCAAAACTCAGGGCCGGCCCGGTGGCGCAGCAGTTAAGTTCACTTGTTCTGCTTCTCGGCAGCCCGGGGTTCGCTGGTTCGGATCCTGGGTGCAGACATGGCACTGCTTGGCACGCCATGCTGTGGTAGGCGTCCCACATGTAAAGTAGAGGAAGAGGGGCACGGATGTTAGCTCAGGGTCAGGCTTCCTCAGCAAAATAAGGAGGACTGGCAGATGTTAGCTCAGGGCTAATCTTCCCTCCCCCACCCCCCCCCCAAAAAAAAGACTTCAAACTCAGCAAAGGAATTGTAGGCACCATGACAGGCAGAGAGGAGGAGGTATTTCTGAAAAAGGTGTTTGGCCATAGCACTTTAAATCTCCTCCAATTATTAATATCTACCATTTATTGATGACTATCATGTACTGTGCTAAGTTCTACATACATGTTTTCATTGAAGTTTTTCTGTAAACTTAAGAGGTTGATAATATTTGTCTTCTCCAACCTTTGGATGTCTGAACTAGGGACCATTCCTGGGAAATCTGCCAAGCTGTCTCCCTCTTATTTCCTTACTTGGTTTAAAACATCTGCTTACTTTCCTCTGTCATCACAGTTCCGTTCTCTCCATCCCACCGGACTGTCAGCTGACGTCTGAGAGCATCCCTGTCTGTCACCTTCCTGCCCACCTATCTAGTCTTCTGCTCATGTTCAAAGGGATTTGAAGCAGCCTGTGTCTTATTCATATTTATAAACCCCACAGAACTTAACTCAGCAACTTTTCCTTAGAAGATGCTTAATAACCATATATTTGAATAATGGACGGATTCCATTAAGTGTTACATTCTAACTACTCCTGTAGTTCCTAAACCTAACTGCATACATTTTAAAATATATTAGAATAAAACAGGAGAACTTCTTACTATATGAAAATTTCTGAGGATGAGTTTCAGAAATATCTATTTTCAGCAAGTTCCCCCCAAATGATTCTGAAGCAGTCAGCTTGATCCCAGCCTGCAGAGGGGCATTTGAAGACCCGTGGAGCACTTTACGTTTCCTCACCACAGAATCCTATAATATTTCCCCTTACTTCCACCCTCCATGGGGCCTAACCATTTTCTTTGAGCAACTAAACACTGGCAACCAAGTTGATCCATCCTTGTCTCATGGTGAGATTTTCACCGTGAGACAAAGATAGGCCCCTAAGTCTAGAATATGATAAACTCCAGTAGACATCAAAACTTTCCTTTACCAGCAGGCCCCTACCTACAAATGGGTGACCATTTCTACAACTCAAATAAAAACACTAGACGTGGATTTCTGGGATATGTTTTCCCATGTTGCCTATTTTACCCAGCGGTAGGCCCTTGAAGGTCTCCACATTGAGTCTTGCCTTGAAACTGTCTTCACATCTGCTTGGTATTTGGGGATTCCATGTTCTAGGATGACCTGAATCCACCGTTTCTCATGCAGACCCTACCTGCAGCACACTGTTTTTGGGGAGCTTTTTGCAAAGAGACTGTGAAAGTAGAACAGGCAGATTCAAGAAAACTGCCATCTGGTTTCCACACTGCAGATGCCCACACGAGCCTGAAAAATCTAGCTGGGGAGGAGGTGGAAGAGCCTGTAGGCTGACTGATAGAGGAAGAAATGAGAAGGGTACTTTTTTCCCCTTAATGTTCCTACAATTGGGCCTAATCACATAATTTGAGAAAGAAAGAACTCTTAACACTGTTATGGAGAGAGGTCTGAAGGCTTAAGAAAACAGCCCTGTTCTCGTGTTCTCCATTCTAGAGACACGCATGACATGGCAGCCTTGGTCACTCTTCAGCGCTGCCCGAGAATGGAGCTCTTCTCTGATCACTCCCACTTTCCTCTCGCCTGTACTTTCTGGCCCAATTCCTGTTGTGACAAAAGGAACAGGAAGATTTTCCATTTATAAGTACGCATGTGTATATCTTTTCATTATATATATATATATATGTAAGATACGATTATGTTTTACGTTTGCTAAAGACAAGGTAGAAGTCAGGCTATGAAAAATCATGTCGATTTTTAAAAATCTAGAATTTTAGAACTGCTTCCAGTTCTTAGAGATTATCTAATTCAACCAGCCCTTCTGCAGGAGAGAAAGCTGAAACCCAGAGAGGCAAAGTGACCTGCCCAAGCACACACAGTTAGGACCAGATCCACGGCGGTCTCGGGGATGGGCCACCCAGATGTCTCTTAAAGGAAGGACCTGTTGCCTCTGCTGCTGAGAGGGCTGGCGGACTGGCAAACAGCCTTTAACTCTCAGCCTCTTTGGGGTTCGACTGAGCTGCCTAGAGCAGCCTCATCCAGGGCCGGGCCCTTCCTGGGACAGCCCATATCCATGACTGACAGAGGCGCGAGTAGAAGAGCCCAGCCTTTTGACCTCACGTGGGACACCCTGAAGGGCCATGTTTGCTCCCGAGCTCTCCGTGGGGTTGGCTGCAGCTGTCAGGTGCGCAGTGGGCCTGCTTCCTCCCTGCGCTTAGATCCCCTCCTTTCACAAATGTTGAGCCCAAGGGCACCACTGAATGAACATCCTGCGCACTGACCTTCATCTCAGGGAGTGCTTCCAAGGGAACCCAGTCTCAAATAAGACCTGAAATAAAAACTGTGCTTAAATAAACACCAGTTACTGCTGAAACGCCCATGCTGGAAGCACGTGTGTGTGTATGTGTGTGTCCGTGGGTGTCTGTGGATTTCTCTAAATTCAGAAGAAATGATGAGCTTATATGACCAGCAGGAAAATAAACACACATGTACAGTGTTCTTAAGGATGTATATAAATTATGATGCATATGTAAAATAGCCACACATTTTAAAATATTTTCACAAACTTGCACTTGAAAGGGAATTCTAAATGTATAACACATTTTCAACCACTTTGCAAGTGACTTAGTTATTTTCATCCCTCTCCTGATCCTTCTGTTTATATCCCACAAACGTTACGTTGTAAGCGTATTGACACACTGACATTTTAAAGCCATTTCATTTCAAGCCGTTCCTCTTTGAAGATCTCTCACCACCATCCAGTGTCTACTCCCTCTTAAGAATGAAAATATGAGAGGGATAAGGGAGCAAATAGCGTAACTGAAAACAGAGCTGCGTGTCTGGTGAACAGATAGCAGTGTTGGGTTGCAGAGGATGCACTGCTGCCCTCATCCGTTTCACAGCTCCAGAAGGCCCTAAATTTGCTTCTCAGCAGAGGATAATCAGGATGGTAAAGAAGAAAGGGAAGAGATATCGAGGAATGAAAGTAGAGGAAGACATGATATTTAAAAATATAGTCTATATTTTTGGAGAAAATCACCATAAAACTGAAAGTTAACAGATACAGTAAAAAAAAAAGAGCAGATTGTGAAGGATTTCTCTACTCACTTATTAACACCACCTACCTTATAAAACATGTTTTAATACTAAGACATTTTTATTTTTATTTTATTATAATTATATTTTATGCTGGTAAATTTGTTTATCAGCATCATCATTTTGGGCCAAATACTATCCTCCAAATTTCTGGCAGATACTCCATAGAATAAAGAATTGCAATAGTTTTAACAAAATTCCCTACAATGTCGATCTTCAGTAACTGTGCTAATAAGAATGAACCTTTATGGAGTGTGAACTCTGCGCCAGGCGCTGTTCTAAGCACTTGCCCGGGTTAACTCATTCACCTTTGAACATCCTCTAGAGAGCTGGGCACTTCACTTGACAGTTTCGTCACACTTTGCACTTCGCAGCTGAAGGCATGGCGGTGGAGATGACTGTCTGGAAGGCAGCTGTCGTCTCTGTCTCTGGTTTTGACTCTGCCACAGCTTGTAACCTGACCTTGAGCCTCCCAGTTCTGGACTGTCAGTTTCTCATCTGTAAAATGGGGACCCTCCATCGCATCATCTCAAAGGACTCCTCTTCCTCCAAAATACACTGATTTTGTGCTGGTACACTTTGTTCCTAGAAAACTGGATGTTGGAATTTCTAAAACACTTTTTCCTTTAGCAGAAAATAAGTAAGACTATTATATAATGAAAACCTCAGCATTTGTCTGAGGTGCTGAACGGTGTCGCCTGCAGAATTTATCTTGGGAGTGACGAGTTTCCATTTCAAGCAAGAAAGCACAAGAAACTGTGGTTGAGGGGGTCACCATTTCAAAGGAAAAATGCAAGCTTAGAAGAGGAAAGGATGTGAGAAAGACTTCAAGGCTAGGTAAGTGAGGGCGATAAGACAGGGGAGTTGAACACCATAACATATTTTTCCTTTTAGAAGACCATCTGCTGAAATTCCGAGCATGAGAACACAGTGGGATTTGAAGGATCTGGAATAAATGAAGTGAAAGAAATGCTGAGAAATCTTTTGACTGAGGAATTTCCAGACAAGTGGAAGGAAGTCACGTGACGGGCCCTTCTGGTCCAACAAAAGTATGTGGGTTCTCGGAGGGCAAAGCGTCTCGGAGGTTCTGTGGCTGAAAGAATGTGATCGAAGGGCCACAATAATAGAGAGCGCACCGCAGGGAGGGCGGGCGTGGGGACCGCCCTGGGGGCAGAGGGTGGACTCCATTAGACGGAAGGAAGAGGCAGCATTTCGATGGGGAGGCTGCAGGACGTGAAAACTCTTGAGACCTCATCGCTCCTCCTGTTTCCTCTCACTGCGCCAACCCTGAGGTCTGGGAAGTGAAGGGACTGACACACATCAATGCTCCTGGATGGATGCGTTCAGGATTAAAAACAGCGTGAATTTTAGAAACAAGACTGACACTCAAAGAAGACTCTTTTAAAATATGGGAATAACACCAGGAAGAAAAAAAAACTTTCCCAACAAAGGCACTAAGTGGCAATCCTCGGGCCCTTCAGCAATCTGTTTTGAAGGTTATAGTATCAATTTATCTTGTCTTCTAAAACTGCTGATATGATTTTTAATGTAAGAAATTATGAATCAGCTGAATTAACAAGCTTATCTACTGTTTTTATAATGTCTAATTTACAGTAACACTAATAACCGAAAATGCTCTAAAATGCAAGAGTGAAAGCACTAGAAAATATGTTTTTTAAAAACCTACCAAACAAACCCAAACAACCCTCCTTCGAGGAAAGAACGCAGCAGTGACAGGAAGCCTGAGAAACGGAGAGAAAGGGATGGAAAATCCACCCGGGGTTATTTTTAGCAGTGGCAATTTTTAAATTTTTTGTGTTAAAAGTAAAAAAGAATTCCTCAGAGTGGAAATTAAGATTCATCATTGAGAAAGAAAAATAATAGTATGGATTTTCAGTGATTTAGAATGTTTTAATCTAGCTGCTGGGTCTCTGACCTACTGTGGTGCTCCGCGCCTCACATTTTTAAAAATGGCAAAGTCTGCAAATAATAAAGAGCTTTGGAAGTGTTTCTTATGACCAGAAACCGAGGTTGTAAGCACGAGCCAGGCCTCAAGCTCTCTCTCGGAGCAGCATCCAGTCTGCTGCCTGGGTCTCAGGGAAGGAGCATCTTTTGCTTCCTCTTCTATCTTAAGTCAGATTGTCACTCACGTTTCACCCCTGCCTTTCTAGGAGGAGCCCGTTTCCATCCCTGCCTTTTGGCTTCTGCTTCTCTGTGGGTGCTCCTGAAATTATGAACTGTGTGCCCTACAAGGAGGCCGGGAACGAAGGGCACTGGGACAGAAAGGGCCTTGGCCTTCTTTGCCTTTAATTAAAAACAGAAACTGAATAGCCCGCTGGCCTGTGACATGCAGGACCTGGTGGCAGCATCTGCACCTATGGGAAGAGGCAGTGGCTGGCATCCTGCTCCTCCCTCAGGCTGCCCTCCACTGCCCTGGATTTCTCCCCATCAGGCCAAAGGCACCCTAGAGCTGACTGCAATGAGCCCAACAACCTACATTCAGAAAGGAGGTCTCCCCCCGGGCTCTGAGGACCTCACTGGAGTGCAGATGGCAGGTAAATGCTGTGCTTGGGGTTCGAGCCATTTCAGCAGGTCAGATGTCTCTTGGTAAACATCCTCTTTGAGAGTAGCCTGACATGCCATCTCGCACCATCTGTGGCTGCCAGGTGGTCCTTGCAGTCCTTGCAGAGGTCCTTGGGCCCATTCAGGATATTAGCCTTCCCTGTGGGGTCAGGCTCTTTCCTATCTGAGAAGAGGTCCGAGAGCAGTTTTGAGTTGCTCCTCTGCAGAGCTTTCTATGAACTTCAGAATTATTTCAGAACTGTTTGGAGGGTTTAGAGCTAACATTTTTAGTAAAGATTTCTCCCTTCAATTAATTTCTGCATCTCCACCACGACTTCATCTGCCACCATTATTTCTCCTCTGGACCACTCTGCCTGCTCTTAATTAGTCTTGTTGCCTCTTCTTCGCTACTATTTAAAGAATCTTGCCAGATCCCAAATCTCAAATCTGACTGTGACCCTCCACACTCACAGCCCTTCATCTGCCCCGTGTCTACCCCTCGTCCTCGGATGGGCGTCAGGGCCCGCTAGAATCTGGCTCTCCCTGTCCGGCCTCTCCTTTCACCAGCCCCTCTTCATACGCCTCACCCCACCATGCAGGGCTCCACACAGTTCCCACTTGGGCCAGTCTTTCCCCATTCTGATTTGCTGGTGCCCGGTGTGGACTCAGTTTCAGAGATCAGGCCTGATGTCCCCTCCTGTGGGAAGACTTCTCTGATCCTCTCCGTCTGCATCAAGCATCCCTTTGCTGGGCTCCTCCAAGCCCTTTACCTCTGCCTACCGTGAACTTGGCTGTGCACATGTCCATCACCCTCACCAGAAGGCGAGCTCCTCGAGGCCAGGTCCAGGTCCCCAGAGCCTGGTCCAGGGTTTGACACTTGCAAGAGATCAACGTATGTTTGGGGAATGAATGAAGGGTTTCACTGACTCCAAAAACCAGAGAGGAGGAGCTGCCTGCCACTAGTAGCGGATCTGGCCGCTGCTTCCATCTTCCCTTCCTCACTGAGGCCAAGAGAGTGCCAAGACTCCCCAGTCCCCTCTCAGCAGACAGGAGGAGGGTAAGGCGAGGGGCCTTTGTTCCTCCTCCAGATGGCGGGAGCTGGGATGGAGCCCAGCAGCTGTGTTTGGGTGGAAGGCGAGAGGGCAGATGGCCTGGTGTCTGTTTGCAGACAGCCTGAGAGGCTGCAGCCCTGGCGCAAGGCACTCTCGGAGGTGGACTCAACAGGACAGTGGTGGAGTGGGGCGAGCGCCAGGGCGGGCCACTGTGTTAGCATTCACTGCTCAAACCCCAGCCGGCACGATTTTGAGGCAGCGAAGAGAGAATCCTTTATGCATAAGACCCTCGTGTTTCTGGTGGTAGCTTTTAATGCTGCGATCTAAACAAAGCCTTTCCTATATAAAAACTCTCTTAATTACTATCATTTAAAAATTGGTTTAACACAAGCAAGACTCATTAGACTTCAATTTTGTTTTCTGCAAATTTTGGCAGCCATTGAATTATTCACCCAACCAATACTGGTGGTAGGGGGAGTGAGGAGGAGCTGGGGGACCTTCATTGCTCAAAATTTTTAGAACCAGAACATGGTACAAGGCCTAGTAATTTGTACGAGGGCAGCAGTCACGTGCTTATATACTTAGATCAAAATGAGCTCATTGGTGTTTCATATCATTAGGAAATTCCCTCATTTAAAAAAAAATTGTCAGGATCCTCAGAGGACCAGGGTGGGGGTTGAGATGATGCTGTCATCACCTGGCTGACTGTGCTCTTCTCCTGATCCACAGCCAGTGAGCCTGAAAAGCAAGGTGCAGTGTCCCACTTGAGTCCTGGGGACAGATGTGCGGTTCCCTAAGGTGCCAGTTTGTCACGGACATGCTCGTGGGACAGCCCCTCCAAGTCCATGATTCTTTGCTCATGCATTTTGGTCATCTTTTTTCCTAATTAAACATTCAAGCCATGACTTGAAATTACTTTTTAGTTTCTGCACTTAGTAAAACAAGGTATTTGAAAGATGGAATGTCCTGGTGCTGTCGTATAACATAGATATAAACTGTCCACCCCCACAAAAAAATTTTAACGACAGTAAGGAATGCAACTCCACCCAGGATCAACCAGGGGCATCCAGTGAGAAAAGTGGAATTGTCTTCTTTCCTCCCACCATCCATGAAATACACCTCCCCACCTATTAGGTGGACGGAGCCCTCTGAGGCCGGAGCATCCTGTTATCCACGATTCTTTAACACAGCTGTAAGAAACGGAGCTGTGGCCAGAGGAACTCTCGACTTTCTGTCTTGTGCCTGGCACTTTACAGTCCTTTCATCAAGGTTCTTGTCTGCCAGATAGGCCTTAGCCTGAGCTGTCCAATATGGTAGCCACCAGCCACATGCGGCCATCAAGATAAAAATTTAAAGTAGGTAAAATTAAGTGAAATGAAATATTCAGTTCCTCAGTCACACTAGCCACATTTCCAGGGTTCTATAAGCACTTGCCGCTGGTGGCTGTCAGGCTGGACAGTGCAGACACAGAGCATTTCCATCACCACAGAAAGTTCCCTTGGATAATGCTGCTTAAGACGACGTAGCTAGGCAATTCACTTCAGCATCAATTCAGGCTTGCTTGATTTTATGACTGAATTGACCCGTTGTTTGAATTTATCCTGTCAGTTCAGTTGGGCTAGCTGTGCACTCAGGCAGCTGTTGAGGAGATGACAGAAGTGATTTGTTCCATAAAATGGCAATGGGGATAGTGAAAGTATGAACAATAGTCGAGGCTGACATTTGCTGAGCACTTGCGACCCAGGCACTGTTCCAACCACTTAATCTGTGTTACCTCAGCATCTTCACAACTCTGTCATTATCTCAGTTTACCCAGAGAGAAATGAATAACAGAGGTGGAGAGAGTTTTAGTATTCCTCTAATCTGACTCTCTCAGTTGACAGAGCTCAGACCCTGGGGTCCGACCACCTGGCTTCAACTGAATGGCCTTAGGCAAGTAACCCTCTTTATGCCTCAGTTTCCTCATCTGTACAATGCAGAAAATAGCAGGATCTATCTTATAGATTGTTGTGAAAATTCCACCTAATATTTCATGTAAAGTACTAAGAACCCAGTAGGTGTTAACTGCTTTAATTATTTATTACAGGGAAGGACAATCCAGGGAGATTAAGGACAAGCCCGAGGTCACACAGCTAATACTAGCCTAGCACTCTTTCCATTGCACAAAGTCAGCCCCCTGGCCTGTAAGTCACACAGTGCCCTCCCTTCCACCTTCCCACGTGCTTTCAGCTAGCCTGACCCCTTTGATCATAACCACCTGGCAGCCAACCTGGCAAAGTGTGTGATGACTGTCCCATGGAAACAGCCAATTTCCAGGGCTTTCTGGCTTTGGTGACATTTGGAGAATAACCTACACGATCTGCAAGGTCCCTGTCACTGCCAGTGTTCTCAGAGGATTTGAGCTAAAAAAGCAAAGGCAAATTTCTCTGTTAAGTAAAGGAGAATAAATCTTTTGACCCAGTTTTCTGGACTCAAGATAAGACTCCTTAAGAGTCTTTCCCACAGTAGCATAGTGGTTGAGGAAGAAAAAAGAGAAAGAGGAAAAAAGGATAGTTCACCAGATTGGCCTGATCCAGGGGGCCTCCTATAAGGTACATTTGTCTGTGGCATAAACCTTTCAGGCCTCAGTTAACTGCTGGTGGGTATGTTAGGGAGGCCCCAGCTCCAGGCCCTGCCTGACACACTATCCTTGGTTCACTCCTGTGCTCACGTTAGAGTGCTTTTCCTAAGAGGATGTTGACCCACTGAGGGTTCCTCTGTGTGAGTTTGTCTGCTCTTACCTGGAAATCTGAGGCCTGAAGAAGAAAATTCCCTTGCACGTCAGCACCAAGAATGGCCAGGCAACTCTGAGTAGCTGATTGCTTTTTATCTTTTGGACACTGGACACATAATTCACAGTATTTTCCCTGTCTCATTGGCTGCTAGGAAGCTCAGGACCAAATTTGCAACCTGTTTCTAGCAAAGTATACTGTTCACTATGGCCTAGATTTAGTACCCAAACCCTACCCTTGGTAGCTTTTTCATATTTTTTTCCTATCTTTATTTTAATTCTTCAATTCTTTTCAGCACAATGCAGGATATAGGATATAAATAATAAAGATAATCTCTGGTGTCACTTTCAGGATCTGGAAAAATCCCTGGGCATCCTAATACATTTAGTTTTCTCCAAAAGGCTTAGGTATTCTCGTTTCTTAATTGGGGAGAAAACATAAATTGTGGACGCCATTGACGCTCTTCTCTGCAGTCTGACAGCATTTGGAGTGTTGCACAGAGCACACTGTGCTATAGGAGAGGGTAACCCAGGGAAAGCACTGCTTATAAAAAGAGGAGAAGAAAGGGAGATTCTAAATATAAAAGGAAAGCACTGGAATTGAGGGCATTGGTTTAGGGATGCTGGAGATAAATTTGCCTGCATCATTGTTTTTCCCCAATCCAGTCCTGAGTACCAGCCAGCCCCGTCTGGCACAGGTATCCAGGCAGGCCTTCTGCCATGCAGTTTTAACATCTATTTTAAGTGTCCTACAGCAGGGATTCTCACACTATAAAGTATATACAGATCGCTGGCGTTTGTATTAAAATGATTCTGATTCAGTAGGTTTGGGGCAGGGCATGAGATTCTGTATTTTTAACAAGCTCCCAGGGGATGTAGGTACCGCTGGTCCAAGGTCTACACTTTGAATGGCAGAGATGGACAGGATTTTTATGGCAGCAGCTGGCAGCTGGGGATCTCTGGACTCGGGATCTTCCTGGGCAATGTCATTTCTTCCAGTCTTGCTGGTGCAGATATTTGAGGCTTAAACTCAATTCCTTTCCAAGTATTTGCACAGACCCCGAAATGCTTCTTGAGAACAACCTTGGCCCAGCCTACCCCTACTTAGGTAGGCTACCCTTAGACCTTACAAGGTAAGGTAACCCTTCAATGGACTAGCGTTCACATCTCCTTCTCCTTCTTTTCTGTAATTACTAAGTTAGCTGGCAAAGGCTACCCTCTGGAGGTGGGTATATCCAGAACATATAAAGAGTTCTTACAACTCAACAACAAAATTAAAAGATGCTCAGCACCATTGATTCTTAGGGAAATACAAATCAAAACCACAGGGAGACACTACTTCATACCCACCAAGATGGCTATAATAAAAAAGAGAGCATCGAATGTTGGCAAGAATGTGGAGCAATTGCAAACTGCATACATTGCTGATGATAATGTAAAATGGTGCAGCCACTTTAGAAAACAGTCTGGCAGTTCCTCAGACTGTTAAACATAGAGTTACCATATGACCCAGCGATTCTGCTCCCAAGAGAGATAACAACATGCCCACAAAAAAGCCTGTATACAAATGCGTATAGCTGCATTATTCATAATAGCTGAAAAGTGGGAACAACCCAAATGTCCACCAACTGATGAATAGATAAAAAAATATAAAATATGCATACAAGAGAATTGTCCTCATCCATTCAGGCTGCCATAACCAAATACCATCGGCTGGGGGGGCTCAAACAACAAACATTTATTTCCCACGGTTCTAGAGGCTAGGTGGTCCAAGATCACGGCACCAGCAGATTTGGCATCTGTGAGAGCCTGATTCCTGGTTCATAGATAGCTATCTCTTCGCTGTGTCCTCATATGGTGGAAGGGGCAAGGAGTTCTCTGGGTCTTTTTTATAAGGGCACTAATTTCACTCATGAGGGTTCCACCTTCATCACCTAATTCCCTCCCACATGCTCCACCTCTTAATACCACCACGTTGAGGGTTAGGATTTCAACATGTCAATTTTAGGGGGATATAAATACTCAGTCCATTGCAGGAGTATTATTTGGCAATAAAAAGGAATGCCACGACATGGATGAACCTTGAAAACATTATGCTAACTGCAAGAAGTCAGTCACAAAAGGCCACATGTTGTACAATTCCATCTTTAAGGAACACCCAAAATGAGCAAATCCATAAAGACAGAAAATAGATTAATGGTTGCCAGGAGCTGAGGAGAGAGAGAATGGGGAGTGACTACTACTGGGTAGAGGGTTTCTTTTTGGGGTGATGAAAATGTTCTAAAATTAGGTTGTAGTCACAGTTGCACAACTCTGTGAATATACTAAAAACCGCTGAATTGTATACTTTAAATGGGTAAATTTTGTGACGTGTGAATTATGGCTCAATAAACCTGGTAGAAATCTTGTAGGGTGGAGCGGTGAGGAGCACATCTTGAGCAAGCCCTCCATCCAGTTGGTGGTACCCTGCCCCTCAGGGGGCATGCTTCCTCCTCCTCCTGCTGGAAACCCTACACGTCGTCATGTTCTCCCTCAGGTCTTGGTAATATATCTATATTTAAAGAAATCTCATCCTAGATTTTTGACTGTGCTGATATATTGGGTTTTTTCACAGATTATGAAATCTTAGAAAAATTTCCAGAGCAATCTAATTAAATAAGCATTCTATCTGAAGTTGTGAGCGAGCACACTTTGATTAGTGTTACCAGTGTTGTGACGACAAGCTTGCCATGTTTGCGTTAAAGAAGCTATGGGAGCTCAGGTCAGTGGGCATTTTCTGCTTTGCTTTTGAACAATTCACTTCTCACTTAGAGCCCACGGACATCTGGAAGCCAAGCCAGCCACAGGATTACACAAACTTTGCTTGTAGACGAACGATAGTTTTCTTCCACTTAATAAATACGGGAACCTACTCCTCTCTATCTGTTCTCAAGGAGCTGGCAAGCTATTATTTACTGCTGAATAAGACTTGGAAATCTGTGTCAGGTCTAGATGGATATCAATATCATTAGCTTAAAGATGAATTTTCTGTCACAAGTACAAATATTAAAAGGTAAATAGAATGAACAGTTTGTACCTGCAATATAATTGTTCTACCACAAAGTGGAAAATCCTAGCTGGAGGATTTTTGGGGACAAAGTTGGCTTTATGTGTGGATGGAGAAGCTGATCACTTACAGGGCATGATGGCAAGGGGCCAGTGTGCCGTCCCAACCCTGGACTCCTGGCCCTTCCCCAACACGGTCTCCACCAACTCCGCCTGTGTCCCACAGTTACGGGTTTCCTGTGTTCACTGGCTTAGTTATTGCTCATTTGTCTTTCTTGGAGATGCAAACTCCCCCAGAAGGAGAAGCGTGGTTAGCACTTTGGAATCACCAATACCTTGGCTGGCCTGAAGCCCTGAATTTGCTCATTGGATCACTTTTGTCTCCCCGATAACTCAGAGCAGCACCCAGAATAAAAGGGCAGAAATTCTGAATGGGAATGAAGAGGCATAGTCAGAATGGGTGTCAGAAGGTCCGGCTGAGCTTCCCGGGTCATCAGGTACTTTCTTCCGAGACTCAGTTTCCTTATTTGTAAAGAGAGACAAATGGTGGCAGTGACCTCAGCCGCCAGCCTCACAGCTCAGCGGTGGGATCCGGGCGGCTGGGAAAGGGACAGGGCTTGGCAAGCCCTAAACAGGCCTTTGCCAACATGCAGCACTGCCTGAACCGCCATGATGCGCTGGACACTGCAGCGGGGCCCAAACAGATCACCAACTGCACACAGATCTGAATGGTCCTATTTTCTACATCCTTCCTGTGCAAAACACTAAATGGGTCTTTTTTTTTTTTTTTTTTAAAGATTGGCCCTGAGCTAACATCTATTGCCAATCTTTTTTTTTTTTTTCTCTTCTTCTCCCTGTAGCCCCCCCAGGATATAGTTGTATATTCTAGTTGTAGGTCCTTCTAGTAGTGGCATGTGGGACGCTGCCTCAGCGTGACTTGATGAGCGGTGCCATGTCCGCGCCCAGGGTCCGAACCGGCGAACCCTGGGCCACCAAAGCAGAGCCCGTGAACCTTACCACTTGGCCATGGGACCAGCTCCTAAATGGATCTTTTAAGGATTTTTTTCCCAGTATCTTATTATGAAAACTTTCAATCATATGTAAAACTTGAAAGAAATTTACAGTGAGCACACATGTACCCACCACCTAGATTCTACAATGAACATCTGACTACATTTGCTTTATCACACGTCTCTCCATCTATTCAGGGTTATATTTAAAATTGAGTTTGCCTTGCATGCCACTTATTAAGATAGTTTATCTGGCAACCAACATGTACAAAGGAGGAAACCAAAGAAGGCTTTTTTTGGCACCACACTGGGCCTGTTATGTCTAAGAACCTTGACTGCCAACTCGTCTCATCTGTTTCAAAAAAAGAAAAAAAGATACAGAAAAGATATATTTGGTAAAACCAGTCATAAGTATCTTAATGATCTGGTTTCCCCAAGCACATTTTCATATTTAGGCAAGAACACAATGGAAGAAAACCTGAGAATTTCGTTTTTGTTTTAAGCATCATTGACACGAACAAAGAGTAAGGATGTGTTTTTTCAAAAAAAAGAAAGGAAAAGGAAAGAGAAACTTGTCTATTATTCGAAGTCCTGAAATAAAACAGGAACAAAAGAAATACAAAAAAATTTAAACAGGCCTGAATATTGGTTTGAACTGTGTGCTCTGCTCCTGGAGAAGTGCACAAGGAAAAGACACGATCTTCAAACCGAGTAAAGGTTTGTCTCCCCGAGATGCCAATGTTTTCTGTATCAATGAAAGAGAAGGCTCTGGAACACTCTAGTCTGAAGCAGAACCTTCTTGGTGGATAATAATAAACACCCCACAATAGTGTTGAGTGGCGCTCCTCAAACTTAACCTTTGGAGTCTCCTGTCACAGTGCCTGCAGAGCTGATGACTCCTGGGCTCCTGTTTACTTAATATTTTTCTTTAAACTGATTTGGTTTTTACCTAAATATGTAGATTTTCAAAAGAAATCTTACATCATTCCCATAATGGAAAACCAATATTACTTGCTATTAACTGAAAGTAACTTCAAAGACAAGTGCCAGGAAAACCAAACAATATTATTAACTTCTAGCTCAATCCTGTTGTTTGAAAAAAGTCTGGACCTGGGCCTGTTCTTAGTAGAGATTTGTTAAAACTTTCAAGTGGAAACTTTCTTCTTGATTTAATCAAAAGTATTGAAAGATAATTCAAAAGGGGACGAATTTCTCAGCATGTGATTGAACACTGTACGACACTGCGTCCTTGTACTGTGCTGTGTACCGCCCTGGTACACATCACCACCACTGGCAGAGTTTATCCAATACGCTGTCTGAGAAGATCTTCTGTGATCCTCCAAATCCTAGTTTTCTTTGGAATGGAGTCAAGGGCAGTTCGACGCCTGGTCGTCCGGATGATCAGAGTGCCTCTCCTTACAACTGTCCCCAGCAATTCAGGGCAGGGTCCTGTCATACCTCCACCCCCGTCCTTCACCTCTGAGCATCCCCTGTGCTTGACATTCTCCACCTGTTTCCCCCAGCCCCCCACTCTCCACCCTTCTTTGCCCCGTGCTCTCTCCGAGGGATTTCCACCTAAAGACTGGCTTGGGTGGCCAGCCCTGTGGCCGAGTGGTTAGGCTCGTGTGCTCCGCTTCGGTGGCCCAGGGTTTCGGTTCGGATCCTGGGCGCGGACATGGCACTGCTCGTCAGACCACGCTGAGGTGGCGTCCCACATGCCGCAACTAGAAGGACTCACAACTAAAATATACAACTGTGTACTGGGGAGATTTGGGGAGAAAAAGCAGGAAAAAAAAAAAGAAGAAGATTGGCAACAGTAGTTAGCTCTGGCGCCAGTCTTAAAAAAAAAAAAAAAGAACTTAGTGGGTAAAATTCCATTAAAAAAAAAAAAAAGACTGGCTTGGATTCAGCCCAAAAAAAGCAACAGCAGAAGATGGAGGCACATAGGAGAGTGGCCAGGATATTTCTCATCTACTTCCTTCTTGCTTGGTGATGCAGCTCTGGCAGTGTCCTCACCCTCCGTAACAGTGGCACCTGCTGGGGGCCTCGCCCCATTGTTCTGGTTCTTACCAGCTTCCACAAATGCTCTTTCCTCACTTTCTCTGTCAGGCCTAGAGGTGACAATGATAACAATGATGTGACATTCCTTGTCTGGTCTCTCAGTCCTATCAACACTTTGGGAATAATTTCTTATTAAAGTATCTTCACATGAAGCATCTAAATTGGGGACATTTTTGTTTTTTGCCAGATTCTAAGTGATGCAGATGGAAACTGCATATTTTCACTGCATTTATATTTTACATATGTTTTCATGTGTTGCATTAGCTATTGAAAAAATGCAAAAAATAATAAATCAAAGAAATAACAATATGATACATCAAAATTTGTGGAACACAGTTAAAGCAGTGCCTGAAGGGAAATTTCTAGCTTTAAAAGAAGAAGTTTGAAAACTAGTGATCTAAGCTTCCATCCCAAAATGCTGGAAAAAGAAAAGCAAATGAAGAAAAAAAAGGACAGGAAATATACAGCAGAAATTAATGAAAGGGAAACAAAGGCAGAAATGTAATGAAAAATTGGCTCTTTGAAAAGATCAAAAAAATTAATAAACCTCTAGCATAGGATCAAGAAGGAAAAAAACAAATTACCAATGTCAGGCATAAGAAAGGGGACATAACTACAGATCGTAAACATTAAAAAAAAATTTGAAAACATAAAATAGCAACTCTATGCCAAAAGATTTGACAACATAGTGGGAAGGGACAAATTCCTCGAGAAACACAAATTACTTAAACTAACACAAAGGAAATAGGAAAAATAAGTAGTCCTATATTGATTAAATAAGTTGAATCTGTAATTAAAAGCCTTCCTTCTCCAGTGCCCCAAGAAAACCCTGCAGGCCCAGACGGCCTTGTTGGTAGATTTTTTCTGAGCATTCAAGGGAGGATTACTCTTTTAGAGAAGAAAGAAGAAATAATTCCAAACTAGTTTTACAAGACCAGCATAACCCTGATACCAAAAACTGCCAGGAACATTATGAGAAAGGAATGTCACACGCCATTATGTCCTAAGAGCATAGATGCTAAAATCCTAGACAAAATAATATTAGTAACATGGATCCAGTGATAAATAAGAAAGACTATACATTATGACCAAGTCAAGTTTTATAAAGTTATAAAATTGATTTATACTCAGAAATCAATGTAATTCATCAAATTAACAATGTGCAATTACCTCAATACACGCAGAAAGGGCATTTGACAAAACTCAGCAGTCATTCAAGATAAAATCTCTTAGAAAACTAGGATTCGAAGGGAACTTTGTTAACCTTATAAAGGGTATCTATAAAATACCTTCAGCTAGCATTCAACAAATGCTCAAATACAGAACTCCTTACCCCTGAGACCAGACATAAGACAAGGATGCCACCATCACCACTTCATTAAACCTTATGTTGGAGGATCCAGCTGGTGCGAGAGGAAAGAAAAAAATTAAACAAAGTAAAGATTGGAAATGAAGATGTGAAACTTTTTATTCACAGATGCTATGATTAAATATACACAGAATTATCCAGTATTCTTGCTAAATTGGA
This sequence comes from Equus quagga, assembly GCF_021613505.1. NCBI lineage: Eukaryota > Metazoa > Chordata > Mammalia > Perissodactyla > Equidae > Equus > Equus quagga. The sequence continues at coordinate 181,582,352 of NC_060267.1, read as the reverse complement.
TTAGACCATTCAACATTGTTAAGATGTCAGTTCTTCCCAAATTGATCCACAGATTCAATGCAATTCCAATCGAAAGTCTAGTTGATTTTTTTGGTGGAAATTTGTAATATTTATATGGAAATGCAAATGGCCTGGTACGGCCAAGACAATCTTGAAGAAAAAGCACAAAGTTGAAGGGTTTACACTACCAAATTTCAAGACTTACTATAAAGCTACAGTGATTCAGACGGTGTGATACTGGCCTGAGGACAGGCAGATGACTCAGCAGGTCAACTCTACAGTCCAGAGATATACCCACATGTACACATTTTCCTGACGCACACCACCAGCACGACGGCAGAAGAATCATCTTTTCAATAATGGTGTTATAGTGATTATATATCCAAACAGAGAAAATGAACGTTGCCTCTTACCTCACATCAAACACAAATCATTAATTTGAGATTGGTAGTAGACCTCTATGTGAAGAGTGAAACAATAAAGCTTCTAGAAGAAACATAGGAGAATATTTTCATGAGCTTGGATTGAGGGAAGATTTACTAAACAGGACACAAAAATAACTAGCCATAAAAAATTAATAAATTGGGGGGCTGGCCCCGTGGCCGAGTGGTTAAGTTCGCGCGCTCCGCTGCAGGCGGCCCAAGTGCTTCGTTAGTTCGAATCCTGGGCGCGGACATGGCACTGCTCATCAGACCACGCTGAGGCAGCGTCCCACATGCCACAACTAGAAGGACCCACAGCGAAGAATACACAACTATGTACCGGGGGGGCTTTGGGGAGAAAAAGGAAAAAATAAAATCTTTAAAAAAAAAAATTAATAAATTGGGCACAATTAAAATTAAGAACTTCTGCTCATCAAAAGTCAGACATCCATAAGGGAGTGAAAAGGCAATCCACAGCCTAGGGGAAAATGTCTGCAATGCATATCCAACCAAAGACTTGTGTCCGAATATATAAAGGGCTCCTGCAAATCAATGAGAAAGACAAACGCCTAAATAAAAAATGGGCAAAAGATTTGAACAGACACCTTACAAAGGAGGATATCCAAATAGCTAATAAACATATGATAAGGTGCTCAATATCATTACTTCTTGAGGAAATATAAATTAAAACCACAATGATATAACCCATCAGAATGGGTTCTACGTCTATCAGAATGGCTAAATTCAAAGTTTGCTGATACCAATTATTACTGATTAGGATGTCAAGCAACTGGAATTCTCATGCATTGTTGGTGAGAGTATAAATTTACACAACTCCTTGAAAGCTATTTAGCATTATAAACTAAAGCTAACTATCTAACTACCCTATGTCCCAGTAATCCTACTCTGGGTATATATCCGGGAGGAAGGAAGCCTGTGTCTACTGGAAGATGTGCACGAGAATGTTCATAGCAGCTTTTTAAATAATAACCAAAAATTGGGAACAACCCAAATATCCATCAACAAGAGAATAGGTAAATAAATTCTGACCTATCCATACAATGGAATACTATACAATAATTTTTTAAAAAATACACAAAACAGCATGATTAAGCTGAGCAAAAGAATCCAGACACAAAAAAATTACACACTTTATGGCTCCATTTATGTGAAATTCAAGAAGGGGAAAATGGCTTACTTCCTCCTATAGAAATTAATCGCAAATGTACACAAAAGTTGCACTTGTGTAGTACATAGACGTGAAATAATCTCTGCCCTCCTATAAAGGGACAGGATCCAGGGAATCAGTTCTACTGACCGTGTGAATGCAGGGCTTGCTAATCTAATCACTCGATGATGGGGGAGACTGAGTAAGAGCCGATGTTCTTAAAAATTCATAAAAGGCCAAAAAAAGCCCTCGGCATGTATTACATATCGGACCCCTGTGGTGGAATAATATTTTGAGATATTAACCACGGGGCCCCACCCCGGCCCCAGGGTTTTCCCACGGCCCTTCCTCCCGCTCAAGCTCATTGCACTTCCCCTGAGGCTGGAATGACAGTGGAGAGGGAAAGACGCCTTTGTAGTTCTAAAAGCCTTAACCCACCACAGGACCAGAAAGAGCACAGGGCATAGGACAATAGATTCTGAAGAACGCATAGCAACTCAGAGCCAGCTTTCCCACCCTCAAAACTAGCCTTACAAATTTCCCGGGGTTGATGGGCGAAGAGGACTGGAGGGCGGGCATAAATGCTGGCCCCTGAAGAGGTCCCCGGAGCCTGCCTTCCCTGAGCTGCCTCCGGCCGTGGAGGTGGGCATGGTAGAAATCCAGATGGGTTCTCGGGATCCAAGCGTAGAAGGTGTCTATTCTTACCGCCCACCTGGAGCCTGAGGGGAGATCAGCGTCCCCAGTTTATCCTGCACTGGGCAGGAAGCAGGAGCAGTGCATGAGATGGTTATGTGGGGGGTCCGGGTTGACAGGCCTGCAGCAGCCTCAGAGAATTCCCTCGTGCTACCAAGCAGAAGAGGGAGCTGCACCAAAAAGTGGACCCAAGATTGAGCCAAGAGGAGCAAAAGGAGCTACCCTTGGCGAGGCCCAGAGGTAGATGGGGATGAGATGACAGCACGCGTGTGGCCCAAGGAGGAGAAGAGATGCTGTGCATCTGAGGAGATGCCAGCCTGGTAGACGGTGATCAAGAGCCAGACGCCCCTTCCCAAAGCTGTGACACAAAATAAGCTGCCTGGAACTTAGACTCAACCTTGGAGAGAAGCAAGGATTGACTGAGAGTAAGTGTCTGCCACCAGACAGGGTGAAAGCTAAACTATGAACACAGTTATAGAAAAACAAAGAAAATTATGTTTCTTGCACAAGTGGGTGTGTGTCCTGAGGTCTGTACACAGGGTTTTCTAGAGTGCAAGCTTCCATTTGTGGTGTGTTCTAATTCTCTGCTTCTCACACTCTCATAAGCAGCACAAGACTTCTCTGGCGACTCTGGGTCTCCCTGTGCAAAATCGCGCTCTGCTCCTGGCTCCAGGGCACCTGCGAAGCAGCAGGATGGGGAAGGCTGCCTCACTCGCCTGTGGCGACGGACTAGTAGAAACATCTACGAATTCTCAGATTTCCTCTCCCAAGCTCGATAAAGAGGATTCCGCCTTTCCTCACCCAGCATTAACCATTCCAGGGCAAACCATTCCAGACCTGCCTCTGCCAGGGCGTTCCCAGGTGCCTTTCTGCAGCAGAGTCTGAGAGGTGAGGGGGAAGGATCGGAGAAGAGGGAGGGGATCTCCGGAGAGGCCTGGGGAAGGAGTTCGGAGCAGGCAGGGAAAGTTTGCAGATGTGCAGGGAGTGAAGCAAATGGGCGGAGAGGAAAAGGTAGCTTTGCAAATCATTGCTATGGACGGGTTTCGCCTTTACTGTGTTGGAGTTGAGACAACTCCAGACATTTGGAAATCACTTTCAGATGGCTGAGGCTGTACCCCTGTTGCCTGCAGTTCCCACAGGATCACAGCAACAGAGCAGCCAGAGTTCTTAATAGGAAGCAACAGCAAGCCATCCGCTCCGGTGGAATTAAGCCGAGTGGCATTTACTAAAGTGGTGGTTCTCAGAAGAAATTGCAGGGAAGAAGAACTGGGTTTGGGGCTCTATATGCAGAGTGATCCTGGAATCTCGCCACAGGTCTCCTCACAGCCTTGTCACATCTCAGTCTCCTTCCCGTTACTAACTTTGCTTCCAAGTCTGGGAAGGTTGTCTGAGAGGTCATGTGTGGGTCACACACCTGAGATCTGGGAAAGCAGGTAATTGTCATTTCAGCTTCACGGTGGGTGGTGGGCTCTCTCCGACCCCTTGACCCAAAAGGAGGAGGAATTTCTCCAGACACTGGAGGAGGTCACAGGCTGGGGAGCCAGAAGGTCAGCATTGTCTACCACTGAGGTCAACTACCTCACAAGCCCTGACAGCGGCACGAGGTTATTTCTTCAGAGCTAATCAAAATTCAGATTCCATGTCCCTGCCTGTGAGCTACCGAATCAGAGTCTATGAGAAGGGGGGCCTGGAACTGGCAGGTTTAGCACCTCGAGTGATTTTTATGTAGCTCGCACTTTAATATATACCCCAGCAGCTCATGGAGACACCTGGTAACACTCTGAAAATCGGCATCTGTTGGAAGCGTTGTCACCTTCCCACCCAGGTAGCGCAGGAGAAATGTGTAACTCATTTATTCCGTGGCTTTAGAGTGCAACGTGCGTTGATTTAAACCCCAGTTCTACTCAGTAAAACTGCAATTTTAGAAAAGTTACTTTGTTTTGTGTGTAAAACTGGGTGACAACAGAATGAACCTGTATTAATTAAGGTAGGACGGGGCTCTGCTGCTGCGACAAACAGCCCAAAGTCTCAATGGCTTCACGTGGGCAAAATTGACTTCTCGTTCCCTAGGTGGGTGCAGACGGATGGCTTTCCTGGGCAGCGCTCTCTGAGCATCGGGGTCCCTTTCTTTGGGCACAACTTGGAGTCCTTTGACAGCAGTTGTGTAGATGAAGAAGAGAGAGCAAAAAGGCCGGGCTGGAAGGGGACACGTAACTTCTGTCCATATTCCGTCTGCCAGATGTCGGTTATATGATTAACCCAACTTCAAGGAGGCTGGGGACTGCCCTGAAACACACGGATTTGGTGGAACACCTATGGTTTCAGCCTCAACATCTCACAGGATTGTCCTGAGGACTAAATGAGCAACGTGTGGGAAGAACCTACAATTATTTTCACTTCATTTTATCCAGCTTTTCTGCGTTGTTTTTGTTTTGTTCTTTTGCTTTAAGGGAGGAAAATGCCAAATGGCAGAGTTTTCATGGATTTATTGACCACAAATAAAACATGCATATGAGCTGTCTATTCATTTTCTTCGCCGTGCAGCCTGGTGTGGAGATTGGTGACTCTGATAGCCAGCTGGGCTGCTTTCCACGATGGCCTTTTGGAGGAAACATATTTGGGTAATCTCAGTACAATAAGGTCTGTTGCACGTCGGCAGCATCTCCAGCTCCATGATTTTGTGGATCAGGAACTTCTGGAAAACGCTGGGCAGCCTGTCCTTCGTTTTCTTATTGTCCTGGTGACCAGCGTTGGGCATCACAATCCGAGCCTTGAATCTGCTCTGGACCTTGTGGTCAAGCCTCCAGGTCCCCGCCAGTTACACTTAATGTTGACATATCGGTCTGCCTGGTGCTGGATGAACTTCTTGGTCCCTTGATGATGATCGTGGGCTTCACGAGAGTTCTGAGGGCAATCATGATGCTGCATAGGAGATGGCTGCCGCCTCTGCAGGCAGCATCCAGGAAGAAGGAGAGGAAGGTGATTTTCTTGTTTGTTTTTTTAAAAATAACACTGGATACAAAATTAATAGACATTCACTATAGAAAAATTATATAGTACACATAAGCAAAAGAGTAAAACAAAAATCACCTATAATCTCACCACCTAGAGATTAAAATACTAAAATATGAGCCTTTTATTTTCTTTTACAAAAATAAGATTTTATTGTGCTCACCATTTCAGAAGCTTTTTAACATAGTCATGTAGTACAACCCTCTTGGTTGGCGAGCTCTTCCACATCCTCACTTATAGTAACTATATGGTCGTGAGTCTTACACACGTGCTACAATGTTTTTAAACACATTACCAATTGTTGGACATTCTTACTCCTATAATCAAGCCTGAATGAACATTTTACGCTAAATCCTTATGCACAGCCTTGCCTATTTTTGTTATTTACCTGGGTTTTTCCACTTCCTCCAGCTCTCTGTGTTGGAGCTGGGGATACAAAGCAGACAACACCTGGCTGGGCATGCTGGTCACTTAATCAGCCATGCACATCGGAACTGGTGGGACAGGCTGGGTTTACTGCGCTAAAAACCAGCCAACCCTAGCTTGGACTCTGAAAATGATTCCACTCCCTGGAGATAATGCCCCCGCTCAAACACTCTCTGGCACACAGAGTGAGGGAACTGCCTCACGCATAATCTCATATTCTTAGGAGAACACACTGTCATCCTTGCCTGAGTCAAGAGGAGCCCCTGGCAGCACGGGCTATGTTACTATTTATACACCATGCTTTATACATGCTAGATGGTGCCAAATGTGTTAAGTCAATGAGAGTCACTTGCACGATGCATATGGGATCAGGATATAAAATGATTTGAAGTCCTTTTTTTGTACAGTGAATCTTTTTATATTATATAAAATCTAGGAGATCAGCTTCCAAACAGATTTTTTTTTAATCTGGCAAAAAACTTTGGAAAGAATTACTCCCTTCCTGTTGGATCTTTTCTTACACTTACCTCTGGTTAAACGCGGTTCAGACAGGAGGTTAGTGAAGCCCTTAAAGGACTGTGCCACCCCCTATGTATGAAATGCCCCAGCCCCTTGGTTGCCTACACAGGATGAAATCCCCACCCCTTACAACATACAATATCCTTGTCCTGCCAAGTCTGGCCCCAAAGCTTCCTCTGCAGCCCGTCACTCCCTTCTTAGTGATCCACTATGGATCGTAACACTGTACATCATAACTGGTTTAAATATCTGCCTCCCCCTCCCATAACTTATCTTTTTAACCACAAGATCCTGTCCTCCCTGTCCCTCCCTGCCAGTGCCTGGTATACAGTAGGCAATCAATAAATGTTTGCCATTAATGATAGCTAGCATGTGGTAAGAAGGGCTAGCACTGTGTTCTAAGAGCTTTCCATGTGTTATCCCATTTAATCCTCACAACAACCCGTGAGCTTGCTCCCCTTATTATCCCATTTTATAGGGCAGGAAACCAAGGCACAGAGGTTAGCAGGTCCCCCACGACTACGACAGTCAACAGACGGCCGAACCGGGACTTGAACCCAGAGAGTAAAACTCCGCAGGCCTGGTTCTTAACCCACAATGCAGAATGAACAGTGTTCACCGCGCCGTTGGGACAGAGGCCACACGCAGGGAAGTAGGACAGTCTAAGTGCACAGGCTCCGTAGACTGACTACTTCCGTTCAAATTCTGTTTTCACCACAGAGTGAACAGAGAAGTCACTGTGTGAATTTGGAAAAGTTATTTAAATTTTCTAAGCCTCTATCCATAAATGTGGACACCACAGGGAACTTTAAATGATGCAATCCTTGGTAAGTGCTTAGCATCTCATAGGAGCTCAATAAATACTGTCTACACAGAGCTATTATTACCAGATCATAAGACTCGCGCTTACTGCTCTTTGCTGTCCTAGAGTGAATATTTCAAATGCCTTGGCAAACAGACCGTTCATTCTCCAGTCACCTGCTTTGTGCATGAGTCTGTGTGTGTGTGTGTATTGGTTACACAACATAAATATGAAATGACAAGGCCCCAATCCACCCAGAAGGCCTCCCACAGTGTATTCTACACCAGCCCTGTGTGTTATGGCTTTTCAGGGCAGCACCAAATGGGGCTTCGGTGTCACACTGGACAACAGTTGTCTGGGACGCCCTAGTTCCAATGTTCCATGAGTCAGAGATTAAGGCAGCTTCCAGACCTCTGGCAGTCGTGAGAGCTTGAGGGTAGGGCAGGGGCTGGAGGCAGCTCCATCCAGCTCCCAGAAAAGAGCCTCCCTTCAACCCATTAGCTAACGAGACACCAGCACACAGCACTCACCCCACAAGCCTTTCTGGACTCCAGCTTCCAGAGACTAAGTTCTCACTGGGCTCTTCTCCCACCAGGAGGGAGCTGGGTGGGATTTGCCCATGACCTCATATCTCCTCCTGTTTTATTTCTGGTGGGTCTAGGCAGCTGTGCCCTGAAAATATAGCTCTGACTAGAGGAAATATGATCTCCTTTCTTTCATCACCAAAGCTCTGAGTTAAAGCCAAAGGGGAGCTGAACTTCTCAAAGGAAAGGAAGAAATGAGCCAGCACATTTCAAAAGGGTGCTGGGAAAAGAGGCTGAGTAAACACCGTGAAGGGCTCTCAGAGATGAGGCAAAACTGCCCAGGACAGCAATGACGCCGGCCAAGCGCAGAGCCCCAGCCTGCACGGGGGAGCTCGGCTCCCCGACCCCAGCGCAGCCTGGGTTCAGTCCTGAGTCCGTGGGGCTGTACTGGTGGAGGAAGGCTTTGGGGGGCGTGGTGTTCTGCCCAGGAGCATGTGAGTCAGTTGAGGGCCATCAGGACCTGCGGCGTTTCTTCTGTCTTTTCAGAGGATGTGGTCTCCGGGAGGGGTGCATAGACTCAGAATGTTGGTGTTGGAAGGAAGCTACTCAGCTCCCCTCCTCTTACCTGGAGAGGAACGAAGGGCCAGAGTGACTCCATCGGCCCAAGGTCACAAAGCTAACTTGCCGCGGCGCATGACTGCTAGTCCATCGTCCTAATCTGCCTCCCTCAAAACGACACTCTCCCTCTCCTCTGGCTGACTCACCCAGAGCCCCTCCGCCCTACCCCCATTCCCGCCTGCCACGATGCGGGCTGCACTTGGGGCTGCAGAGTGGGCAGAGGACGAACCACTGAGCCTCACAGGAAGTATCACGGCGTCTGTTTTTCTGCCCACTTGTGGAAATCAGTTTCATTTTGGACCCCATATATGGAGTTAGTTTTCACCCCAAAGGAGAGACCACAGAGCTCCCAGACCAGAGAGAGGAACTTCTATCTCACAACCAAACCGATGGAGGCGCCCAAAAGTCACCCAACGCTTGATACAGCCATTCTTCTGCTACACGTGGCTACTGATTATCAGCATTTTCTCAGCAAGAAAAGGAAGAGCATCACTAAGAGAATGTTTCCAGTAACTTTTATGGACTACTCACCATGTGTAGGCCATACTATTTAACCCTCAACAACAACACCAGGCGGTTACCATTATCCCCAATTTAAGGAAGAGGAAGTGGAGGCACAGAACAGTGAAGTCACTTGCACAAAGCCTTGCAAATAGTAAATAATCTGACTCTAGAACCTGACTCTTGATCACACTTTTGTTAACTCTCTTGTAAAACTGTCTGTTTCTTGCTTTCATAGCATGGGTTCAGCCATCCTCACCAAACACTGTTCTCTTTATCAAGTCCTAACTTAAAGTACCCCTCCAGGTATTGCTTTGATCAACACTTGAACCAAATCTGTTTTTAGCGGTTGGATGCCGGTGTTCAGTTAACTTGCAGTCCTTACAAAATGTTGCTTTGACAAGGCTTTTTTTTCTGTTTGAATGTGCTACATGTTACCTAACCAATGCTAGTATGTTGGTATATTCCCTTCCTGCCATTTTCCTTTTCATTTAACACATACAGAGGAGGAAAATTTTCTCCTTTACCCTCTTATGCTTAGTTTCTGGGGCCCTGCAAATTAAATTGACAAAGGAGAGGTCAACAGGAGAAAAAAAAGCAGCGTTTCTTTATGTGCACAACGTGCATACACACTGAAGGACTCAGCAATGAGTCAGTCAGGGGCTGGGTAGAATTTGGGGCTTATATACTATCTTAACAAGGAGTGGTAAATTTGTAGCAAAGTGCAAGATAAAGGAAAAGAGGTTTGGGGTCCTGGGGATGGTAAACCATAGGGAGGTAAATATACGGGGGAAACTAATGGAAGGTGAGAGTTATTTCAGTAGGATTTGTTTGTGCAGACCCATTATGGTGCCGACTTTCTGCCTCCAGTGGTAATGGCTGTTCTCCTCTTGGTCCAGGAGAGGGGAGTGGGGACACTTTCACAAAGGAAAATTTATATCCTGCTTTTGGGCACATAGGGGGAGGGTGGAGAGCTCTTTCTGTGTTTGCTGCTTCTTAATTCCTTCAGCTCGAAGCAATTCTTGTGCCAAAGAGGCGTGTTTTGGGGTGGCATATTCAGATCCCCTACACATGACAAAAACTGTGGGGCACATTCCGTGTCTTAACCACTTCCTCCCCCTTGTTATATAATGCATTGTTTCGTGTGCCTATGTAGCCTTTATAACTACCATTTTTCAAGGAATAAATAGCATTTCATTGAGCAGATCTATCATTATTTGCTCATGACGATAAATAAATAGGGCACATAAAGCCCCATTATGGGATATTTGGGCTGCTCCCAAATTCCTCACGTTAGCAATCACTGCAGTACACTTCACCTTGCTTGCCAAATATACTTTATTCTGGGTTAGCAGAGTTTATCTTCTCTTGAGGAGGCTCAAATCATGGTTTCTATCTTTATGGGTTTAGGTACTAAGACTTTCAGGAGATACAGAGGAGCCACGAGCCAACCCAGAAGTCTCCGTGAGTTCAGTGACCGGCATGAAACGCCCGCATAAATCAGCAGCAACGGGAGAAGCGAGTTGCCACACCACCCAAGAGAACATGCACAAGTGATTCAGGAAGGCTTGAAACATCCCCAGGCCTCAGCGTGCCAGCCCCAGGGAACCCCGGCTGCCCATGCGCACAGGAGCAGTTGTTCTGAAGATGATGAGTTCGTCGTGATTTCCAGACACTTGGGGCGTTCTCAGTTCTTTGCAATCACCAAAATGCACACACGCAGATGCACACAGAGTCCAGAAATGACCGTTTTCCTGCTCCTTCGTGTAGCAGAGGTGGGAGACCCTGGGATGAGGAGGCAGGAGGGCCTCACTTAGGCTCTCAGCCTCCTCCCTTCCCACCAATGAGACCGTTACCTCAATATGGTGATGCCTCCATCGCCTCACCTGTGGATGGGAACCTAAGGTGAGGGAATAAAGTGGATATTTCTTTTAAAATACTTTTAAAACCATTAAAGAGTACACAAACGGTAGCTCTTATGTATTGTTAGGGCATTTAGAAATGCTGCCTTTATTAATTAATCGTTACCTGTCTTGCGGGGTGAGGGCAGAAGTGAATACTTACCATTGTCTGGTATTTTTTACTTACTTCACAGGGTGGTTTTAGATTTTTAAAATGTGAGATATTGATAAATGTCTCATATCTCCTGCTGCAGGAGATTCAAAAGCAGGAGCAGGACTTTCCCCTCAGCCCCTTGCAGCGGTGTTCAGAGTCTGTGCTGCGTGCCTCGAGGGGCCTGAGCGACTTTCCGCGCCCCCCACCCCCAGTGCCTTCTTGTTGAGGAGGTGGGAGCCCATTTTCTCAGTTACGTATCTCCTGGACCTCTTGGATCCCTGTAGACGTTGAGCTTGTGAAGCTGCATTCTGGGAAGTCTATCAGACCTTGGTAGACTCTCTCACCTCCTTGCCCACCCACACGGTGAATTCAGGTGGCCAATTCTTGGTGCTGTTCTTTCCACGAAGTGTGTCCTTTCCGGTCCTCCCGTTGTGCCCTGAACTCTGTCTGCATTACCTCCTGCGTTGTCTGTTGTCATCACCAACTTGGCCTCCCTGCTTCCAGCCTTTCCTCATTTTAACCCATCCTACACATCAATGGCAGAGATTGGTTATATTCCTAAAACAATGTCACGTTTTCCTCAAAATAACCTACTCTCTCCAAATTGCTTGATGAATTAAGCACGGCCTACGCTGACATGATGTTCAAGGCCCGCTACAGAACGTCCACATAGCAGAGATTGCTCCTTTGTCTTCTCCCTCCTCCTTGACAAGAGATACTCTTTCCCTGCTGAATGTTAGCCAGACATATGGCTGCTCTGAATAAGGACTACGTTTCCCAGCCTCCCTTTTAGTTGGGTGTGGCCATGTGACTTAAATAGGCCAAGGAGATGTAAGAAGTGACATGTGTGGGGTCTGCCCCGTGGCCAAGTGGTTAAGTTCACATGCTCTGCTTTGGTGACCCAGGGTTCACAGGTTCAGATTCCAGGTGCAGACCTGCACGTCACTCGTCAAGTGATGCTGTGGTGGCATTCCAGATACAAAACAGAGGAAGACTGCCACAGATGTTAGCTCAGCAATAATCTTCCTCAGCAAAAATAGGAAGATTGGCAATAGATGTTAGCTCAGGGTCAATCTTCCTCACAAAAAAAAAAAGAAAAAAGAAAAAAAGTGACATGAGTAACTTCTGGAAAGTACCTTAGGGGGAAGACCCAGGCCTTTTGCCCTCCCCTTCCTCCTTCTTGCTGGCTGGGATGCAGATGTGGTGGCTGGAACTCAAGTAGCCATCTTGAGCCATAGATGGAAGCCACATTCTGAGAATGACACAGCCTGGTTCCCTGACCCTGTGGAGTGCCACATCCGGCCTGAATTGATTATCTCTGGACTCCTTTTATATAGGAAAGGAATGAACTTCTATTTTCATCATTTTGCCTAATTGCACTTTTCCAAATGTGCATTTTAACAGCTTTATGGAGGTAAAATTGATATACAAATAACTGCAAATATTTAATGTATACAATTTGATGAGTTTAGATATAGGCATACTCTTGTGAAACCATCATTACAATCAAGGCAATAGACATGTCCATCATCTCCAAGAGTTTCCTTGTGCTTCTTTGTTGTCATTGTTGTTGTTGATGCCAGAACATTTAACATGAGATCCATCCTCAACCAATTTCTAGGTGCACAATACAGCTTTGTTAACAACGGGCATGATGTTGGACAGCAGACCTCTACAACGTGTTCATCTCACCTAAGTGAAACTTTACACCAATTGAACAACTCCCATTTTCCCTTCAACCCAACTCCTGGCAACCAGCGTTCTTTCTCTGCTTCTCTGAGCTTGATTATTTTAATACTGCGTATAAGAGGAACCAGGTAGTATTTGTCCTTCCGGTTTACATCACTTAGCATAATATCTTCCAGGTTCATCTCTGTCGTCATATATGACAGAATTTCTTCTTTTTTAAGGCTGAATAATATTCCATTGCATAAATTCTTGTATTGTATAAGTATACCATATTTTCTTTATCCATTCATCTGTTGATAAATATTTGGGTTATTTCCGTATCTTGGCTATCTGAGTAGTGCTGCAACGAACGTAGGAGTACAGGCATCTCTTCAAGACCCTGATTTCCATTCTTTTGGATATACACCCAGAATTGAGACTGCTGTCCAAATACGCATTTTCAATAAGAGATTTATGGAGACATACTTCACATACTGTAAATTTCGCCCTTTAAAAATGACATCTCTTAGATTTGTCCACTATCATTTGGACTCATAACTTTTTTGTTCATTTATTACAGTTGGCCTTGTTTTATAGTTATTATGGACCTGTCACATCTCCTCTACCTGTATCCTGTAGTACCTGGCACTTTAGAAGCTTCGTCATTTATCTGTCACCTTAAGACTTTGTGTGCTGATTATACTTGTGAACATATGAAAATATTGGTTAAGTTCAAATTCCAAGATGAGCAAAAATTAAAGGTATTTGAGAAACCTATACATACTTTGACTTATTCCTAGAGAATTCTATTCAAGGCAATACACGGATTTAAAGAAGTTTAGTCACGTTAACAATAGAATTCAAAACAGGGTCTTAATTAATAAATTTGTCAATCGTTCTTTCATTACTCAGATTTTAGTCAGGGTCCTGACACACACAAAAATGGGGCATCACTGATGGTTCATAAAACTTAGCAATCCAATTTTGCCAATGAAATAACTAAAGCCCAGAATGAAGAAGTATTATTTCAGGAAACGGTATCTCATTATTGGGTATTATCTAAAGATTTTAACCATAACCAGTTTCCTGCAGCCATGAGGATCTTACTTCCCCTACATCAATCAGCACTTCTCAAAATGTGGTCCGTAGAAGACTACAGATGCTTGATTAACATATGGGTTCTGGAGCCCCATCCTGTGAATTACAGACTCTGGGGCTGAGGCTCTGAAATCTGCGTTTTTAGTGAGCTTCTCAGCAGATTCATATGCACATTGCAGTTTGAGAATCTCAGCTCTCTATAATGAATGAGATGTTAAACCAGAGGATCTTGGCCCTGGCTGAGCATCAGAAGCCCTCATGGAACTTGAATTAATCTATTCCAGGCTCCACCCCCAGAGATCCCGAGGCAGGCAGCTTAGAGGCCCATTCCATTCTGCTCTCACTTAACCACGGCTTGACCATCCAGAGGTGTGGAATAATTGTTTAGTGGACTCTGCATTTGGGTGAAAAATAAATCTTCTAAAATCACCAAGGGCACTGAATAATATGTGGAAATAGATAAGATTCCTTTATGTTTTTCATGCAAGGCCATTGCTGCAATGGAAGAAAATTGGAACACTGTATTTAGAATACTATACTTTGAAGGATTTTCAACAGGAATTGTGTTGTCTTCCCAAAGACCACCAGAAAACCTGTTAATCAAGACAAACTGAGCTTCTTAGCTTTATTGTAGTGAGAGAACACCACCTGGATAATCCAGCTTGTGTCTCAGAAGGGGAATGTCAAGGGAGGACACTTAGAAGATTTTAGGGCCTGAGAGGAATGGCTTTAAGGCAAGGCTTGGAAGGCAGGAAGCTGTTTGGGGCTGGGCAGAGTTGACAATGCAGTGACTTTGGTTGCTGGGCGTGGGGAGGGGAGGGTCTGAATGCCAGTCTTGATGGGCAAGCTGTCACTCTTAGTAAATCTGTCACTTTAACTCATTCTCAGTCTTATCCTCCAGGAAGAAGTATTTCACGGAGCCAGTAGGTAAGTCCTTTGGTCTGGTCCCAGGATTGTTGTACACAGGAGGAAAATATGTTTGTTTCCACTATAACTGAACTGAAAACATCAGTTTAATCTCTAAAAATCCACTTCCAAGAGTTTTACATTCTATAAGCACTATGGTAGAAATCAACCAATCAATATTGGTATTTTATATAACAGTTTACAGAAAGCATTCACACACATTGTGTCTTTTTGATACAACTTTGTGACGTAGTTTCACCAGATGATTTAATATTCCCATTTTACAGATGAGGGAATGAAAACCCAAGGAAGTTCTGTAATTTGCCCTAAAAATAAAGTGCTTTAGTGAGGAGTTGAACCCTGGTATTCAGACTCCAACAAAATCTGTATTCTGAAATAGCACCCCAAGTAGATTTTATTGTGTTGCACTGGACGATTTTTTTAAAAAAAGAAAGAAGTGCCGAGGAGTCTGGGGCAGCTCTTGAAGCTTGTTGAGTATAATTTGGTTGTTGGGGTTCTGGAAGGACCTCATTATAACTTGGCCACAACTATGAACTCCCAGAATCATGGGCCCCAGAGAAGGAGCTCCAACTGGTCAAGAGTAGAGCAGTGAGTAGCGACGTATGAGTCAACTGAGAAGTAGGGCGTAAACGATGGCTTCCTCAGGGCAAAAAACACCGCAGGGCACTTTCGTCCTCATTGCTGTTGGCTCCTTAACACCCACAACCTAGAAGCAAGTCCGTGGCTTCCAAAGCACAAACTCTGACACAGTGAAACGTGTTTTTCAAGTACACAAAGCCCCCCAAGCCTGATCGGGAAGTTACAAAGCTTTTCAAGTAGAAACTTGCTGGTGGGGCTCATTGAGCTGTGTCACTTCCGTTAATGAAATGAAGTAGACCGCATTTCCAAATGTCCCCTTAAATTCCAAATTCCTCTAAATGGATCCTTTCAGATAAAGCAATGCCACAATTCCCTCTAAACGAGAAAAGCACACTCTACAACAATCTGGAAAACAAAATCACAAAGTCAAATAAGGGAATGTATCAAAGACAGCGCCGGGGTAACATATCTAGTGAATTATCTCTTGGAAACTGCATGTCCAAAGAGATTAAATAGCCACTGCTGCCTGAAGAGTGGAAGAAACCAATTGTCCCACGTGCTTTTCTCAAACGTGGCCTGAGCTCTAGGTCAGAGGCTCTCAGTCCTCATTGTGCACTGCAGTCATCTGGGCAGTGTAGAAAATTCCCGATGGTCAAGCCTCACCCCAGACCACATGGCTTTAAAACTCCTCCAGGTGATTTTAATGTGGCAGGAATTTAGAAACAGTGCTCTAAATCAGCGGTTCTCCAAGTGTGGTCCCAGGACCAGCAGCAACGTCACCATCTGGGAAGTTGTTAGAAATGCAAATTCCCCAACCGCACTCTGGCCCTTATGAATCAGAGATTCTGGGGGTGGGTGTAGCAGTCTGTGCTTTCGCGGCCTCCAGGTGATTCTGGTACATGCTGCAGCACTGTTGAGAAGCGTGCTCGAAATAAAAGGACCGTGTCCTTCCACCTGCAGCTTAAGGGAACACAGCGTGACCAGCCCCAAACACTGCTTGAGACTCGTGGCTTTTGTCTAAAGTCAGAAGCCACTGTTGACACAACATCCAGGCCTCTGGCTTTAAGGTAAACTGTAAAGTGCCATGCGAGCATAAACCATGGGGCTTTAAGGTAGAAGGGAACAACAGAAGTCCCTGGCCCCAACTCCAGGGCTGGTCCCATGAGGCAGGCCATGAGGCAGGCTGGTCTCATATGGAGCATCTGCTGGGGACCGCTGGCAGTGACCCACGGCCATTTGCCTCTGGGCACATATTACACCTTCTTCCGACCGCCAAGAGCTTTGTTGAGGGATCCACCTCTCCCCCTTTTAGTCTCTGGGTGGAGCCCACGGGCCAGGCCAATCACCTAAAGGCTCTGGCACTGAGGACCCCGGCCCAGCCTTTGTCTCCTGTCCATCTCCTGCCACTCTCCTGGCAACACATGCATTGCTCTGGAGGACCATCCGCGTCCTTGGCCTTGCATTCCTGAGCTTCCTCATTTGCAAGGACCTTCTCCTGTACTCCACCTCACCCCTTCCTGCCCGCAGATCTTTTAAACTCACTAATTTAAGCATCCCGTATCTGGCCTTTGGCCTCGTCTTTGCGTCAATGCTTCTGTTTGATCTCACCTGTCCCTCTCGTCGATTGATCCCCCACGTTCTTCCTCTTGACCAATAAATGCCCCTCATTCCATGGCAGGGAATTAAAAGAGCACGTTTCTTTTCTCAACACATTCTTCCTGTCACTGCTGTTTAAATTTCACCATTCTTCTCAAATCCCTGCCACCCTAATCTGATGGAGGAAGTCCCTTCTGCTCTCAGAGGCGGATCTCCCTAAATGTGTTCTGGTCTCTCCCTCCCTCTTCTAAGAAACCTCATGCTGCTCAATACCTGCCCTTATTCACTTCTAATTTTTCAGTCTTATTCCAGCAACTGGATCCTTCCTCTCATCAGTTCGACACGTTGTGACCGTTGTTAACTGCGTTTCTCCCCATGTGAAGACACGTATAGTCGTTGTTCTGTTCCCACCCTTCTGGCTCATTCTTCCCACTGGAGTTGACTTGTCTACATTTCCTCTCTCGGTTGGTTCATCATTTGTTCCTTAGCCCTTCTGATTTGAGTTCTGTCCCTACCACACTAATATCTCCAGTGAGCTCCGTGTGGTTAACCCTGTGGACTCTCCTCAGTCCTCCTTGTCATTGATTTCTCAGAAGCGCTCGACACACTTGACCACTCCCTTCCTCCACCGCCTTCCTTATTATCCCCACCAGAAGATAAACATCATGAAAACAGAGGCCGGTCTGTCTTGTACCTGCTGTATCTCCATCTAGGACAGTTCTGGCATGTAGTTGGTGCTCATTAAGTATTTATTCAGTGAAGGAATGAGGCAATAATTACATAAATCCTCCTCTCATTGTCGTACATGAAGGAAAGTACGACGTGGAGAAGAGCATGTGATTGGGATCTGCCCTCACATCAGAGAGTGGCACGTGCATCAGGAACGCTTCTGTTGCTCTGAGGCCACGCTCTCCAATTTCTCTGTTCACCTCTCCAACCTCTCCTACACCGGGTGCTTTCCCCTTCTCTCACTCCAATGTCCTGTCATTCCTCAGGAAGTGTTCCTAGGCCCCATCTCTTCTCCCGTTACTTTCCCTCCGCAGGTAACTTCAGCAGTGGCATTTACTATCTACGTGTGCCCCCAGTTAGATGTCCTCAGCCTAGTCCCCTCTTCTGAGCTCCAGACCCATATCTAGTATATTGCTGTCTGCTTGACATCTCCAACCGCATGTCCCATAGCACCTCAAATGCGACGTGTCCACAGTTAAGCAAGCTAGTGCTTCCCCATGCCCCGTATTTGCTTATTTTCCATTGTTCTCTGTCTCAGCAAGTGACATCCCCTTCTGCCTAAGTAATCTTGCTTCCTCCTTAACTTCCTTCCCCAGAATCAAGGATACTGATTTTAGACACTGTCTGTTATAATAAATGGGATTCTGTCTCTCTTAGGCCCCTCACTCTTTTTTCCCTATCTACTTTATATAGGTAAACCCCAATTATAGTACACATATACAACTTTCTTTTATAAATTTCCTTTATCTGGAGTTATTAATTGCCTTTTTTTTTCTCATTTGTTACTGGCTAGGTCTTTCCATACTTCAAATAGCTCTATGAAACACTTCTCAGTACAATTTTCCACTTAGTAAAACCTATTACATAGTCCATCCAATTCATTTTTCCCCCAGGGATATTTCTTCTAGAAGCCTCTCTTCTCTGCAGGATCCCTTGTTTACTGGATCCCATTTCTTCTTCTTTTCTTAGTTTACTCTCTCATTTTATTTAATTAATTAATTTGTTTTTTAAAGCATCATTGACAGTGCTTTTAATTTTTTTTTTCCAGGAGGAAGATTGTCCCTGAGCTAACATCTGTGCCAATCTTCCTCTATTTTGTATGTGGGATGCTGCCACAGAATGGCTTAATGAGTGGTGCATGGGTCCATGCCCAGGATCTGAATCCACAAACCCTGGGCTGCCGAAGTGGAGCACGTGAACTTGACCACTACGCCGCTGGGCTGGCCCCTACTCCCTCATTGTAACAAAGCATTTTCTCCAGTAGCTTCTGAGAAGCAGCAGAGTAAATTTCTGAGAATTAACATGTCTGAAATGTCTTTACTTTCTCCTCATTAATATGATACTACTCATTAATAATAGCTACTACTTTGGCTGAGTATAGAATTCCAGGTTAAAAATAATTTTCTGTCAAAATTTCAAACTTATTTTATTTTCTTTTATTTTTAAATCTAGTGGTTGAGAAGTCTGATGCCATTCTGATTTCCAATTCTTGTATGTGACATGATTTCTCTCTGGAAGATTTTGAACTCCTCTCTTTAGCGTTGGAGAGCCTAAATTTTGTGATGGGCCTTGATACATACCTTGTCTTTGTTCATTCCTTAGACGCTTTCAGTCTGAAAACTCACGTTCTTCAGTTTTGAAATTTTTCTCATATTACTATTAATTTTTAAATATAATTTCCTTTCCAGTATTTATTTTCTGTTCTTTTTTTCTGGATTTAAAATTTCATTTTGTTTTCTGTATCGTCTCTTTTCCTCTAAGTTTTGGCTATTTGATTTTGATCTCTCCCCATCACACCAGAGGCTTCTCTTAAAAGGCCAGTCATCCCTGGATAGCGTAATTCAGCTTCAGGGGCGCTGTGTTTGCACGGAGCCTGCCGGTGGGCTTTACCGTAGGGCAATCCACAGCCATCTGGCTTTTTCATGGGAACCCTCGAATGTCAGTTTCTGTGCATCTTTATTCTGTGGTGGTTCAGTTTCTCCAGAGAAGATCCTCTGATCTCCTGCCTGGGGATATTTATAAGCTTCCCTTGACTTCCTGGAACAGGGGGCTGGGAATTTCTGAGGCCTCACTTTTCAGTTGGAGGACTTTCATTTAATCTCTCATTTTCCCCAATTCTGTGTCTTGGTTCCTGAATGCAGTACCCATCTAGTTCAGTTTCTTCATGGACTCTATCTCCTGTCTCCCTGGGTTGACCAAGTGGTAGTCTAGTGGGGAGAAGACTACTGGGGGGATGTCCAACTACTACTTACAAGGACCTGCAGACAGCCACTCTGTTTGCAACCCTGTGCCCACGCCTGCCTCTGGTAACAACTTGTGCCTCCATTTCTGGAGGTTCTTCCGGGTCCTATGGGTGAGTCAGTCTGCCTTTCCTTGGTCTGTCTCTCTACAGTTGGCTGCTGAGTTCTGACTTTCATCCAGTCTGCTAAGCCTCCTCCCATCTCTGCATCTGCTTTCCACCTTATTTTCCAGTTTTATTCACATACAATTGACATGTAACATTGTATTAGTCCAAGATGTACAACGTAGTGATTTGATATGTGTATATATTGTGAAATGGTTACACAAGTTTAGTTACATCAATCACCTCACATAGTTACAGTTTTTTTTCTTGTGATGAGAACTTTTACGATCTACTCTTTTCTCTACTTTCAAATATACAATACGCTGTTGTTACCTGTAGTCTGCTTTCCATCTTTATAGTTGATGGTTCAGATCACCAAGCGCTTCTCTTATCATTGGAGGGGGAGCTTTGTATTCCTTTTTTGTGGTCGTTCCCTCCTAGTAATTTTGGGGATGACTTGTGAGAGAAGAAAGGGGCAGAAAGGGCTTTACTTTACTTGGTAATCTTGAAGCCAGAAGTCCTCACCTCTTCACTTTTGACTTTAGCAACTATGTTCAAACTAGGTAGAGTCATGTGTCTTACACTAAAATGGAGAAAGCTAGGCGTAAAGGAGCTTTGGGAAGAATTCCTAATTTTTTTTGTTATTTTTCTTGTTAATTTTGAGAGGCCTATTAGACATTTTAATTAGAGATGTTGAGTAGACAGCTGGATACATGCATTTGGAGTTCTAGGAGGAATGCATGTGGATTCTATTTAGGGTCACGGGATCAAACGTGATACCCAGACAGCATGCATAGATAGTGGGGGGAAGAGTGTGCAGGACCAACACTTAAATGTCAAGCAGAGAAGGAAAAACCAGCAGAGATGGAGAAGAAGCTGTTAGTGAGAAAGGCGGAACATCAGGTGAGCACGGTGTCACGGCAACCTCGAAAGAACAGTGTTTCAAGGAGGATTCAACTGTGTGTGTGAGAGGTAACTCAGGGTATGAACAGAGAGGGGCCAGTGCAGGTGCCAACATGGATACAATTGGTGACCTTGACCAGAGCAGCCTCAGTGGAGTGATGGTGGCCAGAGAAGCCTGAGAGGAGGACCTGAGGAGAGAATGTGAGGTGAGGAAGCAAGAATATGACAGCAGACAACACTCTTACCAACTCTCCTTGAATGTGTATCTTGTCCATCATTGTATCTTTAGCAACTAGTGGTCATATGCAAAATACATGCTGGTCAAGTGAAGGCACACAGTGCTGGGATCTTCCTAAACCACATTCTTCCATGGTCTTCCACCCTGTGCTTGAGGCACACAAACCATTGTCCTTATCCTCCTTGTCATGCAGTCTTCCCTCAACCCAATTTTCTACTTCTTTTCATTAAAACTTGACCTCAGAAAGCAAGAAAATGGGGGGCCCTAATGGTGGAGCAAAGAGTTGTTCATCATCTCTGACTGTAACTCGGTAACTTATTAATGCACCTGTCCCAAAGGAAAAGAAATTAACAGCTGTCTTAGGGTAGTGGTGCTATTATCTTTAAATGTTAATATTTCTATGACGTTTTGATTACATATATCAGTCAAACAGTAGTGAAATAAGAGGGAAGAAACTTGATCTCAAGAAAGGAACCAATATCAGTCATTCGCACTTTAGTGTGGCTGAGTGTAAGAAATGATGCTAACGTTGAGGAATGTCAGCAAACTAAACCTGCAGAAAGTCAGTGGCAGAGAAACCTAATATTAATCATAATTATGTCTAATATGTAGAGATGATTGAAATGAATTCATCTGGGCGGGACTTTGGGATCTGACCTTTCTCTGGAGCTGACGCTCTCTCGGAGAGATGCTGTGAGCGGCTGACACACGTGTGATGCGTCTCAGGTCTTTCCACGGCCTCCAGGTTTAGCGTATCTTGACCAATTCCCGTGTCGTTTGTGCCCACAGTATTTTATGTCTGATGGGAATCCAGCCTCAGTGGTATGTAAAATTTGGGTAATCTAACTCTTAGACAATGATTTATTTGTGTCAGACCTGAGGAGCAGGGCTCAGACAACCCTCCGTTTTGTGCATTGCTGGCGTGATGGGAGGTGGAAGAAGCGAGAAGAAGTTGGTGAAGAAAGTGTAATGTTTGAAATGCAAACCCCTTTGTGACACTGTCCCTTTGACTAATGCTTCTCACCTGGCTTCCCTGATGCAAAGCTACTGTGTAGCCATTGCCCATTTAAAGGGTTATTAGATTTTGAAAGTCGTCCCTAATTATGGCAACAAAAAAACCTTGGTGTCTCACTAAAGGACTTCGGAATTAAACCAAAATAAGATGTTTAAGGGGTGTGGGACAGACAGCTAAAGACTCTTTTCACCCCTGAAATGAAACCCCTAACACAGTGCTGTCTGTTGTAAATACACACATGTAACTTTCAGTTTTCCAACAGCCTCATTAGAAAGGATAAACGGAAGCAGGTGAAACTAGTCCCAATAACATACTTTATTTAATTCACTATGTATACTTTATTTTATTCATTATCCAAAACATTATCATTTCAACATGTAATCAATATAAAAAATCATTGAGGGGGCCGATCTGGTGGTGTTGTGGTTAAGTCTGTGCATTCCACTTTGGCAGCCCAGGGTTTGCAGGTTCAGATCCTGGGCATGGACCTAGCGCCTCTCTTCAAGCCATGCTGTGGCAGTGTCTCACATAAAATAGAGGAAGATTGGCACAGATGTTAGCTCAGTGACAATCTTCCTCAAGCTAAAAGAGGAAGATTGGCAACAGATGTTAGCTCAGGGCCAATCTCCCTCAAAAGAAAAACAAAATCATTGAGATATTTGACATTTCTTTGTGTATGTGCTCAGTCTTTGAAACACGGGGTGTGTTGTAGCCTTCCAGCACATTGTAGTCAACCTGGACTAGCCACATTTCAAGTGCTCAGTGTGGCCAGTGGCTCCAGTGCTGGACAGCACAGCTCCTAGATCATTCATTACCAACGGGAAGCACAGGGTTGTGACTATTCTCTATAAGCTTCAGGTCAAACATTGGTTTATCTGAACCACTGAAGTGCAAAACAGATTTGTTGGTTGGTTTGTTTGCCAACAAAAACTACACTATTGAGCTGAGAAAACTCTGGGCCTGCTGGACGTAGGCCTTGGGGGCCATGGAGTGGAAACAGGCCCAGCGCCCGTTAGCTGTGAGGTCCTGGGTATTTTCCTTTCCCGAGGCATCTAGTGTTTTTCATCACTTTACACATTGAGACTTTTGTTTTCCCGATTTCCATGTCCCATGTAGCAACTAAGATGTATTTTACGTGCCTCTTGGGAACCCCTGGAATTCAGATGGAATTCCATCGGTGGTGTGATGATGAGCAAAGCAGAACAGACTCCAACCGCTCTCTGGGGTGGACGGGCCTGAGCCCAGTTACGGCAAAGCTCAGCGTTAATTGAACAAGCACGAGCACAGGTAATGTGTTCCTTCACTTCACAATACAGCAGGCTTCTTGGGGTCCCAAATGCATGATCAAGATGACCTAATTCATTCTCACTCTGCAGACTGGTTGCTTTGGTTGGTGAATGCCCGATTGTATCTGTGCCTGCTTCCTTCCGTGAGCTAGAGCTGTTGCTCCCGAGAGGACCACGGCTGGGGCAGGAGGCTGGGGCTGCTCCCACTCTGGACCAGCTGGCTCCTCTCCTTCTAAGCCCTCAGACCATCTTTGCATTCTGTGCCGTGCTGTCTTCCATGCTGTCCCCACACAGGACCGAGAGGCATTCACAAAGACTGAAACGCACGCAGAACCCTGTGCTTGACTTTCAGAGGAGCAGCAATGTCAGGTGTTTTTGGTCTGCATGAAGGATGGCACCTTGAAATTTTCCAAGCTGGGGCGACTCGGCCGACAAACGACCTGCTTGTTGTCCAATCGCCAGCTCAGACCAAGGAACCCACTGCACCGGGTCTCCTGACTCCAGCAGTCCTGGCCAACAAGCCGCTCACACTTCTGAAAGGTGACATTTTAGCAGTCTGTTTATAAAACTGCCGAAGGAGCACTTATCATGAGGTGCAAACAAAAGAGGCAGCGGAGAGGAATGTTTTCCGGAACCCTGAACAGGCCCCGCAACCGGTCGGCACCTCTCCAGCCAGCTGCCCCGCAAGAGTCAGAGGACGCACACGGTCCCGCAGAGCAGAGGCTGGAGCAGGCGGGGCTGAGCACAGCCTCGGGGTCAGGGGTGGTTAGGCGTGTCAGAACCCTGCACAACTGTGTCCAAGGGATTATTAAAAGAACATGCTGAGGGGAAATTTTTCTGATTGTAGCAGAAGACAAGAGTTCAAGAGGTCAAGGAACTGCTGAGTTAAATACCTCTGGCTGACTGTATTTGCCCCGGCATTATATTACATGCTGGCAGGCCACCATGAGTAGAAGAGAAATAGATGCTTCCTGCAACAAGATGGTGATAAATCAGTTGTTCTCCAGGAGCAGCGGCCACTGAAGCACAGACTTGGGAGCACTGTGCAGCTTTCTCTAGTGACTTACCCACCTTGCTCTCTGCCAACTTATTTGAACCTCTTTGGGGAAATACCAGAATCAGAAGTTAATGTCCTGAATAGAAGCTACTATCACAACATTACTCATTAACTGAGAAAACCTGAAAATAATCAGAAAGATCTGGCTGCAGCCATTGACGCCAGACAGTTTTGGAGCCTGCTGTCTCATTGCCCTGGAGGTCACAGGCCAGGCCATCCACGACACATGTAGGAGACCAGGGAGACCAACTCTGATCAAGCACCCAGGCTTGTGTTAGACTGTTCCAGCACAGAACAGTTCTGAGACCACGGGACGTCCTCAACGCTATCCTCAGTCAAATGTTCATGGCCAAGGCATGGATCTGACCCACCTTAGATCCGCACCTCTCTGGGCCACCCTGGACCAATGCCGTTCCATGTCTTTCTGTCCTTCCCCCATTCCCTCCCCTTCCCTTTCTCTCTCACTTTTTCTTCTCTCTGTTCTTTCTCTCAATTAGCAAATGGAAATGGAGGTATAAGGGCTGGGGGCAGAGATGGGAGCCAGACAAATTCCATAGTGTCCTTGGAACGAGAGAGACAAAAACCTTGGCCTCTGTCACTTAAAAGCTGCTGGGAGGAGCCGCTTTCTGGCTGGGGTGGGAGGTGGGTGAGGGGCTGAGCTGCGTCCCACACAGACGTATTGGTTTATGTGACTGCTTCTTTTCCAGGCTGTGGGCATCTTGAAGCAAGACCTACGTCTTAAGACCTTTTAAAACGATACGTATTTTTTTCTGATTATGAAGGAAATATATGCTCATTATAGAAAAATTGGAAAACGTAAAGAGATCTTTTTTTAAATCTAGCTTTTAGAATATAACAGGTACTCAGTAAAATCGTTTGTGTTGGAGAGGGAGGGAGGAAGGAAGGAAGGGAGAAGTCAAAGATGGAGAGAACTGTGACATCAATCTCCTTGTTAAAATGTACAGATTTCAGCAGTGGCCACGTGGGGGCCGTGAGTCACGAGGTGCCGAAGCCGCCGAGCTGTGCAGTGTGGGGCTCGGCTCAGAGGCTGCCTGCAGCTCCAGCTGCCATCCCCGCCTCTGGTCTCAGGAGTTTCTCTGGAGGTATAAGGTGAACTCACAGAGAGCAGGAACTGGGATTACTTACCCCGGAGAAAAGAAACCTCGGGAACAACTTAAAAATTAGTATGGTAGTATTATTTCCATTATGAAAAGTAGCGTATGTTGATTAGAGACAAATTGGAAGCTATAAATGACTCCCCTGAAGCTGCAACCCTGTTGATATTTTGGCGCATCCTCCTAAGCACGTTTTCTAGACGTACATTTTTGTCATTTGTTGTTCTCTATCACTGGGATCGTGCTCAGTCTGTGAAGGGTCATGATCCACCAGCGATGATGAAACCCACGTAGTGGGTCTAACTAGCGTTGAAAGAGATGGAATGGAAGAGCCTATGAAATGCCAAAACGCCTTGCACCCAGGGAAGGCAAGCGCTGTTTCATGCAACCTTTGTGTCAGTCATAAAAATATGTATGGGTGTCCTGGGTCAAGATGCACAATGAGCTCTTTCTATGGGTTGTGATCAAAGGGTTTGAGAAACACTGGACAATATTTCTTTCTGTTTGTTCCATTGACCAATCTAATAGAAAAATGGTTGTATGCTATTGCATACTAAAGGAATATCATTGCAATTAGTAGTCTAATCTGCCATCACCGGACGTACTATAATTTACCTAATTCTTCTCTTACTGTTGGGCAGTTAGGTCACTTCATTATTATAAATAATATGAAAATAAAAAAAGTTCTGCATAGTTTCTTTCTACTTTTAAGATTAGATTCCCAAAAGTGAAATGATTATATTAAAGGATATGAACATTTTCATGTGTAGCAGAGATGAAATTTAATAGACTATGTAACTCAGAAATGCAGTTTGTAAATTACTTTCTATAACTGAACATAACTAGCACCCACTTTCCTGTTTCTCCTCATACATAGAAAACTTTATCACACTGTTTCAAGGTAAGTTAGTGCCCCTGGTTTAAAATTCATTTCTTCTTAGTAACTACTTCATCTATTTAGGACTCTTGTTCCTCTCTGTGGCTCCCACTGAGCGGCATCTGCGTTCAGGTGAAGCCCCAGGGAGGTACAAATGTGGTCCACGGTTATCTGCTGGCTTTTGACCTCCCCTGAGGTGTAACTGGTCCCATCAGCTCCTGGGCATCCCTTGGGCATCCCTTTGTCCCTGCAGCATCCACTGCCCATGGCCTTGGGCAATCGGTCCATACACTCTGCCCTCTCCTAGCCCAACCAGGACGTCTCTCCTGGTCTTCTCTCTTTATCTGTACGGCTGCCCCCAACTCAGGAGCTCGAACAACTCAGCTGTTGCCCCTGAACCAGCCAGAGTGTGCAGGAGGCTGTGAAGCTACCCACAGGTTCGTCTGCCTGGACGCTTGCCTCGCATGGCCTCTCCAGCATTCGAGTGCCACGTCGTAGGCGTGGCCTCTCCTGGGAAGCCCGGCACTGGTGTCTTCTACTCTGGGATCCTTCTAATTGATCTGGGGATTTCCATCATCCCAGCTTGTCCAGCCAGAGTGTGCAGCTTGGATCTCCCTTTGAGAAAGAAACTTGCCATTCAGATGCAAGAATGCCGTTAGCTGAGACGCCCCAGCTTTTTGCCCCTTCAGACTCTTTCTCAGCTTTTCAGCTGAGGCCACGCTCTTCCTAGGCAGGGCCCAGGCAGTAACTGAGCACAGTGGGATACTCAGGCCTTGCCATTTCTGCCCAACACAGGACTCCTCTGAGGGGCAATCTTTGCTCCAGACAGCCCCTTGAGCTGGCAAAAATTTTGTCAGATTTGTGGTAGAGTCTGAGGCCCTCCCTGCCTAATCCTCCGCCTTCCATCTTCACAGGTGCTGCCTCCCACCTCACCCGATGCACTCCTGACTCTATCCGAGGCCCAACCGACACAAAGCCCCTTCTTCCCAGGGCCCAGGATCCCTCCCCCTCCCACGAACCATCCCCCATCTAACCCTAATCACTTCCCTCCAATTCTCCCTTTCTTATTAGTGGTCAAACATATTTCCCCTGGGTGAGAAAACAGACTTGGCATCATCTTCCCTTTTTATGGCGTGAATCCCCTGCTTCTGTTACTCCAGGGCTCTCACCTTATGGAGCGTCACTGCATCCTGGGCGACACCAGGTGCTTTCCCTGTCAGCTCATGCAGCGTCCTCAGAACCACCATCCCTATTTTACAGATGCAGAAGGTAAGACTGAGGTACTAGGGAGATCCCTCCTGAAGGGCAAGTGCAGGATGACGTCCAGAGGACCCAGCTGTGGGTCAGGAAGGACTATGGTTTCCTTCCTTTCTTTTTTTTTTTATTTGCCTGCATTCGCTTAACCTTTAGCTGGTCATTGGGATGTAACTTACGTGACCGTTGACTGTTACAGTAAGAAAAAATTAATTTCTAAAACTTCATAGACGCAGGAGAGCTCTTAATGGAATATTCCGTCAGGACAGCTCAGAATTTACTGATTAGGAAAGGCCTCAGGGAATCTCTAATCATCATCATAACCTTGATAAAAAATCTGGGAGGTGTGGTTTACAAATGACACAGAGAAGGAGTTTAACCTGTGTTTGAGCTAATGAGCGAATCAGTATACAGGATATGGGGAATTTAACAGCAAAGGAAAAACACCCTGAAGGTGTTCACCTGGCCCAGGGCCTATGATTCGACAACAATAAGGCGAGAAGGTCGCCGATGGACTGAGATATGCTGGTATTAAGTGAAACCCCAAGGAACTGACGGAAACTGGTCCTTTTGTGGAGACGACCTCTCAGCTGTTGGGGAAACAAAGCGGATAGTCACCAGCTGGAGTGTGGAGCTGGCCTTACACCGAGGAGCTGGCCTTACACCGGCAGAGGCAGATCGCCGTGAGTCCAGGCTCTGCACACCTCAGCTGCTGATGGTCTAAGCAGGACCAAGCTGGTGAAGCGCATCCTAGGACAGTGCTTCTCAGAATTTAATGCGCATAAAAATCAAAGGGGCTTCTTGTTAAAATGCCGATTCTGACTCAGTGGTTCTGAGGGGGACCTGAGACTCTACTCTGTTCACGCTCCTGAGTGCTGCCATGGGTGCTGCTGACCCAGGGGCCACACTGTGAGTCCCAGTGACTTAGGATATGCTCAGAGAGCACAGACGCTATTTCAATGACTTATTCTCCCCCCATCCCCAACCCACACTTTCAAAGCTTCCTGTGGGAGTTCCAGTGCAGCTGGCAATGTGCACTTATTGCCAGGAAAGTTACGGAGGAAAGTTGCTGAGAAGTGAATATAAGCCCATCACAGCCTCCGGCAGCTTCGTTTCTGTTGAGCCATCATCTCTGCCAACCAAAGACGAGTATTTCCCAAACAGGGGTGGTTTGCCACTAAGATGACTTTGCTGGATGGACGGACATGGCATTAAATGGCTGTGTATCAGTAAGAATCTTAGTCCCATTCCGGTTCTCTTTCAGTCCTCCTGATTACATCAGGGAAGAGGAAGTCTCTGTTGGGTGTAGGACGTCTTTGAACACTTGCTTCTTTCCCTGCATTAGGATGTGACTGGTTGCGCACAACAGAAAACAGAAAACCCAACTCAAAACACTCTCGATCACTGAGAGAGCCTAGAAGGCGGGGGGCAGAGTTCCGGCTGGTCTGCGTGGCTGGCTCTGGGGCCCCTAGTCTGCCGGCCTCGCTCATGGGCTGGCAGCAGCTCTTATAATGACTGGGGCAGGCCCAGACCCTGCATTTGTACCCAACACTGGCCCCAGGCAACATCCAGGGAAGGAATCGATGCATTCTTTTCCCGAGGCTCCTAAAAGAGAGAAAATCTTTTTTTCCCCCAAAAGCCTCTAGGAAATTTTCATGCTCATTGGCACAGATTGGCTCGCATGGCTTTTTCTGAACAAGCCCAATGGCCAAGAGTAGCCAGCCCCAGGCCTGGGTCCCTGGCCAGGGGGCTGTGTAGCAGGTGGTAACACAAGGCGCCCTCGTTCCCTGGTTAACAAGGAGAGGCCAGGCCTCTGGCTGCATGCCTCTGGGCCGGCACCGTGTGTGGCTTGATTTGAGTCATGTGAGGGGTTTTTGTTTTTGTTCTTTATTTTTTTTAAGTTGCCTTCTCTTGATGGCAAATGGTACTGATTTCCCATTTGCAGTCGTAATAAGAAATTTTGTTTTTAATTATTTATATTTTAGTTTTAAAATGTAATTTAATTTAGAGAAAAACATTTAATTAAAGAATAGAACACACGAATGTGGCAAAAATTGTGAGCGTGGTAAGAAAGTGAGCTGTCTGAGAAACATCGTTAAGCTGTTCCTTCGCAGCTAACAGATATTGCGTCCTTCTGAATGGAGAAGGCCATGTCTAAGGGACACCGTCCTGCGCAGCTCCTGTGGTTGTGGCCTAACAGGTTCTCAAGCCGAGCTGGAAGGTGTAGTCCGTTTGGGCTGCTACAACAAGATACCTCAGAGTGGGTGGCTTATAGATGACGGAAATTTATTTCCCACAGTTCTGTAGACCGGAAGTCCAAGATGAGAGTGCCAGCATGGTTGGGTCCCAAGGGCCCCCTTCCAGGTCGCAGATGTCTTATTGTCTCCTCGCTGGGTGGAAGGGGCAGGGGAGCTCCCTCGGGCCTTTCTTATAAGAGCATTTATCTCATTCTTGAGGGCTCTGCCTTCACGACCTCAGCATCTCCCAAAGGCCCCGCCTCCTAATACCATCGTCTTGGGCTTTAGGATTTCAACCTGTGAATTTTGGGGGATACAAACATTTAGACCGTAGTACTGGATGAGAATCACCTAAGAGTTTTGATAAATGCCTGCGCCCCATTCTTCAAAGATCGCAAAGGGTCTCCTGTGAGGTCGGGATATCTGTATTTTTTAAAAGCTTCACAGACTATTCTAATGTACAGCCAGAGTGAGAAGGACTGCAGAGAACTTTGGAGAATCCTCTTGAAACTAGAATTTTAGGGGCAACATGAGTTTGGTTTGGCCCCATTGCCAGACTGTCTCCATCCCAGAGATGTCTTGTCTTATGTTTGGATCCACTCTCAATCTAGCCAAGAAGAACATAAAGATGTGCACTGTTGGCCAGAGAGCAAAGGGGGCAAGAGCTTTATTCGAGGTGAATATAACACATTTTGAAAATACAGCTTCCCAAGTAGTGTTATTACAATAAATTTGCAAGAATAGTTCCAAATGCACGAAGACGTTAATGTTACATTGTGACATCTCTAATGTGTGCTTTGAAAAAAAAGTGTGCATTAGGGCTTGGAGTATTTAAAAACTATTTTAGAAAATCAATGTCCCTTTTGTTATTATATTCTGGGTGATATAAAATTTTCACCTGAGGTTCAGCTTCAACTTCCGGTGTTCAATCTGGAGCAAACTTGCAATCTGCTCCAGATTTTAGCTAGGTGTTTGAGGTGGGTATAGGCACCGAGACCAGAGTTGCTACAGTTTCAACAGTAATCATTGTCAAGTTCATTTGAAAGGTCATATATTTGTACCTCGGTGCTTTTCTTCTGATTATGGCATTTACAAAATTAGGTACCCCCCTCTTCACTGGTCAATAGTGAGGTCAGTGTAATCCAGGAGTTTGCAAATTTTCTTCTTCCGCATTTCCTCCCCATGAAGTTACACTTGTACCATGGTCTTCCTTCTGTGTCATGAGAGTGTTGGCATTTTTCATCCAGCCACCTTGCAGTATAAATGAATGTTAACAAAGTTGCTTTGAGTTCCTATGTAAGAGCTATTTAAAAACATGATGAAAAAAACAAACTTTATTTAATACTTCATGAAGCAGACAGTCTCCTTTTGCAGAACTGCAAAATGGGGCAGAAGGCAAGAAGCTTTTATAGGATAAAGAATAAAGAACAAGGAAGAGAAAAACAGAAAGTATCTGATTGCCTGGGGCCACATAGTCAACCTTGTTTGGAGTAAGAGGGTCCACAGTCAGCTTGGCGTTTGGGATTGGCTGACAGACAGACTGCATTTCTGGTCAAGTGGAGCATTTATAGGGACGCGAAAGTGATCTAAGTTTCGATTTGCTGCTGTGGCCCCTGAGCAGAAGCAGCCCTCTCTTGGGTCTAGAAAATTACTTTAACAGAACAAAGGTGAAATGCCAACAAAGGCCCAAAACGTGGAAGAAACCCAGGAAAGGATTGAATGAACCTTCTGCAACTCTGCAAGGTGCCTCTTTGCTAAGGATGTTCCCGCAATGGCCCTGGTGCTGGACCAGGAATGAATGATTTGTTGAAGATGGACTGTCAGATGCAAGAGTATGTGCTCATCACCCTTGGCCTCCCTTCACATGCTGCTCGTGTCTTTTCATTCAACATTCATTTATCCAGCCACTGTTTATCAAGCACATGTATGTGCCATGCTCTGGCCCTGAGGTAACAAACGCAAGTACAGAGATTCCCCCGGGAAGCCCAAGCCAGGCCAGAAGGCAAGGTCTTTGTCTCCGACTAGAGAGCTCTTAGGAAAACAAGATTGACCTTCAGTTCCAGAAGGACTAAACTTCTACTGGGGATCATAACAAGCAAGAAAACCTTCGATGGGAAGAATAAGAGTCGGTCAGATGGTATCAGAGTAATTTTTCTCCTGGAGTGCTCTCCTGTATCTGGACTGCCTCTGACCCAGCAGGGAAGACTGCCTCACATTTCGTCTCCTCTCCTTGCCCTCCTGACCACCAGCACTCCTCACACCATCCCCTGGCCCAACCTTTGCCCAGCCTCAGTAAACCACCATCTGCACCTGACTGTCTGCCCTCCCTGAGCCTCTCTTCCATGAGCCCTTGGTGCAGTCTTCAAAATTAACATCTCTATTACAAGCCATTAATGTTGGAACTGTATTTAATATTCCAGAATCACATCCGAATTTCATTATTCTGTTCCATACTGAAAAAAAGATTTACTTAAAAATTTTGCTTTAAGAATACGTAATAGGAAGGTAATTCATAACAGATCTTTGTATTCCTCGATGTAACTGTAAGTTCATATATGGTCTTACACCATGATACACACATACACTCAAACATTGAGACTAACGATATGACAACAGAGCGTCAACAACATTCCTACTACAGAGGTACCAGAAGGACGTGCCATATAACATTATTTCAAGTTGTAAAGCAAGCCTCTGAGCCTGGCATCATCTGAAGTGTGATAGCACGTAACCAAGATACTTAATTCCAGAGAAAACTCATATATTGGCACCTGCTAACTGGCCAAGTTGTGTTGTCTGTGTGTTTTTCATAGACTGTTACTTTTACTCTACTCTTGCTTTTTGACTAGTGTTCATTTAAAAGCACGTCTTAGCTAGATGTTTTTTAAATAAAATATTTATTTGCCACTCACCAAAGACAATATCCCTTGAAACTCAGTGCAGAAAGCACAGCTTAGACGGGCTGGGGAGTGAGGCCTGACACATTCTCCTTTCAACTTATCAGAACTGATTGTTTTATGTAGGTTTGTGTGCAGAGAAAAAAAAGAAAGTCACGCAAAATGGACTGTTACCTGTCAAAGTTTTTTCTTTTCTTTTTAATTTAACATTAGAAATTATAGCCCCAACAAAATAGATTTTTTTCTCCCTACTTAAAAGCATTCTCTCCTAATTGACGTTCAAAACTTACAGTGACCACAGGGGATGTGTTTTGTTTGCATCCATGTAAGCCGCCTCCATTTAAAGGGTTCAATGTTATAGCCTGGAGGGCAATTCATTTATTTAGTTGCCTTTGGTCAAAATGGTTCCCGGACACTATAGAGGAATATTGATCATTCAAGCCACTAAACTATTTGCTGAAAGGCAGACGAAACCACTTCATGCCTTTCATAAAAATCCTTTCAATTATCATTGAAAGAGTTTTATTTACGCCTGCCACTGCTGCCTTTTATGTCTGTGTTTCACTCTCTGCAAAGTTTATCTTGGCTCCATCTCATCTTTGAGTAGCGTAGGTCACAGTGATTATGACACAACTCATGAGGAAATGAGGGACTCCTATGTGGAGAGTGTCAGATCCTTTTTGAGATAGTCCTCAGTGCTATTCCCCAGAATTCCAGATCTCCCTTCTTCCAGACTTGTAGTAGGATTGCACGGCCCTACCCTCGGGGGGTTGGGCGTGGTCATGAGACTTGCTCTGACAGAGAGGTGGATGTGGAAGTTGTGTGGGTCACTTCCAGACAGAAGGTTTAAGAGCCAGTCTGCATTGCCATGTTCTGTTTGCCCACTGCCAGGATGACCAGCCATGATCCACAGAGTGGCTTCTCCTTTGGCCGGGGTCTCAGAGAGGGGACCATAAGAGGTGGACCAAAGTCCCTGCTGACATATGATAGACACATGGCGTTATTATAAGCCTTCACTGTTTTAAACTACCAAGAATTGGGGGCTGTCTGTTATGGGACATAACCTACACTCTCTTATTCTGTTTTTTCAAGTATCAAGGAGAAACTGTCTTTGAGCGCCAATTAAAAGGGAGTTTTGTTTAGGAGTCACAATAACCAAATGAGAGCATTATCTGTTCTCTAAATGGAGCAGATTAATTAAAGTTCTGTATTTATATAATGACCCACCCAGTAACATTTTCTTCCTTAAATAGCAGGAGATCTCATAGGAAATGTTGGGCCACAAACTGCCACTGCCACTTTCATTATGAGATTTGTTTAAAGCTAATCTTATTACTAAATAACGTGTGGCCCTGAGTAAGTCACTTCACTTTTCTAGGCCTCAGTTCCCCGGCTAAGGAGGAGGAAGAGACTGGAGCAGACTCTCTAGATGGTCCACGTGGTCTCTTGGAGCAAAACCGTCCTGAGCTTCCCACCGCGGTCGCAGAAACTGATAGGAAAATTAAGCAGAAACTGGAACGTAAGTCTTTTAGTTCTTCTTCTAGTTTCTGAAATGTGTTCCTAAAGCTTGAAGTAATTTTGTTAGAGGGCTGCATCCTCTAATGAGGGAGAGACCTAAAGTGAAAGCAAGAGGATTGTCAAAGAAATTAAAGTGCTGGAAATTTTTCAGTTTTATTTCTTTATGTTTTTAGTTTTTGTGTGTTCTCTTAGTGAGTGTTTGACTAAAGTATAATCTACACAGGGAAAAACGTACGAGTCCTAAGTGAAGAGCTTGGCGCCTTTTTACAGAGCCACCACGCTCTTGTGACCAGCACCCAGAAACCCTCCCCGTCATGACCCCCTGACACAGGCTTCCCACATCCTGACTTCCACGAGACTGGCTCCTGACGGCAGAGATTAGTGTGCTGCTTTTTTACTTCTTTGAAGAGTACCACACGGGCTCTTTTGTGCCTTCCCCCTTCAGTTTAACGGCAGACTGATCCGTGTCTTTGCATGAAGTTGCATTTCGTTCTCATTGCTCTGTAGTCTTCTCCTGTACGGATTTATCACATCCATCCATTCCGCTGTGATGGACACTTGGAGGTTTGGGTTATTAATGGGGACATTTTAATGCATCTGTTTTAGTTGATATTATTTCCTCCTATTTTCAGGTTTAGGGTTCAGGACATCCCTAGGCCTAGGTAAGAGGATCTGGCTCTGTGAAGGCTGCATTTTGGAGCATCTCGCTAAGGATGGAGAGAGCAAGCAGTTCTACAGTCCCAAGTAGGGAGACAGGAGAGAAGGAGGGAGGGAGGGATGGAGAAAGGGACAGAGTGAGGGAGGGGAAGCTGGCGCAGCTAGAGGACAGAGTGCTGTGGAGCCCTCCTGCCCCAAGCAGGAATGCCACTGTCCCATTGGTTTAATCCTCGAACCCTCAGGCAATGACACCAGGTGGAATTCCCTAAGAGGCATTTTCTGGGGCAGCATTGTTGTGTCAAAGTAAGAAGTCAGCAAAAAAGGCAGATGCTTAGAAAGAAAATATTTTTTCTAGACTTGCTATTCAAAATTGAAGGAATCTTGTAAACAAACACAGTACATCAAATAGTAATTGAAAATTTATTAAAATTCATAAGGGAGAGTGTGAGAAATTGCCAATTCACCTGATTCCATTTTTGATGGAACTTGAAACTCACAACCCTCCCACCAGTCCAATTTTGGGTGTGAAATCATATCAAAAAATGGTAACTGAACCTCAAGCATGAATTTTCTTTCTTCTTTTCTCTATAAAACCATGAAATTATGAGAGAATAAATAAGAGGCAGCATGCCCATAAGCCTGTCAGTTCAAATGTCATACTTGTTTTCATTCCTGAAATTTGGGGCTTTTTTTGGCCTCCCAGAAAGCAAAAGCCTTCTGTTCTCAGACCCATCCCATTTCACCCTGAATTCCCAGCTCCTCTCCTTAGTCATGTTTTTCTTTACGCACGCTTGGGTAAGTTGACCCACTAGCTATTTGCCAAAAGAAAGCAGTTGTTTAGTTAAATGAATGTAACTCACTGACTACTTTATGTACATTCTCTCTAATCCTCCCTACGGTCTTAGGCATTATTATCCCTGTTTTACAGAGGAGAAAACTGAGGCTCAGTGAGGTTAAGACTTGTGGCTTAAAAGATGCAAGGTCAAGGGTCCGGCCCTGTGGCGTAGTGGTTAAGTCCTGCGTGTTCCACTTAGGCATCCTGGGTTTGCAGGTTCAGATCCTAGGCACAGGCCTATACCACTCATCAAGCCATGTTGTGGTGGCAACCCACATACAAAATAAAGGAAGATTGGCACAGATGTTAGCTCAGGGCTAAATTTTCCTCAAGCAAAAAAAAAAAAGAGGAAGATTGACAGCAGATGTTAGCTCAGAGCAAATCTTCCTCAGCAAAAGAGAAGAAAGAGATGCAAGGTCAATATTTAGACATAAATCTGCTCCTGCCTTCTATTTTTCCACTTCGGGTATGTCTGTCCTGAGATTTATTTTCTCAGCCCAAAGCTGTAGAGATTTAACAAATGGTGCCTGGTATCCTTTGAGCGCTAGTTCTTATCTAAAGGCTACTGTGCCCCCACGCGGGACACTTAGCAATGTCTGAAGACAACTGGGGGGAGGCGGCTACTACGGGCATCTCGCGGGTAGAGGCCAGGGGTACTGCTAAACATCTTGCAATGCATGGGACAGCCCCGCAGCAAAGAATCATCTGGCCGAAAATGTCAACGGTGCTGAGGTTGAGAAACCTGACTTACAGAGTGTTTGCACATCACGATAGTGTTTATTAAGCCTAGAAGAGTGATAATTTGCATTTGAAGGCAGTAGTGAGGGATGGTTGAAAATACATCAGGAGTCAGAAGATCTGTGTTCTAGTCCCAGGTCCACTGTTAACTAGCCTCACAGCTATGTGAGAAGAGACTCTCTAACCCTTAGTTACTCCATGAGTAAGCGGGTGAAGATAGTATCTGTCTTAACTATTTACTTATTAATTCATCAATTTTTTATTTACCCTCCACTACGTGCCAGTCCCCGTGTTAGACACTGAGTATGCGATGAGATGAAATAGGCACTGTGCCTGCCTTCAAGTAACTTAGTGGGGAACAGAGACAAGATGAGAACCATGAGGCGCTCTGGTGACCTAGAGGGAGGGACACGCAAGCTAGTCCTGGGCAGTCAGAGAAGAAACACCAAAGCCGAGAACTGGAGAACAAGGAGTGAGGCAGGCACAAAAGAAGGGAGGACAGCAGAGGATTCGGTGTTTGCCGAAGCCCAGGAGTGAGAAAATGCACGGGACAATCAAGGGCCTGAAAAACGTGCAGGATGACCCGAGGGAAGAATGCGGAGGGAGCAAAGGGGTGCGTGGGGAGGGAAGCCGGGGTCATCAGCTCTCAGAGAGTCTAGTGGGCCAGGCTGAGGAACGGAAACTTCAGCCTGGGGCAGAGGGGAGAAAATGAAAGGTTTGAAAAGCAAGGGGGGTGACATGATCAGATTAAAGTTTTAGAAAGATCCTTTGGGCTGCGGGGTGGAAAATGGGCTCTATTCACTCTGGGAGACCAGGTGGAAGTCCAGCGTGGCTGTCCCAGCAAGAGGTCATGGCTGCCTCAGCTGGGGTAGAGGCAATGAGATAGACAGACGTGAATGCACTTAAGAGAAGATCAATCAATTCCTGCACTGGGCGCTTGACAGGAGCAAAGTTTCCAGAACGAGACTTGGTGCCACTGCCCTGTCTAGAAGCTGGCAGTATCTGCAGACGCCTCTCCAGGTGAGATTGGGTGAGGGCCTGTGTCTGTGTCTCATTGGATGTCTGAGTGGCAGGGCCCAGACGACATGTCTTCACTCAAACTGCAAGGGATGCTGGGAAAGTGAGTGTCTGGCTTCCCCTTGGGAAGAAGACCCTAAACTTAGGAAGGATGTGTAAGAAAGAAACACAAATATGCCCTCTGGTGCCAGTGGAAAGTGATTAGTGAGAGCCCATATAGAAAGCACACCTGAAAATATTTTTCACATTAAAACTACTCTTCCTCTTAAAAACCCCACTTCTCAGACTCTAGTCCATGGAAGTAAAATCGCACAGATGTAAGAGGGTACGTGCATAGGAACAGTATAAGAACATTATTCTTTGTGGCAAAAATTTGATAACAAAGTGAATGTCTTTTAACCAAGAAAGAGTTACTACATTTATTCCATTAAACATGCAGTTAATAAAAAGAACTGCGTTAGAGCTAAACCCACTGAGACCGGGACTCTATTCAAAGCTGAGAGGGTCGTGCTGGGACACCTCCCACAGAAATCTCTTCACACTCAACACAGATCTTGATCCCTGCGATCTCTCAGGGGATGAGAGCTGGGGGCGGGGGCGGTGGAGGGTTCTTAGTTCCACCGACTTGCTCCTCCTTCTTGTTCCACACCCCTATCCAGACCCAAATTACTGCATGTTCTGCTCACAACCACTGCTTCACTCAGGAATGAAGTGACCACTGGTAACGCGGAAGGTTCTGAGCTTTGGTTTACCCAGCTTCCCACAAAAGTCGGCCCCTGGTCTTGGATCTACCCAACATTACATCACCCTCAGGCCTAGCAGGCTCTGTGACTCCACCCCGTCCTGCAGGAAGCGAGGCCTTCACGGTGCAGCACCCGCAGCCAGTCCCGGGGTCTGAGCTGAAACCCTTCTGCCTGCCATTCCCTGACCTCTGGGAAACAGCTTGGCTGGTGCGGCTTGGTGGTCTTGGTCTTCTTGGGCTGCTGTAAAATTCTGAAGACCGGCTGGCTTAAACAGCAGAATATGTTTTCCCACAGTTCTGGAGGCTGGGAAGTCCAAGACCAGGGTCTCAGCAGATCGAGTTCCTGGTGAGGGCTCTCTTCCTGGCTTGCGGATGGCCGCCTTCTCGCTGTGTCCTCACTTGGTGGGGAAGGGCGTTCTGGTATCTCTTCCTCTTCTTATAGGAGCAGGAATCCCATCCTGGGGACTCTACCCTCATGACTTCATCTAAACATAATCACCTCCCGAAGGTCCCACCTTCAAATACCATCACACTGGAAGTTAGGGCTTCAACATATGAATTTGGAGGGACACCAATATTCAGTCCACAGCACGGTCTCTGAGGCCTTACAGTGTGGTCATCAAGAACACAGGCTCTGGGGTCAGACCGAATCCTGATTCTGCCACTTACCAGCCATGTGACCTTGGACAAGTTACTTAGCCTTTCTGTGTCTCACTCTGCTCATCTATAAAATGGGTTAGGAACAGTATCTATCTCATAAGGTCGTTAAGAGGATAAATTAGTTAATACACATAATATGGCTATAGAGCAGACCTTGGACATACAAAGAGCTCAATACATGTGATTATCATCACTCCCTTCTGGATTCACATATGCCTTAAATCAGTCTCTTCCCAAAATACTCAACCTGGTTAAAGTACCCCAACAGCTTTCTTTCTATCCTAGCCTTTGGTTGAAGCTCCCAATTTAAAAACAAAACAAAGTTGTGTTTATTTCACAAAAAATATTATAGGAATGGGGATTCCTGAAGGACATGGCTGAAATTCCTGGGGTTGGGAGAGGGATGGAGGAAATCCAGAAGTTCTCTACAGCCATCCCAGTTTGGGGATGGTTTGGAGGGAGTTTTACCCCAGTACTGTTCCGTACTTGCCATGTTGCTATTTTCCATTTTCAAAAGCTCGATTTAACCATTGTAATTTGTGGCTTTCTTCAAAGCTAAGTATAGAGCAAAACATAATAATGCAAACTGGCTCATGCTGAGCTGAAATGAGCAGTGTTCTCTCACCAAATTCTCTTGCGAACGTTAATAACTTCCTTAATATCTCTGTTATTTTCCAATATTATATACCTGTTTCAGAAGTACTCATTTTGTCTTTCTAAACTAGTTTTCCTCTGCTGCGAAAATGACCAAATTATTCTACTCCTGTCCTCCTGCCACACCTCTATTTTTTTGGTTTTCAGCTCCCACTCTGGGTTTATAACCGATTCAGTCATTGTTGATGATGGTCAGAAGCTATAACTGAGTCAGTGCCAGAGATGGAATGACTTGTCAGGGTCTTTCATTGAGGGAAACCATTTCCAGGGCACAGGGAGAGAGAGGGGGCAGGACCACACAGGCATTGCTCTTGCCTGCGAACTAACAGACTGGGTTCCAAGTAGAGTCAGCTTGGGTCATTTTCTTTGACTCCATGACACACTGTTCCTTTTTTGTTGTTTTTTTGAGTTTAAGATTCTCCTCTAACAGAGGGCAGGAAAGTTCCCTGTCTGGGTTGAGGCACAGACCCTGTGTTTAGACTGTAAGCTCTCAGAAAGAGCAAAATATTAATGAGCAGCCTGTCATGCAAACTCAGAAAGCATGAATTAAAATCTACAGGAGGGAAGAAAGAGCCGTGCTTGAAGAAGACAGTGGATAGGTCAGTGGTTACCAGAGGGCTGCTTTTATAGATTATGTGTGGCCTCGTGTGTTTCTATATTTGGATTTTTCTACCAAAAGGAGAAAGTCCGGACATTTCAAAGTACCAACGTAAGAAGGGTGAGTAGCTGGTGCTGAAGTTTAGGACGAAAGTGGCAGAAGAGACCTGCCTCCTTGCTGGGATGTGAGGGGCTCTGGGGTCCTTTCCAGGCAAGTCTGAGCTGCTCTTCTGCCCACACTCTCTGCAGAGCCGATTGCACACAGCTCCCCAGCACTCTGCCTTCTTCAGCACGTCTTGCCTTTGTTTTCTCCGCCTGAAGCACCTCTTCCTGCAGGTGCGCTCACTGCCCCCGCCCAGACCACACGCAAACAATACCAGCTCTTCTCCCCGCTAGGATTAACCCCCTCCTCCTCTGCACTCCCATCGCAGCCTGTGCAAGCCTCTCTTATCACACTGCAGTGTCCACGCTTCTAAAATCAGACCCCAAGTCAGGGATTTGGGTAAAGAATTTACTTGGGAAGAGATCCCAGGAAGCACTGAGAGGGAGGAAGAAGTGAGACCAAGAAAGGAGAAAAGCCCAGGAAGCCTGTTTTAATGTTTTAGTTACTACTGTGAGCAACTGGGGCTCTGCCCCATTGGGGACCCCCGAGTCTGAACAGCAGATGCACAGAAGTGTCCTACTGAAGGGCAGGGAACCACCACCCGCATTGGTGACGTTTAATTATTGTTAAATAAATAAGGTTGATTAACATTTGATATACCTGATGGATCAATGATACATTCAACAATATTACATTGAAATATTGTTGAACACATATTGTTTAATATATATTGAACAATATATATTGAAATACCCAACTACTTCCCAGGGAGTAATGAGACAGGCCTCGTCCCTGCCCTTGGGGAGCAAACAGTCTTGCAGAAAAGACAGGCAATAAGCAAATAACTACGATGAAGGCGATGAGTATATTGACTGACAACCTCAATGTACTTATCTCCCATTGGTACCCCCTCTATCATCCATTGGTACAAAATCTATCATTTGATTCTCAGCAGATTAGATGTTTATCTTCTAAGAAGGAAGAACTTATTTTTCCTAAGGGTAGAGATGGAGAATAACTGATGAAATTTGGGGGGATGACTTCATATTCTGGGTTGATGGACTTGGATTTGAAATAGACATGAAAGGAGATTATAAGTGGAATTGTAGAAATACAACCTACTTATTCCTTTCTATTTTTTACTTGAAAAATGGTCTGTTAAAATAGCTGAGTAGATTCTTGATTCAAGAAACTAGAGGAAAAAGTGCATTTCCTTGCCTTGCCTGATAAATAATATTCAGTGAACGCTACAAAGAGGCTCATAAAAGGAAAGAAAAAGTGTTCCCCACGAGTAGGCCTGTCTGTTCTGGCTTCAATTTGAGATGAAGAGGCTGTGCAATATAATCAACAGAAATTTTGACCACAGTATTTTCGTTTTCTAGAACTTTAAAAAATAATGCCTTTGAGGACTTGCAGTTTCTGGCCCGGCATGTAAGTAGCTTAGTATTTACCCAAAGGAGTGGAAAATTTATGTCCACACAGAAACCTGCACACAGATTTACAGCAGCTTTATTCATAATTGCCAAAATTTGGGAGCACCCAAGATGTCCTTCAGTAGGTGAATGGATAAATCAACTGTGGTCCCTCCAGACAATAGAATATCATTCAGCACTAAAAAGAAATGAGCAATCAAGCCATGAAAAGACATAGAGGAACCTTAAATGCCTATTCCTAAGTGAGAGATGCCAATCTGAAAAGGCTGCCTACTGTGCGATTCCAACTATATGACATTCTGGAAAAGGCAAAACTACGGAGACAATAAAAAGATTAGTGGCTGCCAGGGGCTGTGGGGGAGGGAGAGATGAGTAGGAAGAGCATGGTGGGTTTTTAGGGCAGTGAAACTATTCTGTGTGTGCCACAATGGTGGATAGATCGATGTCATCATGTAGTTGCCAAAACTCACAGAATGTACAACATCAAGAGTGAACGCTAATGTAAACTGTGGACTTTGGGTGATAATGGTGTGTCAGCGTATGTTCGCTGACTGTACCAAATGTCCCCCTGTGGTGCAGGATGTAGATAGTGCGGGAGGTCATGCACGTCTGGGGGCAGGGAGTATACAGGAACTCTCTGCATCTTCTGCTCAATTTTGCTGTGAACATAAAACTACTCTAAAAGATAAATTTTATTAATTAAAAAATGATTGAATTGTTAGAAACACAAACCTGTATTTTGCCAAATTAAAAAGAATTCTTTTTTTGAATCATGGTACAACTAATTAACTTTTGGGTGACATAATTTGACATGAGAATTCATGGTGCCTTTTTACATTTATATTTAAACTAAATATAATTCAATAAAGTACTTATTATGGATTCTACTGCCACTCATTTTGACAAGTACTATTGAGAAATATTAATCTTAAAATACATAGTTCAGAGATGCTAGATCATCTTTATTCATGAAATTATGTTCCCAGAACCAGTCTAGATTTCATTTACACAATTTGTGCTTCCCTGCATTTCATTCCCACATTTGCACTCTCTGCCTCCCTCCCTAAGCTCACTAAGGGCTCCAATAATGGTACACGATTTGCAATAGACATATAGAGAACCGCCCTACATTGCTTTGGATTTTAAGCTGAGAGTATATACTGGTGGGTAACTGTTAAACTATCTATACATTATTCTAAATACAGATAATAACTGTTTTACCAGTCTTATCTATCAAGAAAAGAAATTTTATCCACAAGGAGATTCGGGAACTGAATGATCCTCTTGTGCCAGACGCTATAAGAATAAAAGAAGGTAGTGAATGTGGGGGCCAGCTCTCTCCTGACTTCTCCTGAGATTTGGAGAACGTTTCATTGGTACTGATGCCTTCTCCTGCAACTTACCCCAAATTGCATACACTGATTTTTAAAGTGGGATCACCAAGACTTCCGTTTTGGTTTTTCAAATCTTTTCTCCCTACTTTGTCTTTAATGAGCATCCATTATGGTTGTAACAAAAACCTTTTCAAAGGGGGAGGATTTATGTTTGCCTGTGTGTTTGAAAAGCTTCCAGATGAGAGATTTCTTTCTTGAGTTCTTGACTACTTGTGCTCTGTGGTCCCCTCTGGTAGTCTGGGGAAGCTGTGGACGCCTCCTCAGCAGTAGATCTGGAAGAAGTCCTTGTTGATTGGAATAGAATGTAAGCCTGAGGTCACAGCCTGAACTGAGTGAGGACAAAGCATGAATGAATGAATACATGAACAAGCAATAGGAGGGAAACAGGTAAAGGATTTTCAGGAAGCTCATGAAAAGCTTCTGATGGAACACCTGCTGCTTTGTCACAGCAAATACCCTCTTAGGTAGCCAAGCCCGTCTTTTTCACCATACGAGCATTCCAATCAGGACACTGTAAATATTAATGGTCTCCATTTTCCATAAGGCTGGTTTAATTTGCAGACCCTCACAGAAGAGAGGTCAGACCCCCGACAGATGACATTGCTCCAAGAGTGTCCCTCCCCTGGGGGCTGCATGGGACTCCAAGCCGAGCAGCATCAAAGGCCCTGCTGGGGCTTCTGGCTTAAGTACAGCGGAGTGACCTGGCCCTGGCAACTAGCTGGGCCCTGGGGCATCTGGGGGCAAGACAGGAATTCACAATGGGAAGGCTACTTGTGGCCTGTGTTAGAGATCCTTTCAATTAAAGCTTTTAACATTTTTCACAAGCAACCCCCAGGGATTCAGTGGTTCTCATCACCAGATTTGATGGATGGCAGGCGCGCACTGCGGGTGACTCACCCAGCCCACTCCAAACACTGTCAAAATGCAGATGCTCCTCCTTCCCCAGGAAGCCCCCTCTGCTCTTGACACGGACGCAGATCAAGAAGCTTTAAGAAACGTTGATTTTACTTAAATAAATAAATGCTGTTTTCAGCAGAAATTTTCCTGTTGCTTGCTTTTGTCTTTGAGTCATTAAAGATGAAGAGGACGTCCTGTGGTCTCTTCACAGACCAGGTGGCAACCTGGTATCAGGAGCAGAACAGCCCTGATTAAAATCCCTGCCGCGCTGCTTATTGCGTGACTCCAGGCAAATTGCTTACTTCTCCAAGACCCCTTTCCCTCAGCTCTGCCATGGGGGTAAAATATTCTTTTCATAGTCTTCATTCTGATTCAAAGGAAGGACCTAGTCAGTACCTAATGTATATGATATGTATAGATGGATAGATAGATAAGTACTTAACGTATATACGTACATACACACAAGGATGAGGTCATTCTTACATACGGCTCCTTCTAGTCACACCCATGAATAACAGGAACGACGAAAGTACCTACCTATCTATCCATCTATCATTGTGGAGGGTACCGCTTGCCAGGGTGCTAGATCCCCTGCAATGTGCAGGAAAAGCCCCCACAATAGAGGATTTGCTATATTCCCCA
Organism: Equus quagga; assembly: GCF_021613505.1. Taxonomy (NCBI): domain Eukaryota; kingdom Metazoa; phylum Chordata; class Mammalia; order Perissodactyla; family Equidae; genus Equus; species Equus quagga. The sequence goes on along the minus strand of NC_060267.1, from coordinate 181,537,905 downwards.
CAGATTTTGAATGTCCCACCAGATATGCCTATAGGTGAAAAACTTACTTATAATTATCTGAACCCAGAACCCAACTCCATTATGCATACAAATACAAAGGATTCTCAAACAGTTTTAATAAGCACTGAATTTTCTAGGAGTTCAGGTACTACGTAAAGTGGGGAAAGAGTATACTATCTTCGGTCAGAAGTTTACCAAGAGTTGGTCTCCATTTCAGAAACTACTTGAAGGCGTTACTGTTAATGTATTTGGGGCGAAAATTCAACCAACTGAGTCAATCTGACTGTGTAAATGCCTTGTTTAGGGTGTTTTTACCTATAATGTCAAATGTCTTATTACTTCATTCAGGATAGTGGAGGGAAAAATTTGTACTTCAGTGGAAAACTGTGCGCTGTCTATACCACACCCCCCTGGGTTATCTGATTCTGATTTCACGGGAGCTATTCTACAACTCTGCAAAATATAGATAACTGGTAACAATGCAAAATCATTTTTGTCTGTGGACATCCAAATTCTGTCCTCTCGGGTTCAATTGACCTCTCTTCCCCACAGTTGAAGGAACTGGTTTTGCCTCCATTTGTACATCATTTCAACATTCCTGATCTATGAATGTGTCCATTCTTTGCTTTCTCTCTTGAACAGATTATAACATTTGCCTGGTTCCTCATTATGAGTTAATGAAAATATATGCATCTGCTCACTTTTCTATCTAGATGAGAGTCATGATTGCCCCCGTTTGCTTGTTTCTAACTTCCCTTTTAACAGTAGTCTTGTCTGGGTGTGTACAAATTGAGCTGTATAGCTTACTGAAAATTATTTTCCTTCTAGTCCCCTTTTGTAACAGGATGTTATATTTAATTTTTAACGTAACATATAAATTTCACTTCAGAGTAGTAAAAAAGTGTTCAAATATTTGTTGTAAAAGGGAGCATGGGATCTGAAAGGGTTGCAATCACAGATTCCATCAGAAATTCTCTGAACAAGTCCACATGGGAAACTGATCAGCTGTGTCATTATTTTTCCAAGTCAGACAGAACGTTCTAGAGCTCCAAGCTATTTAGAACAACCACTAAGCTGTGAGTTGTTTTGGGAACTACTCTCCTTCCCTCCCAACTCCAGCTTGGTTTAGATAGGACAGTTATAAAGCAGCCGTTTGTGAGTACCACTGCCCCAGATTTCTTTTTTCAATCCTTTCTCCTAGATCCTCAAAAGGCGAGAGTATTCCAGACAAACTGTATTTGTCTGGCTATCTTAGGTAATGTAAAAAAAGATTAAATGAAGGTACTTTCCCTGTTCCCCCTTCCTTGAATCAAGTTTTTCCTCCTAAGATGAGAACAGCCCACAGCATGTTCATTCCTTCATCATCTCCAGGGGATCGTGATCCTGACTTGCAGGCCTACAGTGGGTCTTAAGCCCAATCATTGTAATACATCCATCTGATGTCACGGTTTAGAATCCAGAGAAGCCAGGTTTTTTTAGGCTGAAATTTCTTTAAGTTCAGAAAGAAACAGTGAAGTGGCTCACCCATATCTTGACAACGTAAATTTCACCCTCAGCTGCCAGTTGGGAATGTCTTCAGCTGACAATGATGAATGAAAGAGAAAACAGAGCCACTCCTGGTTGTTTACTACTAAAATATCTTTATTTCAAGATATCATTTTTCTTTTTACTAAATAAACATTTATCCCAAAAAAAGTACAGATGGGCTTGGCAAATAAAACTAAACTTTAGAAAATTTATAAGCCTGGCTTCTATATTGCTTTATTTAGAGGATAATTCTCACATATTTTTTTCTTCCACCTACCAAAAGGAACATATATAATAAATGAAACTAAACTTGGCAGGAAATCCATCAATAAGGTTAATTTAAACTGTAGGCAGGATAGCAAATCTCCATATGGATATCAAGGGGTTTGTTCTTGTTTCAAAACCAATTGACTTCCAGACATCTGAACATGCCTCTCTGAAGAACCAGATAGAAGGAAATTCCAGCAACTTAAACATCTACATCCCCATCCTGTTGAAATGTCTTCTGGGAATTTATTTTTAGAATCACAATGTAGGAACAAGACCGAAGCTAGACACGGGTTATGCTGGTGAGCGGGTGCTCAGGGCTGAGCTCCCTGGGTTCAGACTCTGGCACCTTCACTCACAAGCTCTATGACTTTGGATGAGTTACAAAAATTCCCTAAGCTTCAGCTTCCTCATCTGTAAAAGAAGGACAGCACATAGCGCTGTATAACATTCCATTCCATATTCATGGTTGAGATAACTATGGTAGATAATCCACAAAAAAAGTCTTCGCATTGTGTCAGGCATTATTATAGTTATGAAATATTGAAGACTTGGGTTTTTTAATACCATAAATTGGTGAAGGGGTGTGTGTGCAGGAGTATGCGAGAGTATCATTTTAGAGATTAATGATTTTAAAAGAGCAGCTCGTCCAAAGAGGAAACAAGGAAACAAGATAAGGCTTTGGAAAATGGTAGACATTTTTGTTTCTCAGCATGAACAAACTTGTTTCTCCCCAGGGCTTTACTATTTTCTCGGTCTAAGTCCTCCCCCAAAGACTGTACTGGGGAGGGCTCTGAGCCACACTGGGGAAAAGACAGCTTTTCTGTTGACTCCATTGGGATTAAGTGTGTACATAAAACACAAAAAACAAGAATCTTGGGAAATGAAGATTTTGAATGTCTTTGGTTGTAAGACATTTCCTAATTCCTCAATTTCCTAATCAGTTAAACGAAGAGCATTAAAGCCAGAGCATTAATGCAAGGAAGAGAGATAAAAGGCATGTAAATTGAAAAGGAAGAAATAAAATTACCTCTCCACAGATGACATGATCTTATATGTACAAAGTCTTAAAGATTCCACAAAAAAATTGTTAGAACTAATAGACAAATTTGTCAAGGTTGTAGGATACAAAGTCAACACACAAAAATCAGTTGTGTTTCTGTATATTAACAATGAACGACTCAAAAGGACATAAGGAAACAATTCCATTTACAATAGCATCAAAAAGAGTCAAATACTTAGTAATGAGCCTGACCAAGGTGGGGAAAGACTTGTACACTGAAAACTACACAATATTTCTGAAAAAAATTAAAGACGACTCAAACAAGTGGAAAGATATCCCACGCTCACGTATCAGAAGACTCAATGTCGAGATGCCCACACTACCTGCCCAAAGCAATCCACAGAGTCAGGGCAACCCCCATCGAAACCCCAAAGGCATCTGTTTCAGAAACAGATAAATTCGTCCTAAAATTCAGATGGAATCTCAAAGGACCCCAAATAGCCAAAACAATTTTGAAAAAGAAGAACAAAGGTGAAGGACTCACACTTCCTGATTTCAAAACATGTTATGAAGCTACAGTAATCAAACAGTCTGGTATTGGCATAAAGACAGACGAATAGACTAATGGACTAGAACAGAGAGCTCAGAAATAACCCCTTGCATAAATGGTCAAATGACCTTCGACAAGGGTGCCAAGAAATGTCCTTTTGCCAATGGGGGAAGGACAGTCTCTTCAACAAATGGTGCTGGTAAAACTGGATATCAACATGCAAAAGAACGAAGTTGGATCCTTATCTTACACCATCTACAAAAATTAATTCAAAATGGATTAAAGACTGAAATACAAGATCTAACTATAAAACTCAGAGAAGAAAACATAGTGGGAAGTCTTCATGACATTGGATTGGCAATGATTTCTTGGACATTACACAAAAAGCAGACAACAAAAGCAAAAATAGACAAATGGGACTATATCAAATTTAAAAACTTTTGTGTATCAAAGGACACAATTAACGAATGAAAAGACAACCTGCAGAATGGGAGAAAATATTTGCAAGTCATATACCTGATAAGGGGCTAATATTCAGAATGTATAAAGAACTCCTACAGCTTAATAACAAAACATCAGATAACCTAAATTAGAAATGTGCAAAGAACTTGAATAGACATTTCTCCAAGGATGATATACAAATGGTTAACAGGCGTATGGAAAGATGCCCAATGCCACTTATCATCAGAAAAATACAAATCAAAACCACAATGAGATATCATCGTATACCCATTAGGATGGCTACTATAAAAAAAATAGAAAATGACAAGTGTTACTGAGGACGTAGAGAAATTAGAACCCTTGTGCACTGCTGGTAGAATTGTAAAATGGTCCAACCACTACAGAAAATAGCATTTTTCCCCAAAAAATTAAAAATAGAACTACCATATAATCTAGCAATCCTACTTCTGGGTATATATCCAAACAAATTGAAAGCAGACTTTTGAAGACATATCTGCACTCCCATGTTTATGGCAGCACTATTCACAACAGCCAAAATGTAGAAGGTGGACCCAAAGGTCCAGATAAATGCATGAACAAAATGTAGTATATACATACAATGGAATATTATTCAGCCTTAAAAAGGAAGGAAATTCTGTCACATACTACAAAATGGATAATCTTTGAGGACATTATGCTAAGCGAAATAAGCCAGTCACAAAAACACAAATACTGTATCATGACACTTATACGAGGTATCTAAAGTAGTCAAATTCATAGAGACAAGGTAAAATGGTGGTTACTAGGGCGTGCGGGAAGTGGGAAAAGAGGAGCTGCTATTTAATGGGTATAGAGTTTCAGATTTGCAAGATGGAAATTTCTGGAGATCCATTTCCCAACAATGTGAATATACTTAACACTGCTAAACTGTACACTTAAAAATGGTTAAGATGGCAATCTTCTGTTTCTGTAAACACATGAAAAAATGAGGAGAGTTAAATGAGATGCATGTGAAGGCCAAGTACATTAAATACTGACTATTAATGGGGTTATCAAATGCTAGTCGCCCCACACCGTTCTTTCCCTACGGCCCCTCCCAGCCACCTCCCTGTGGGCACAAGATGTTCTTGGTCAATCTGCACTTGTCTTCTGTCCTGCTTCCTAGCTATACTTACGCTTTTGTGCAGTAGTCCCCTCTTATCTTCGGGGGATACGTTCCAAGACCCCCAGTGGAGGCCTGATGTAGGAATAGCACCAAACCCTACATACGCTGCTTTTTCCTATACATACAGACCTGTGATAAAGTTTAATTTATGCTAAGGCACAGTAAGAGATTAACAACAACTAATAATAAAATAGAACAATTATAGCCACACATTGTAAGAAAAGTTACAGTTAAATAAAAATATATTGTAATATATTGCAATGTGTTGTAATAAAAGTAGATCTTAGCAACCTCACCATATAACTTTTTCTTTCCTTATTAAGTTGAGAACTTTCGCTTTTTCACTTAAAGGGAGCACTTTTTTGGCTTCTCTTTGGCATATCTGAATTGCCAGTATCACTACTTTTGCACCTTGGGGCCAGTATTAAGTACAGTAAGGGTGATGGAACACAAGCACTGTGATAACCGACGGTCGATCTGATAACCGAAATGGCTCCTAAGTAATTAAGGGGCGGGTGGTGTATAAAGCGTAGATCCACCGGACAAAAAAAGGGGTGAGTGACGTCTGGGGCAGGATGGAACAGGGAAGGCTCAAGACTTCATCACACAACACAGAATGGTGTGCAATTTAAAACTTATGAATTGTTTATTTCTGGAATTTTCCATTTAATATTTTCAGCCTGCGGTTGACTGTGGGTGACTGAAACCAGGGCTACGGGTGGGCCACTGTGCCGTCAAAGGCGGCAGCAGCGAGGTGCCAAACACTGTGCTCCCTAGTGAGTTCTACACACTGCCATTCACATAGCAGGCGTGCACTTTTTTAAAAGTTAAGGGTTTTTTCTTTCTATTATGAGTGTAGCACATCATTGGTATAGAAAATATGGACAGGGCCGGCCTAGTGGTGCAGTGGTTAAGTTCGCACGTTCCGCTTCAGCAGCCCAGGGTTCGCTGGTTCGGATCCCGGTGCGGACATGGCACTGCTTGGCAAGCCATGCTGTGGTTGGCGTCCCACATAGAAAGTAGAGGAAGATGGGCATCGATATTAGCTCAGGGCCAGTCTTCCTCAGCAAAAAGAGGAGGATTGGTGGCAGATGTTAGCTCAGGGCTAATCCTCCTCAAAAAAAAGAAGAAAGAAAGAAAAAATATGGACAACAGTAAGGTAGGAAATGGGAAAAAAAATTGTCCAGAGTCCCACCACCTAAAAGAAATCACGTTTAATTTGTTTAATAACTATTTCCTGAACTCGAATGAAAAATAAAACATCAACTGCCTTAAATGAAGGTAAGAATTTAATATTCAAGTGAATTCGGGAATTGTATTCCTTGAGAATATTTCAGGGTAGCCTGGGGCACCTGGTAGCCAAGAGCTTGATGGGGAAGCTGGAAGAAAAGGGGCAGTATAACTATGTTAATACATATAACTCCTTTAGTTAATATTATTTTGGTTGCAGTCAAAAGAACCCCCAACTTTAGCAACTAAAGCAGAAACATGAATTAAGTGGTGTCAAAGTGTAATTTTCAAAAAGCTAAAACATGACTCTCCCACCCAATGCTGTAGTGTGTGTGTGTCAAAGATTTATTTAACTAATTAATGAGGGAAACAGCAGGATGGTAAAGCTAGTTCAAAAGAGGAAACATGAGATTGATGTGTGCTAGGTCAGGAAAAGACAAAGGATGCCGGAATCAAATTGCTAAATTAGATGCAAAAAGACAAAGCAATACAACTGTAGTCTCTATGGATATCCGCCCCACTGGACAAAAATGACTTACCTTTCTATTTCTCAATCATATGCAACTTAATCAGTTGACATTGGACTTTTAGGAAACTGGGCCCTAATCAATAGTCAGTTGTGGGCCAAAGTTGCTCCTTTACAGCATCACATGACCCTTAAGCTGGCCTATTGGACAGTTCTCCAACATGACACTGAAAGGCACACAGTCATCCATCCTCTTGCCTTATTTCCAAAGGTTTGTTAATTTCCCTAAACTGGGAGCCTCAAGTCACTGAGTAATCATGACTGACAAATAGTGATTGTATATATTGATACGTACCATGGGTCAGGCCTGTGCTAAATCCTTTACATGCAACATCTCATTTAATTCTCACAACAACCCTGTGAGTAGGTGCTATCGTTCCTGGATTTTACAGATGAGCAATCTAAGGTGTGGAAAATTACGCAGTTTGCCCAAGGTTATATGGCTGTAAAGTGGCAGAGCCCAGACAGGGCCCAGGTCAGTCTGACCAGCCCTAATTCCAAACAGACATCTCCAAAGAGGACACACGCACTCAGGGAGGCAACTGAGATGAGGTGCTGGGACACGGGGGAAAGGAGCAGAACTTTCATGGGGCTGACTTAAATGCTCATTCTTCATCATTCCTACCGTGTGTGCGCTTTGTGATGTGCATATTAGTACAGCGGTACATACGAAATTTCTGAAGGGATAAATAAATACACGCGTTTTAGAGGGACACAATCAAAAAGGTTCAGAGCCCTCTGCTGCAAAGCCTTTCAATCCCGGGGACCACAGTTTACTGGCATTTTCACATTGGCTGCTAGGCATTTCTGGCTCACCTCTCTACTCTTACTCAGCTTGTTTTCCCAAAGGTTTAAGATTGTGGTGTCCAGCCAGACCAGGAGCCTCACGCCTCCTCGCTGTGGTGGGAGGGGGCGGTTTTTTCAGCTCTCGAGAGATGGGAGACGCTTGGAGGCAGTATTGTTTTCCTTCTCCGTGTTTGCTGGGATGTCCCAGAGAAGGTGAAGCCTCGTTCCCCATTGGCCCTGCTCCGGGCTCTGTGAAGGTGGAGGGAAGGGGGCTTTGCCACGAGACAGAGAGTGATTCATGCCTGATTCCCAAGTTCCTGCTCAGGGCTTTTAGAAATCGGGTCAATGGGTGATGGAGTGATCGGAAGACGAAAGAAACTACCCCACCAGGTCCCAGCCTAGCAAACCAGCGGGCAACGAAGGCTGGGCACGGCGGCCACGGGAATTAAGACTTGCTTCTGGAGCAAAGTGTGGCATTGTCCCCAAAGCCGAACTGAGGAAGTGCTCAGCGCCTGGAGCAGAGCTCTCCAAGCGTGCTCTACCGGCAGCGTTGTCGGGCGCTTTCTGAAATTACTAGTTACACTCGGTTGAATAAATGCTGCTAAATGCAATTAAGAATGTATTATATGTTAACTTCACGGAGGAGCTGGGAAAACACTCATTATCTCGTCTCTCGAAAACAGGACACAGACTCCGAGGTTCGTGTTCTCGCCACAGTTGTAGGGGACAAACAACGGGGAGAGAACCAGAGGGCCCAGCCCCACTGGGGTGCCTCCTCAGCCCCCCCACACCCACGCACAGACCTCATCACCCCTGCTCCCTTCCATAGCTGGGAAGCCTTCACTGACAAAGCTGTGTGTGGTGAGGTCGGGATCACAGCTTCCCGCCCGGTCCCAAATGCACCCCCAAAAGCAGATGGCCCTCAGGGACCTCAGGGGGATGACTCAACCGGAGAGTGTGGCCCCAGGGAACAGGAAGAGGCCTCAGAAAGGGCAGCGAGCGTCAGGACTCCTGGTCCCAGGGGAGCCCCAGTCCTCACCCTTTCTCCAGGCGGCTGAGCCCGTGATCCCCTCTGCACCTCCCTCTCCACAGTTGTGAGATGCTTCCAGGGGGACTGTGGTTCTGGGCTTCAGCTCCCTCCGCAGAGAAGCTTGCCATTTGTTTGACAACTGCTGGTGCCAGGGACGGTGCTGCTTGGCAGTCCTCACCCCTTAGCATCGTTGTGAAGTGGGGCCCCTGCAGCTTCCTGACTCAAATGAGGTCCCCGCCTCAGCAGCGTCAGCGTCATCCGGGCTCCTCAGACATGCAGGCCCCCAGCCCTGCCCGAGGCCTACTGAAACAGAATCCGTGTATCACTGGATCCCCGAGGGCATCTGCCTGTGTGTCCGTTTGAGAAGCCCTGATGCAAAGTTTAACTGATCTAAGATCAAATCCCATCTCCACCAGTTACGGGCACGTTACTTCACTTCCCTGAGCCCGAGTTTCTGCGTCTGTAAAATGGAGATGAAAACAGGTCCCACCTCACAGGCTGTTGCAAGGAGGAAGTGTGATCCTGGAGGTAAACCCGAATAGCCAGCACAAAGTAAGCGCTCCGGAAATAAAGTCCACGAGTTACGTGCGGTCCCCCACGCACGGGAAGCCCACACCGCCACATCTGTGTGACAGGGTGTCCCAACCCGCCTGGCTTCTTTTCTCAGCCTCTATTCACAAAAGGCTGATTAATAATACTTTCCCTGGGGGTGACAGCTGGCTTTGATACATGTCAAAGACTACCAATGGGATGCGCTGACCGTTCTCTTGCTACAAGTGAAGAAAACAAAATTCAGTCTTCAGCCAGGCCCCCCACCATGGTAGCCAGCCTCCAGATGACCCTAATTATCCCCACCTCCTAGTCTTCACACACCTGTGTGGGCCCCTCGCATTTGAAAAGGACCAACTGTGTAATGTGTAACTAATAAGACATTGCAGAAATGACAAAGTGTCACTTCCAAAGGTAGGTCATAAAGGACATCACAGCTTCTGCTCTGCTCTCTCACGGATCCCTCACTCTCGGGAGTCAGCTGCCATGTCACGAGGACACCCAAGCAGCTCTAAGGAGAGGTCACCTGGCAAGGAACTGAGCCTCCTACCTGCAGCCTCGAGAGAGTCATCTCATAAGTGGATCCTCCAGCCCAGGCAAGGTCCAAACAACAACCGCCCCCCAGCCCCCTAGCCCTGGGCAGCGTTTTAACTACAGCCTCAGGAGAGAGGCAGGGCCAGAGCCACTCAGGCCAGGCCAGAGCCACTCAGCCGAGCCTTCCTGAACTCTTTACCTGCAGGCACTATGGGAGCCAATAAATATTTATTCTCTTTCCCTCCCCTTCGATGAAGCACCCCAACAGTTCCAGGCAAGCACAACGCAGACAGAGCCAAGATGAGGCACGCTAGCAAAGGGGACACTTCCTCCCACCTCCCCTTGGGTTTCCAGAGAAGGAATGGAGTAACCACTCCATTTCCCAGAAGGAGAGAAAAAAAGAAAGCCCCAGAATTTTCCTTCTAGGAGCCTCCTTCTGTCCCCCGCCCTCTCCTCCCTGAGTGGCAGACTTACCTGAACGGTGCATCTGGAGAAGGAGCAGCACAGACTCAGCTCGGCTGCTGCTCCCTAGACGGGGGGCTGCCCCTCAGCTCTGCACCTGAGCTTAGAGTACGGCTTCCCGGGGAGGCCTCAGCATTGCAGCCCTCCCAGGACGCTGCGCAGTCTCACCTTAGGTGCGGTGTTAAGATCCGTGTGCCACATGCTTGAGCCATGTCCTCCAAGCCAACTTTCCCAATAGCAAAGTGTCACTTTGATCTCCATCTGTGTGACATTGGGTCTACCTCTCAGTTGCTTCCAAATTTGGAAGATGAAGGAAGGGGTGTTCTCAGCCCCTAACCCTCAGCAAGAACGTATGCTAACCATAGATACGTGATTCTAAATCAGCTTTTTGTGGTCAGTCATCCTCAACATCTCCCAGCTGTCACTCCCTTATGCCACCACCAATATAAGAACCTCTGGAGGGTTCTAATTCCAGTCTGGCTTTCTCGACTTAATTGCTTATCCTCAAAATCCGAGTAGTGCTTGTAGAGGGAGGGCCTAAGTGGTCAAGGAAATCAGGTCACCTCGTCAACCACAGTAACAATAATGACGCCTGCCATGCACTGCTATACTGTTTCTGTGTTCTCTCCTTTAGTCCTCATGATAACGCAATGACATAAATTTCACTTATCCCCATTCTATTGAGGAGGAACCTGAGGCTCAAAGGGATGGCTCACACGGGAAGTGACAGAACACCCTGGGATTTGAACGCATGTCTGGATGGCTCTGTAATACACAGTGTTACATTTCAAGCCCTACCTTGGAACCCAGTCCTTAGTTTAAGAAACATTATTTTAAATTCTTGTGACCTGATGGGTCAATTCCATGGAGTTTCAGGAAAGCATGGAATTCCTGGACTGGAAAGGTCTCTGCATATGATCAAGTCCTCCCACCCACCTTTGTTTACAGATGAGGAAACTCTCAGAGAGGTTAGACCATGGCCCCCAAATTTAATGGTAGTTTGTAAAAACGATGGGTAGTCCAAACTGCCTTCATGATTTCTAAGTTAACTGCACAGAGATTTTATGCCCAGAGGTCTTGATATTTGACTATCCAGCTGTTGGGATACACCCCGGCCGACCACCTCCAATGTGTGGCTTGGGGCCAGGAGACACAAACAACTAAATTTAAAACCAGAGGAAGTGCCATCCACGCCCGCCCCACCCCCTAATTGCTTCTGAAGGCAGTTTTAAGGGGGAAAGGTATAAAATTTCTTCATAGACCAACAAAAACATTGGAAACATTGTCTCCATCCAAGCTTTGGGTTTAAACTTTTATAGTTAGTTACAGGATAGTGGTATTCACAAGTGAAAATTTGATTTCTAGGCCTGAAGAGAACCCAGTCCACTCACAATTACAGACGTAAAAGAGGACCATTCCCCCTGGACGCAAACTCCGACATTTTGTAGGCATTTGGGATTGGGTTCACTTTGGAAGCTGTCAATACTGCCACCAAACCAACCTTTCTTAGCTAGAAAGAGACTTAGAACCTTCATTTCTGGCACTTTCAGGAATTTCCTTGCCATTTTACCAAGAAACATCACTTATTTGAAATGAAAACAACTCCCGCCCTTTCTGCTGTAAATGAGGTTTCTTTGCTCTTTGATCCTTGGTTTCCTCACCTGTGAAACTGGGCTAACATACCTAATATGTAGGTCGTTGTGAGGACTAAAGGGGATGACATTTGCCTACATCTAACACAACCCTTGGCCTGCAGCACAAGCCCATAAGTCAGAGTTCTCACTCCCGGTTACACCTCAGAATCACCACGGGCAGTTTTTAAAAATGCCCATGCTCAGGACCCATGACCCAGGGGTTTGACTCAACAGTCGACTTTTAAAAGCTCCCCACCTGAGTCTAATATACAGCCGGGGTCGTGCACCGCACTGTCACACGTTTCTCCCTCTCTTCCTTGCTTTTGCAGTTCCTACAGAAATGAAAATTCAGTCTTGAATAATCTAGACCGGCGCTGTTCCTAAACTGACTCCACGCCTGGAGTCTGACTCAGGACTCACTACCCCAGGTCCAAAAACTTTGTACTGTATTCAAGTTATCCCCTGACACATGTTTACTGTAACCGCACACATCGAATTCCTTCTCTGTGCCAGACTTTTAAAACATTTATTAAAATATTTAAATCTCAATTAATCTTAATTTAACCCAGTGAGATAAATTATATTATTGTCCCCATTGTACAGAATAAGAAACTGAGATACACAATGTGCCTTCATTCTTTCAACAAATATTTATTGCATGCTATGAATATTTTGTGCCAGCCACAGCTCTGGGTGACACATCAAAGTGACACCTGTAGGTGAATGAGCATGCCTGAGTCACAAAGCTGTAAGTGAGAAAGGGAGCCTGGACTCAGCCTCAGACTGTCTGACTCAAAGTGCCCTTTCCACTCCAGCTCACTGCCACGTGGCTAAACTGTTCTGCCCCGTACCAGGACCCGGGAGAATGGGGTCACGTTTAACCATTCATCCAAACCTCACCCTCCAGGGGGCGATACTCACACCATATTCTGCCTGGATGGTGCTCCCAGGAGTTGTGCAAGCCAGCAGCCCTGCCATTTCTGTCACTGCAATTTTACAGATGGGGGAACCAAGGCACATAGAGGGTCCTAGGGTCACAAAGCTGATAAGTACCTCTCAAGCCTCAGGCTGTTTTGCAAACTTCCAAAGGACAAGGTGTCCATCTTCTGTGCAGGCCATTGCTTTATATACTTTATATGAGGTTTGGGCCACATTAAACTGTGGCTGAGCAATGCCTGGTGGGGCCCTCCTGAGGGAGTTTGTGCCCCAAGGGACCAGGGTGGGTAGCAAGTCTCATACTTGTGGGTTCCAAGCAGATGCCAACCCCAAGCATGTGGTGGTTGTGCATCTTCAGGGTTATATTTAGCTTGTGTTGCATCACATACTCAACCAAACATATTAAAACGCAGCGTCTGCATCCAAAGAACTAAACGTACAAAAAGGCAGGGAGAAAGGGGTATATCAGGAGGAGGGAGAGAGCCCCTCCTTTCCACACTGTTTCAGGGTTCCGGTTGGCACTGACAGATGATATCAGACACTGGATCAATTCTTATTGCTTTTTATTTTTCTTCCCAGTAGGTACAGTGGAAAGACATGGCCACGAGAGTCTGACAATGTGGTTCTCTGTCCACAGGTTCCTCTGGTACATGGACATGCGAGCACCAGCAGTCTTGATCAGGTGGGGCCCCAGACTTATTCAGAAAGTCTGGAACTCTGGTTCTTGAACTTAGTGTGCATCAGAACGATCCAGAGAGCTGGTTAAGATGCCGTTTCCAGAGTTTCTAACTTATTTGCATGTCTAACAAGTTCCAAGGTGGCGTTGATGCTGCCTGTCTGGGGACCCCACTTTATGACTTATAACAATGAGGCAGCTCCACGGATGCTATAAGGGGCCAAATCCAATACACGCTGTTCAGTGACTAAGAAGCAAGGGGAGGGGAGGGGGGAGCAGGGGAGGAGTTCACTACTATTTATGTGGAAAGTGGGTTGACATACACATTAGCAGATTGTAAATGCATAGACTATTTCCAGATGGTTACAGAGAAAATACTGACAATTGTTGCCTCAGGAGGCTGAGGGTCAGGGTGCTGCCTTGATTGTTCTCTGAGTCCCGACCTCAACACCACCCTAGATCATTTTCCTTTCTCTGCTCTGCTCCCTTCAGAAAGTCTGCCCTCCACAGCCCCCAGCACCCATCTCCCTGGGTGGTTGACTTCCTTTAGCGTTTGGCCAACAGGAGTCACCAGCAGGAGATCTGAGGATGGGAGGAGAGAGAGACTGAGAGATGCTTCCAGGCTTTCTCCTTGCTATGGTGCAGTGTCTGCAACAGGCTGCATCTGTCCACAAGCCCCAGCTCTCGCTGGGCTCCACTATACTGTGTCCTTCAGTTGTCGCTGGCCTCTGGGGCCTCCACGTCCCTTGCTTATCCCCTTAACCCTACCCGCACCTCTGTAAGCAGTCCCCTCATTAACATCTCCTAATTTGAACCTTCTAGAGGTGAATGCTGTTTTCTGCCAAGATTCTGACTAAGAAAGGTGGGAAACTTACTATTCACTGTATATCTTTTTGTATCATTTAAATATTTTGCCATGTGCCTGTAATGCTTGTTCAAAAAATGCAAATATTAAAGAATAAATCGTAGAAATGAAAACTCAATCCTGAATCATCTAGATCAGTAAATTCCAAAAAGAATCCCTGGAGAATGTTCTACCTCAGCACCTCGTGTCCCTTCCTCTTGTTTGACTTTAATCTGGTGCCAACAAGGAATCGTTTTTTACCTCTTATTTTCCAGCGCTGTCATACAGCTGAGCTGAAAGCTCCTGGAGGACGAGAGCCCTCGCCGATGTCTCCTTGCAGCGCACACGGTGTCTGGGCAGGCAGCACACAATATGGTGGAGAGCAATGCTGAGCTTTGGAGCCACGCACACTGAGTTCAGATCACAGCTCAGCTGCTTGCTTGCTTTGATCCCACATGTCTCCTGTCCCTTCTGGGTCCCTCAAGGGGATTCATCATGTCACACAAAGAGTTTGTACTGTTTAGACGTGGCCTCCTGGATGCCGTGAACACGAATATGTCTACGTTCTTTCGTGAGCCTAACAAGCAAACTATTAAAGTCTCAGCTGTTTTCATTCCCATATACGTGCACACTGTCCCCTCGCCCCATGCCCGAGCCACAGCCCTGCTGGCTGGAGGAGGACTGGCCCGGGGCTCAAGCACGTGAAAGGGCTTGGAACTAAGACACTGAGATTTAGAAGACACAAAAATTGTAAATAATGATTTTGAAAGCTTAACATCTATTTAGCAAGAGTAATGGTTCAAATTGGGAAGCCGCCAGATGGTGTGCACTGTTAATAATGCCCATCTGTGAGCCATATCATGAATTATAAAATTGATTTGGAGGAGAACATCACCTGCTGTTTGTCTCAGGCCTCAGGTGCCAAAATGTCTCCTGATA
This sequence comes from Equus quagga, assembly GCF_021613505.1. Taxonomy (NCBI): domain Eukaryota; kingdom Metazoa; phylum Chordata; class Mammalia; order Perissodactyla; family Equidae; genus Equus; species Equus quagga. Next base: position 181,522,806 of record NC_060267.1, on the reverse strand, counting down.
GCTCTGGGGTCAGCTATGGGGGGAGGCAGGCTGAGGAATATGTCACTTAAAAATAATGCTAAATAATATTTTTATATAATAACATAAAGAAAACCCTGAATGCTAATTTTCTCAGGTTACAAAATATCTAGGATACCCAGAGGGCTGTGTCAGATCTTCCTGCTTCACACACAAGCCCGCCTCTGGGAGCATGGAAATGCCCGGCTGTGGGGAGGGCCACTGTCGCCAGTGTTGGGGTGGGTCAACCCCCGACCTTCTGCCCTGGTTCTGGTGGCCTGGCCTCTGAGCCTCTGGACCTCACCAGGGCTCCCGACAAGGGCCTTAGGTTCTCTCACATCAAAGGCCAGTTCGCTCCTGCTTCTCCTTGACGCGCAAACTCTCCCTGCCCGATGTCGCGGCTGCAAGTAACAGGCGGTCCCACCGTCCGGCTCAGTCCCGCAGGGCCAGGTCACCTGGATGCCTGGTCTGAATCTTCTGACAGAAGAGGGACTAGACACTGAGCAATTTCCTTAAACCTCCGAGGCCCAGTTTCTTCATCTGCAACGGGACTCCCCTGAGGAGTTAGAGGAAGATTGATGTCCAGCGCTCGGCAGAGCGTGGCGATGGGGGCAGAGCAAGAACCCTCAGCCACAGCCTGGGCAGTCTGCCCACTGCTCCCACGCCACCAAGTGCTGTCCTTCCCTGGCTTTTTGTCTCACCTGCAGGAAATGCCCTCCCCTCACCCCCCACAGAGCCCTAACCCCACCCTTACCCTGTGAAGCCACTTCACTACGCCCAGCTCGCTGGTCCTCCCTCCCAGAATCCCTCATTATACTTTGCCGTGCTCGACTCTCAGTTATCTTCACTTGTGCTTAGCTTGTCTCTTGAATAGGTTAGAAAATCTCCAGAGAGCCATGCCTTCTGTGTCTCCTCACCTTCTCCCATGGAGTGTCTGACCCAGAGTTGGGAAGACAGAGGGAGCTTCATTATTCGTAGTCACTGTGTAAAGCATCTTGCCCTATGATTTCAGTGGTCTTCAACACTCACAGTGCGCCAGAATCACCTGGGAAACATTAAAATGTGCGGATTCTCAGGCCCTATCCCCAGAGAGCCCTTTCAACTGGACGGGAATGGAGCCCCACTCTGGGTGTTTGTTTAAATGCTTCCCAGTGATTCAAATGTGCAGCTAAGAGCAAGCCCCACTGCCCGTGTGAGCGGGTGACTTTGTCCTCAGCTGCACCGAATCGCCCTGCCACTTCAATTCGTCTGCTGGCTGCACTTTCTCCATTTTAATATTTCCAATTGTATCTTAGAAGCTAAATCGTAACCCTCAGCTCCTTTCTGACATAATATACAAGGAATCGTCTTTAGGCAAGTGAGAACTTTCTGCCATTACCTCATTGGGCAGACAGTCAAGTTGTAAAAAACCAGCCAAGTAACCCCCTTCAAAACGAGACTCATTAATCAACGAGCGATCCTCCAAGCACCTGAGTGAAGCCAGACGGTCACCCTGTGTGACATTCTACTTCCGCCCCCTCAATAAATCAGACAGGAGCACTGGCAAACAACGAAGACCAAAGGGACTTTCAGGCAATGGAGTCCCCAATAAGTAATGGTAAAAGAACAAGGAAAGGGGGGAAAAGCAAAGATGATGAATTAATGAGACTATTATGATGAAATGATTTAATGGTAAACTTGTGAAAGTGAATTAATGAGGTTTTGATGGCATTTACAGGTTTCATTCCCTTGAGTACCTCAGTGAATTCAGTATCTCCCAGAAAACTTCGCAGAATATTCTATTTTGAAGACTTTCTGCTAACAAGACAGGGAAAACAGCCTTGAGGAATATTTTTCTCATTCGCCTCTTCTTGGTTTTCTGCAGTTTTAACTACTGGTGAAATGAAACCATGAGGTGAAAAGGAAGAAAACCAACAGCCCACAGAACTCTTAGGCAGCCAAGGTGCTTTTAAATGTAAACTTCCAGAAGATGGTTAAAACAGAAGAAAAGGAAACCGTGAGGAAGTGGACACTTTGTTAACGGAATTGTCTCTAAGTTATGCTTTTCAAGATCTTACATCAGGCAGCAATAAGTTTTAAATATTCTACCAGATTCGTTTTCTTAACAATTGCTTTAAAAGGAGCTGGGTTACCTGCTCAGAACTGAGAGAGCTGTTGTCCTTTGTTACAAACTGTGGGGCTGCTTTACTGAGGGTCGATCACCTCAACTTTTTCTCTGCATGTACAGTTAAACTAGATTCTAGGATTTAATAATTTCCTTCAGCATGAACCCAATCATTCTTTTCATGAGCAAAATTTCCATTATTCATGAATCTTTGGTATTGAATGGGTTACTTTTTTCCTTGGAAATCATTTCAGGACATTGATTTTATTAAAATTCGCCAATCTTCTTCTAGAGAGCAGCCCACTGTGTGCCATACACTGCTCACACACCCAGAGCTTTCAAACATTTTAATTCCTCCCTCTAAAATAGGAACAGAAGCAAAGGTCGTTAGCATTGAGAAAACCCTCCAACGTGAAAGAAAGTGACCTGAAAACAAACATACAGACTAAAGGAACGTAGATCAATGAGAGATAATGAAGAGAGCAGAAGAAAACACTGAAACAACCAGAATTCATATCCTCCAGGGGAAAAGAGAGGCTGCTGCAGCCATTAAACAAATCGAACCTGGGATAAAGGATACATCGAATAACAAGGAACAGCTCATAGGCATTTAAAAATATTATAGCTAAAATGAAAATTCAGTAAAGGGTGGGATGATGAAGTCAAGGAAATCTACTACAAGCAAAACGAAAAGAAGCAAACAAATGAAAAATAAAAGAGAAAAAGATAAGGAATAACCCAGGAAGTCCAACAGCCACCTATAATATCCAGAGGGAAGATTAGGGGAGCGTGATAGGGAGAAGCAGGAAATTATGCAGAAATTTTCCAGAACTGAAGGATGTGAGTTGTAGATGGAAAGGAATGGGCCTCCGGAAGTCAATCATAGTGATGACAGGGCGAGGGGCAGGGTCCGAGTCTAAGGCAAATCATTTAAAAAGTCTGGAACACCAAGGATAAGAAAAGATCTTAAAGCTTCCAGTGGTTATTTCATTCAGGTTCACATTCAGTGGAACAGGAATCAAAATTGCTTCAGCTTTCCCAACAGTAAAGCTAAATACTAGAAGACAATGGAGAAATGCCATCAAAATTCTAAGAGGATTCAAAAATTCAACTCTTATCCATCCTTTCTTAGGAAAGTATCAAGGAATACATATACTAGCAAAAAATGAACTAAGAAAAGAAGTCATTGAGTCAAAGAAACAAGAGACAGGGATAAGAGAATACTGATGGGAAGTCCCAGAAAGAGGAGAGGGAAATCCAAGGACAACATCAGTGGCCAGATCAGAGCAGGTCAGAGATCTCTGGAAGTTCTCCAGAAAAAAACATAATATAAAACACATTTGCAAAATGGAGGTTTCAATTTACATTCCCTTTAGTAATGGTGGAGAGTTCCAGTTGCTCCGTATCCTTGTCAACAATTGATATTATCAGTTGTTTTTTCAAAGTTTATTGTAGCCACCTGGTCGGTGTGCACTTGTGTCTCATTATGGTTTTTATTTGCATTTCTCTGATGACCAGTGGTATTGGGTAAATTTTCATTTGTTTATTGACCATTTGAATATCTTCTTTTTGCTTGCTCAAGCTTTTTGCCCGTCTTTTAAATGGTCTTGTCTCCTTTTTCTTACTGATTTGTAGGAATTCTTTTATATATTCTGGATATGAGTCCTCTGCCAGGTTTGCCTTTATGTTATGTTAAAGACATCTTTTGATGAATAGAAGCCATTTATAAAGTGCCATTTATCAGTCTTTTCCTTTATGGTTAGTTCTTTTTAATATCCTGTTAACGTTGGAGTTTTCATTCCCAAATTGGGATTATTCCATAAATACATTTTACAACATTTTTTAAACTTGCCAACATATTGCAAAGCATTCGACGTCATCATACTTCTTTAAGAACAGTATCTAAAACGGCTGCATAGTAACCCATTGTATGGACATGTCACTCCTTACAGAATTCAACACTTATTCTTGTACATTTAGATTGTTATAGAACATTATTTAAATAAAATTATAAAGTTAATGAGTGCATCACAAATTAGAAACCCAAGATTTTTAAATCCAAGCTTGACGGATTCCAATCCTCATTGCTCCACGAGTATATATTGAGCACCTAACGTTTCTTCAGCATTATGCTGAATATTCTAGAGAATACAAGAGAAAACATAAGGTGAGACCTGCCCCTAAGGAGCTGACAATATATTTGGTGGCCCCAAATGTCACCTGTTTGGAAATTAAGGAGTAATTGATAGCTCGGCTGTCAGTAACTGTCCATGGACCAGGGAGAAGGTCCGGGGAAAGCAGCATGAGAGTGGCTGGAGAAGTTGGCTTCAAAGAGGAAATGGGTCTCAATGCTCCTTCCCACACTGGGGTGAGCATCCCACAGTGCAGGGACTGCATAACCGAGGGCGCGGCACCAGGAATCAGCAGTGTGTGTCTGAAGGACAGATAGGACTCACTCTGGGTTGAAAGTGAGCATAAATGTGGATGAGTTGTGAGAAATAAGGATGGAGAAGTAAGATGAAGCCACACTGATGAGGGCTTCGACATGAGGATTTGGATACGATTCCACAGGCAATACGTCCACTGGAGCTGGGGGTGAGCTGGCGGGGTGATGAGAGGCTGGGAGCCAGACCATCAAATTCCAGCATCAGTAAGCTCTTTCGCGGTCGCCGTTGGGTGGGGAGAGCAGAGTCGGACAAACAGACTAAAGTTGATAGAAATAATCCAAGGGCTGGGTGATGTTATCTTAAAACGAAAATGTACAGCTAATACAGTTTTTAAGAGAAACAGAAATCTGGAGTTTTGCCTCCAAAGTCTCCTGTTTGATTCTAACTAATAACCTGAGTTATGTTTGTAAATGTCGTTTCAAAAAGAAATAAAGTATCTTGACAATAATTATTGAGAGATCGCTGATGGCCATTCTCTCTAAAAAACTTCTCTATATACGGAATAGTTATGACTGTGTCACTGGGAAAAAAAGAAAAGTAAGACATTGAACAGGGCTTTTATGCTTTACTTACATGGAGAAGCAGAGGAACACAGTGCTCTGGGTTCGGATGCTGCCTATGCCATGTTAGAGATGTCAATTAACCTCTCAAAACCTCTGTTTCTTCATCTGTAAAATGGAAATAATAGTAATTAGAAAAATGCCTGTCACATAATAAATGTTTATTGTTATGCTGGTCTGTGAGGTACATGTTATTTTTATAGATTCATTAATTAAAATATTGGCTGCATAGAGCTAATTTATATTGGAAAGAATACTGTCATTCGTTGTAGAGGCAAACAGGGAGTTAAAGGACGTTTAAGTAATAATTAAGAAATGAACAATGGGAAATTTAATGAAAGTCACCATCTAAGGACAAAGCACATTCTTGGCTTTGCATCTATCATAACTGCAGCATTATTAATAGTAATAAAGAGCTTGGTTTCTATAGCGCCTAGGACTTGGAAACAAAGCCAAGTGACACATGTATATATTTATTTAACAGTGGGAGACCCGGCACATTTGAAGACAGGCGCCTGTCCCACTCAGTGGGATGCAGTGCGTGCCTCACGCCAGCTTCTTTAGAGGCACTGCTATTCATCACAGCTGTGATGTTCCCTTCAGAGAGCTCCCACTGGAATGGAAAAGGTGCACCGGCAATTTATATACAAAAGCCAACCCACGTTGGGCTTTGAAAATTCACGGGGAAAACCGTATGCAGTCTGTTAGCTATTCACGGACATGCTCCGGTTTCTGATGGAGCCGCTATGGTTTCGTCTGCTATCATCACAGTAAAATTAGAAAGCAGCAAAGAAAAATTAAAGGACTGGTATATAGACATCTTCTAGCAGACAAATCACTACGTGTGGAAGTTGTCATGGTCCAGCTGCCATGTAAAAATAGTCGTAATTCACACAGCCCTGTGTCTGAAGTGTGCAAATTGGCCTTTGCCTGGACTATCCGGCCCTGCCCTCACCTTCCTTCGGTGAAATTACATAGTCACCGTCCACCCTAGGAACGCTCAACGCGCCCTGCAGAGACACTGTGGGTTGGGGATGCACCAACACCCTCCCTCCCGAAGTAGTGCTGTTTATGTAAACTATACCGGAACATCTCTTAACATCTCATGACATGATGTAACTGAAAATAGAAAGGTGCAAACTGCTTCACTGTTGAATCTTGATTCAAAAGGAATGGTACCTCCAGGCAACCTTGCAGCCAGAACATTTCCCATCCCTTAGTTGACTCGGTGCCTAAATCTAGACACCACGATTTCTCCCCGGATGACACCTTATCTCACATCCCTCAGCAGAGGGACAGTGTGCTAGTCTAAAAGCACACTCACATGTACCACCAGTCTGATCTTCACACGAAAGGAGAGAGGGAGACAAGGCGAATGGCACGACATCCATTTTACAGATGTGGACACCAAAGTCCAGGAAGATGAACTAATTTGCCCGAAATCACACAACTAGGAGGGGTAGCGGTGGGGCTCAAATCCAGTGCCCAGTAAAGAGTGCTGTCCAACACTGTATGCCACTTTCCTGAAAGGTGTTTTGCAAGGGAAATAGGGCCTTGACTCCTATAATGATGAGTTAAATTTTTAAATGATAAAGAATAAAGATAAGTAGCTTCTTTTAGTCCCAGCCAGGAAAGCAAGCATGATACCAGATTGTGTAAATATGAAATATATAAGAAATGGGATGCTGTCATTTTGTTGGTTGGTTTTTTCCCATGGGATCAGTTCTGTACTCATTTTAGTTCAACCAACCTTAAAGTGAGCAACCACCATGTAGCAAGCAATGCGCTAGACATTGGAGACACAAAGGGTCCAGCTTCAGCCCTTGTCCTGACAGTCCTTTGTGAAGACAGACAAGCAAACCAATAATCCCCCACAGTATTCTAAATGCTGTGATGGAGAGGTACCCACAGGCCGCGAGTGGAGCCCAGAGGAGGAGTGGGGTGTGCCAATTAAGAAAGATTTTCTGCAGAAGGAAACACCTAAGATTAGTTTTGAAAGATGAGTAAGAGTTCTCCAAGCAAAGAAAAGGGAAAGGAATTCCAGTAAAGTCCAGAAACTTGGAGACAGAAGACAACAGGAATGAATATCGTTTCTGCTGAGGGACAGGGGAAAGTAGAGGGGGTCACTTTAAGGGGGAATGGCCTGTAATCACAATGATAGCTAACGCTCACAAAGTGCTTGCCATGTACCAGGCTCTGTTCGAACGAAGTTCTTTGCGTGTGCAAACGCATTTAATCCTCAGAACCACCCCGGGAGGTAGGTGAATTATCAACCCCAATTATGCAAACAGGCAATGGAGGCAGAAAAATTTTAAGCAACTTGGCCAGTCTTCCGTGGCCCATGGAATGTCCAGTGGCTTTCAATGCTTTGCTATCCTGCCTTTCAAACCTGTGTTGGGCAGACGAGAGGGAGGGACATGGAGAGAGAGAGGGAGAGCTCCCTTCCAAAGCGAGAAACAGCAATGAGCAAAGTTTTGGGAAGCACGTGAATTTTAGAAAAAAAAATTAAACCAACTAAGGGGCTTTACTCCGGAAAAGTGGGCTGAGAAGGCAATATGAAGAAAATGAACCTCAATATTAAGGAGCCTGTAAATTAAACTCAAGTGAGAATTCTCTGCTGGTTGGAAGTAAGCCGTGTCAGACCCCCATCTCCCAGGGGGATTGCCAACTATCCCTCGTGTGGGCTGTGCTTCTCGGAAATGCTGAGTAGTCAGAATGCTGCCAGGTTACTAGGGCAGCCCATAAGAAGGCACAGGCGTCTCCAGGAATGTGTGAGCCCTTGAGCAGATGTTCAATAAATATTGATTGACCACAAATCCCATTTAGTGCTATAACTAAGATCAGTAAAATTAACTGGAAACACATTTAACATTAGCATAGTTGTTACGATCCATGGCAAACAGGTAAAAATTCGATGAGTAAAGTTTTACCCTTTTTCTCTTCTTTTTTTAAGGGCTTTAGGGTAGATAAGCTGTCACCAGCTATTAAGTTCAAAGTCAAGTTTGCAGACTACTTCTGGCAAGGAAGAAAGAACTTTGTGATACGTGTTTTAATTGGTAATCTTGCCCACATTTTATGTTATTTTTTCAATGTTTACTTTCTCTCCATATCCACTATTTCTTTTTTAAAAGTTTTATGGCACTATATGTATCTTTGAAAATGACCGCAAATTCTTTTGCAATGAGGAAAAGTATAATTAAATACATACATGAACCAGATGTTCCTTGAAGACCCCTTGGAGATTTAGTTAAAATTAGTTTACCCCCAATGCGAGGACCTCAAGGCACCCCCATGCTTTCCGTCTCCTGTGGCCCGTGTGATTCAGGCCCGTTGCTCCTGGCCCAGGCGTTACTACAGGCAACAGCAACACGATGCTGAAAAGGCGGGCAGGGGCCTGTCCTGCTGGAACTTACATTCTTGTGGGAGGGAGACAGGCAAACAGCAAACACAAGTAAAAGAATAATGTGCATAAAAAGACAGTTTCAGAGAACGAAAAGTTCCGCAAGAAAATAAAGCAGGAGGCGTGAGGTCCCGTGAGTGGAGGGGGCAGGTGGGGAAGCTCTCCTGGGGGTCGGGGAAGGCTCCCTGAAAGGTGACCACTGACTGGGGCCTGAATGACCAGCTTGGTGGCCTGTAGATCTGGGGAGGGGTTCTGGGCATAGGCAGTCAGCAGGGCTGGGTTTGGGGGCTAGGCTGAGCCTGCCACACTGAAGAGGCGCAGGGAGGCCTGTGGCGGAGTAAGCTGCCCTCGGAGAGAGAGGGGCTGCTGATGGGGGTGAGGCCTGGCAGGGGCCACATCACAAAGGGCTTTGTGAAAACCAAGAGGAGGAGATGGGAGTTTACACTCAGTGGGGTCTGAAGGGATCTGCTTTATGATTTTTAAAGGCCACTGTTTCTGTTTTGTGGAGAGAAGACCATACAGAAGCAGGAGGCCCTTCGGGAGGCTCTGGCAGACGTCCAGGGGACAGACGGTGGCCACAGGAACTACGAGGTGTTAGACGTCAGGTGGAAGTCGACGGATGCAGGTTCAGTTTTGCTGACAGAAGCAGCCCTCCTCCCGCTCCCCTGGCTGACTTCTGCAGGAAATTCTACTGCACCAAGATCGAAACGTTTGAAATTTTACGGAAGATTTGCAGGGCCAGAGGGAGGGGCTTACTCTGGGGAACACGTGGGCATCTTTGATAGGGCCCCTTTGTCTCACTCTGCACCCTGTTCATGGTCCTTGGTGCTCACCTGTGACATTCCCCTCCAGGCAAACCCTCTGACACTGGAACCCAGGGCCCTGCCGGCTCCCTCCGAGGCAGCAAGGCCCTTTGCATGGGTCCAGCTTCAGATCACTGCAAACATACTAAATCAATTGGAAACCACGCATTCCACGTTGAATAGTACTTACACGTGAGTTGACTTGTAGCTGACTAGGTGATATGCTGTTACGGCTTGCAGACATTTAATTGTATATTTATTTTATTTTTGGATTTACTTTTCTGTGCTGTAATCAATTTCTTTTTCAGGCCTCAAACATTTTGTAGGTCGCTGCAAAGCTTGTACCCCCTGCCTGTGGAACTTGGCAATTCAAACAGCCGTGACTGGCCTGTCTGCGTGGTGCAGGCTTGCTGGCGATCTGGAGAATGGCATCATCTCCGTGTCACTGCTCATGCACACAGAGGCATGAACTGCAGCGTCAGCAGGTTCCCACGACACTGCCCACGATGTCAGTACACATCCCCATGCTCCCCTTGTTCCCAGCCCTGGCAGCGCAGACAGGGCTTCCTGCAAGGCCTGCCTTCTTCTCACTTGCAGGATCCTCTCCCCTCCCACTCTCCCCCATGCCCTGGAGCTTGGGAAGGGTCAACCCAGAGCTAAAGGTGCAGAAATCCTGGGCCCTGTGTTTTCCCCGGCTGACCAGGGGCCATGGCATGGCCTGCGCTCCGGGGTCTGAGGCCTGGGACTGGAGCTGAGGGTGGGGTGCAGGCCAGGCAGAGAGAGAACACTGTGAGAAAGGATTCAGGAGCCCCACCCGCAGGCATCTTGGGGTAAAGAGATGGAGACAAAGCTGGAACAGAGGGAGCAAGTGGAGGGCGCAGGGGCGGAGTGAAACGGGGGCAGCTGCTGACAAGACCGGCCTGCGCCTGGGAGATTCCAGAGACAGCTGCCTCCACCTGCGCTCCCACAGAGGCTGTGTTTGGTTTCGGCAAGCACGCAGGTCACTCCGGCCCACCCTGGCCAGCACTGTTTCCAGGCCTGTCCCCCCACCTCTCTGTCCTCTTCTGTAGGTCCAGCGCCTCTTGGAGACACAAGGGTCCTCCCCACGTGTGGAGACTTTTGAAACCGAGGCAGCAGATTTGGGGTCCAAGACGTCCACTCTGGAGACTGCTTGGACTCCAATGCCAGCTCTGTGCTTAATCCCCTGGGGACCTGGGCATAGTCCTCAACACGCCGGCACCTGGGTCCCCTCAGCCATAAAGTGGGCTGGTGTAGCTCCTCCTTCACCCGTTGTTGGGAGTCTCCTGTGAAGTACCTACCACATGAAAAGCACTCCGTAAATGCCTAGCTATTATTATTTTAAAGAATTGTTGGGGCCAGCCCCGTGGCGTAATGGTTAAGTTCACACGTTCTGCTTCGGTGGCCCCGGGTTTGCTGGTTCGGATCCCGGGTGCGGACATGGCACCACTTGTCAAGCCATGCTGTGGCAAGCATCCCACATATAAAGTAGAGGAAGATGGGCACGGATGTTAGCTCAGGGCCAGTCTTCCTCAGCAAAAAGAGGAGGATTTGTGGTAGATGTTAGCTCAGGGATAACCTTCCTAGAAAAAAAAAAAAGAATTGTCAAAACAGGATCATGATTGTGGTACATTTTAATGTTTACAATAACAAACTATAATTTGAATTCACAAGCACAATGGCGTATCACTGTGCTTTTCACAGGTAATTATGAGAATTTGTTTGGTCTTCTTTAATGAATTCGCAGTCAAGAGAGGGAGTGTGGTCCAATCATGGGACATGAGTTTGCAGTTGGATGAGAAGCGTCTGTGTCTATGGCTATATTTATAACCTCATTTGGAAACAATGTCAAAATTCTAAATTTGAAGTCCTTTGTGAATGTTTGTCTCCAGGCCAAATGCTTTTCCTTGTCCCCTTCTGACCCCCACTCCTATCTTAAAATGACTAAAGCCCATAAACGTGAGGAGTTGGAACTCCGCTTCCTGTCTCTCTGATTTCAAAATTAGATTAACAGGGTACTACGCCTTTAATTTTATAATTGAGTGATTCATGTGTGTTTACATGATCAGATATACATAGCGCTTAAGATGCAAACACAGAGGGAGAAATAATGCAGAGTAGAACCCATGTGTCCTGGAAACTGAGGTCAGACCAGTCTTGGAGGAGCCGCGGGTCCTGGCCAGAAGGGCACCGTGGGAGAGGGGCCAGCTTCTCTTGTCAGCAGTCTCGTTCGTGCGCCCAGTGGAAGCTGTGTGCACGACCAGTGAGGAGTGAATGATTTTCAACCAAATGGCGCAACACGGCTACCAGCATGACCCTAAATTACAGCAGCCCACACTGTAGGGGGCTGAGAGGGACGCAAAGTTGACACTGCCCCGTGGGTTCCCCTGGAAACGCCAATGCCGCGCGGGAAGGATTGGCGGCGGCTGCCCGGGGAACCTCGCTCGCAGAACTTTAAAAACAGGAGGCTTGGCAGCTCCCCAGGAAGCTGAGATGAAAGTCTACCTAGAGCAGAGCAGACGGGCTGACCTTTCCAAGGCCCTTTTATCCTTGAGAGTCTACGGATCGGATGTAGTGTGGAGTATTTTTCAACTTCCCGTCAAGAAGTCGGGGAGTATATAAGAAATAAGGTCTGGTTCTGCACTAATTCCCTCATGCATTTTTAAAAAGTTAAAAAAAATAGATAAACTTGGTAATCACTCAATAAATTATAATTCCAACAAGAAAAGAAGTTTAAATTTTTCTACTTTGCTAATCTAAGAGCTCAAGATTCCTGTGAAGGAATACTTAGGGGAAATACCATTTTTTAAGTGAGAGACAAATCATTGCTGCTCTGCGATGAAAACAGCACATTCTTGTTGAGTGAATGAGTTATCGAGGAACACAGCTTTCCACGTCCTAATGTTAATTATTTTGGAGGAAATAAAGTCACTGGATAACGACGACAACTTAAAAAAACACCTGACAATTATTAAACGCACTTTATCTCTGTTATCTATTGCTATGCAACAAACTACTACAAAATGTAGTGGCTTAACACAATATTTTATTATTTCTTAGGATTTTATGGGTTGATTGGGCTCAGCTGGCATGACATCTGCTGGGACTAGAACGTCCAAGAAGCCTGTCTGGAGCCTCAGCTGGGACGGCCGGAACAGCTAGGGTTTGAAGGGGCCTTTCTCTCTCTCTCCAGGGGGCTTCTCCAGCAGGATAGCCCAGCTTCTTTATATGGTGGCTCAGGGCTCCAAGAGCAAGTGTCCCAAAAGGACAAATCACTGTGTGCAAGCACTTATTAGAACTCTGCTTCCATATCACTTACTGGCATCCCATTGGCCAAAGCCAGTTATCCAGCCAAATCCAGAGTCAGCATGGGAGGGCGTTATGCAAGGGCTGCAATACTGGGAGGCTCAGTGCTTTGGGGCCACCAGAGCAACAGTCAATCACATAACTCATGCGCCACATCTGGGGACATTTTACATCAATTTATCCTCTTTAAAAATCAAAACCACCCTATAAAGTGGATACTACTTAGAATCTTCATTCTAAGATGAGAAAACCAAGGCACAGAGAGGTGATTGCCTTTATTGCCCAAAGTGACACTGGTAAGAAGTGACAGAGCCGGGACTGAATTCAAGCCACCAAACCCTAGAGCCTGAACTCACAAGTCTGAAGGCACAAGCACAAGAACAGGAAATTAGCAACTGCTAAAAGTAAATAATATCTCAGAAATATTTAAGTAATATTTGATTCAAAGGTTTACACCTTCAGTAGCATTTTTGAGAATTTTTGCCCCCTTTTTCAAACAGAGGTCTTATACATCTTATCTCCTAAAATAGTTGTGAACCAAGAGAGGCAAGAGCACTAGCTTGAAGCGGCTGTTGACCTGGATCAGACTTTTCTTCTCCTTACTTGTTGAGTCACTCAAAGACTTAATTTACTCAACTAGAAAATGGGAATGATTTGGGCCAGCCCAGTGGCATAGTGGGTAAGTTTGCACGCTCCGCTTTGGCAGCCTGGGTTTCGTGGGTTCAGATCCCAGACACAGACCTGGCACCGCTTGCCAAGCCACGCTGTGGTGGCATCCCACATAAAATAGAGGAAGATTGGCATAGATGTTAGGTCAGCAACAATCTCCCTCAGGCAAAAAGAGAATTGGCAACAGATGTTAGCTGAGGGCCAATCATCCTCACAAAAGTAAAAAAAAAAATAAAATGGAATGATAATGATATCTAATTTGCAGCATTGTGGTCAGGATTACATGCAATAACATAGTGTGCATAAAGTATCTAGAATGTTCTTGATGCATAGAAGGTGTTCATACCCATGTATAACCATGCATCCTGGACAGCGGACCGTGGGGGAACATGGGAGAGGAGATGTTAGGGGACTCATGATCTCCCTGGAGAAGGATTAGGGTGGTTCGTCTTACCCACAGCACAGGCTGTCATGCCTGCCCACAGCTGGGAAGCTTGGCCCAGAAGAGGGTGGGAGAAATGACTGGTCTGGAACACCCCAATCCAGGAACAAAAGAAAAACAGATACACAGCCCCTGGAAGATTCGTGGCTGGTGTCCTCACAGAACTGGTCTAACTAACCCAACCCAACTTGACCAGGCTCTATTACCTGCAAATTCAATCCAGCTCTAAGAAGGTTTTAGGGCATCCGCCAAGCTGGGAGAGTCACGGACTAGCCCAGTAAGGCTCAATTATCTAGTCTGGGTCACCTGCCGGTACAGGAGACTATTTTGACTCCAGCAAAGATGTGGAAAAGGGAGAAAATAAGAAACAAGTCGTCCTGGGTCACTTTCCAAACCTTAGTTTCCATTATCTGATTATGCCAGCAGCTGTCTGCTGGTTTTGAGGCAATTTACAGCTGGAAGAAACAGGACTCCACATTTCTTCCTTTGGGGTTTGAATGATGGTTTTTGCCATGGTATTATGGTCACAGTTTTATACATGAGTTATGGCCGCTTTAAATTACAGCCACAATATTATGGGAAAAAGGATAAATTCCTTACTGCCTGCTTTTATCTCCAAACCAGTTGGGAAATGGGGAGGAGGCCATTTACCCAGAAGGAATAAGATGATGGTGGGGGATGTGTGTGTGTCAGAGATGGCAGCTGGCAGCAGGCTTTGCCGAAACGGTCTCCAGTGCTATCACATTTTATATGAATCTCTCTTTCCCAGATGCGGGAGGAAAGACAGGGAAAGAGGATGCGGAAGGAGAATGATAACAGCGCAAGGCCTTTTAAAATCTGCTCATTTCACTACGTCACTGGTAGTACACTGCCCAAACACTGCTCTCCAGGGACTCAAGGAGACTCTTCCCAAAGCATAGTTCTTGCTTTTTTTAAGGTAGTTTTCCATAATTCATTAAATATGTTTCTTGCTATCTCACACACCTGAGTAACCCCTGAGCATGGTGCCCCAATACCGTGATTTGGTTTCTATCTTATGCGCTGTGTGAACTCATCAAGTTATTTAACCTCGCCAAGCTCAGTCTTGTCGTCTGTCAAATGGACATCACGACACCTACATCACAGGGTTATTGGGGTAGCTAAACGAAGTGGTTTGCACCTTCCTTTCTCTCACCCTTCTTCCAGCCTCTATCAGTTCTGCAGCCGACGTGTCTCTGTGATGGATTCTCTTCCCTCCATTGTCTTGCCGATGGATCATCTCTCACCTGAACCATGGCAGGAGCCTCCCACAGCTTTTCCCACCTCCGACAGTACAGAGATCTTCAGAATGCACACCGACCCTCCGCCTAGTGCCCGTTGCCCATTCCCATTGGCTACAGTGTAAGGTCCAAACTCCAGAGCAGAGCACCTAAGTCTCCGGGGACCTCCCCGCTCCACACCCAGGTTCCGACCCGGTGAGATGGTCGGCCGGGGGGATGGTTGAGGGGGGAACACGAGCTGTCAGGTGGCAGAATTGGGAATCCAAAAGATTCTTGCCACTGTGTGGTCAAAGGAGCAGTGGCCACAGCTGAAGTTTCTGGTTGAAGTTTTTGTGTGGAATCTGTGTTTGGGCCTCAGATCTTTGCCCTTGGAAGGCCTTGAGAAGCCCAGGTTTATTTCTGAACAATGCATTCCCTCGTATTCTTTCCCCAGCTTAAGAATTTGTTAAACATGATTTTTAAAAAAAGAAACAAGAAAAGCAAACAGCATTCTTTTGCTTTGATCAGAAAATTAGGAGGAGTTCTAGTCCTGGAAGAGATGGAGGTGCTCTGGAGGCCGGGGGGAGGTCAGCTCCGTGAGGGACAGCTCTGACGTAGCAAGATGGCACAGTGATGACACTTCTGGGGTCAAACACCTTCCCTCCACATGTGCTCCTTCGGGGGTGTTACCAGGGCTTCAATCTCAGTATTTCAAGGAAGAAAGAAAATTATTTGAATGGAGGGCTTTATATTCTATGCGGAGAAGAATCAGAAGCTGAAGGACAACTTTGAAAACCACTCGAGAACCATAGACTTCTACTTGGCAATAAAAAGGAACAAATTACTGATACATGCAAAACTCCGGATGACTCTCAAAAGCCTTAGCTAAGCGGAAGCGCCAGCCACAAAAGGTGGCATACTGCATGACTCCGCTGATATGCCATTCTGGAAAAGCAACACTTCGTGGTTGCAGGGAATGGGAGTGAGGGGAAAGGGAAGTGAACATGCCCAAAGGGGCATGAGGAAATTTTGGGGGTGATGGAGGGGCTCAGTGTCTTGAGTGCAGTGTTATTACAAGACCGTGTCAACACTCATCTAACTACACCTACAAGGGGTGAATCTCCCTGTATGCAAATCACGCCTCAATAAACCTCACTCATGCGCACACACACTCAGACGGTCCCCCCTAGAAGTGGCTGGAATCAGGGTCTGTGGGCGTGTCTAGGAAATGGTCATGTGATGTTGCCTGTGTTTATATATTAAGATTCTGTGGCAGACTTGGTTTGTCAAAAGAGTTCTGCTGCTGAAAACCTTTGGAAACCACTGGATAAGATCAACGTCAGTGGGGGCAGCTGAGGTTTTCTAGCAGGCAACGCCTCTCTCCGCTGTTTTTTCCAGCTGTGTCTTCCTACAAGACAGAAACCAGAAGAGGACAAAGCAGACTGCATACATTTGCTCTCTCTAAGTAATGCCAAAGTGTTTTCTCTCCCTCGAACTGAGTCTTACTAAGCACTCTGCACTCTCTAAATTTAGGAGCAAAGGTTTGGAAGCCGTCTACATTTTCCAGCCCCTCAGCGTGAGCAGGTACAAGGTGGTGAGGCCTTTGTTCAGCCCAAACAAGCACCCAAGGAGCTTTCCAGGCCCCCACGCAGCCACGGAGCACAGCAACAAAAGGACCTTGGAAAGCTGTGCAAGCCTGGGATGCTGACTGAACAAATATCCCTGAACTGTGGTTTGGCTCCAGGTATCGGACAGCTCTCCTGCGTTCGGGCTGGGCAGCCCCTCAATCGGAGCCCTTCTGGGGGGCAAGCAGTCCCCACCCCTCCTTATTATTTTTTTTTTAAAGATTTTATTTTTTCCTTTTTCCCCCAAAGCCCCCCGGTACATAGTTGTATATTCTTCGTTGTGGGTCCTTCTAGTTGTGGCATGTGGGCCACTGCCTCAGCGTGGTTTGATGAACAATGCCATGTCCGCGCCCAGGATTCGAACCAACGAAACACTGGGCCGCCTGCAGCGGAGCGCACGAACTTAACCACTTGGCCACGGGGCCAGCCCTCCACCCCTCCTTATTGCATCCCTCCTGGAGCCTCTAAGTTTCCAGACTGAGCACTGGAGGTGTTAACATTTATGAAAACTGTTAGGGTTTGCTGACAAATTGGGACTGAGGGTAGTCATTGGAAGATGAAATTCCTTCTTCCCAGCCTACTTCATATCAAATGTGCAGACGGCTGAGTGCTCACTTGTCCTGACCTCCTGTGTCATCCATCCTCACAGGGGCTCTTACCTCACAGGGCTCAGGACGTGCCCTGATCTGACTCCATCCCGCCTCCCAGGCTTCCCAAAGGCCTCTGGGAGTCAGCAGCCACTCAGCTCCTGTCGGCGGCCCCTCCTTCATGGCTCCTTCTCTTCCAGATGCCAGTGACAGCTGCTCTCCTGGGAGCTGGCCCCCCAACCCTGCCACACCTACGTGAATTGTCCTTTCATTACATTCTCTTCAGTTCAACCCTTTCATTGTTTAATCTGATTTCTGTTAGGACAGTGACCATAACAGCTCCCCTGCCCCAAATTCTATCAAGACTTCTCAGGATGTCCCTTTGAATGAAATCCAAACTCCTGTATGCCCTCCCTCCCTGACCCCAACTCCTACTCTCCTCTGGTTCACTGGGTACCATTCTGCTCAAACTCTTTTCCATTTTGTGCCCTTTGCATCTGCCGTTCCTGGTCAGGAATGTTCCTTCCCATATGTTGGTACCTCTGCCTCGTTCCCAGCATCATGGTTAGACAGATGCCACCTCTGCAGAAAGGCCTTTCCCGGCCGCTCCAGGTAAGTCGTCCTCATCCTCTAGACTCTCTTCATCCCGTGACCCTAGTTTGCTTTTTTCAGCCCTCATCCCTATCTCAAATTATACGCTACCTTTACAAAGGTGCCTGTTGTCTGTCTCTCCACACGCCGACGTGAAGTCCACTGGAACACTCTGTTAGTGTGAGCTCTGTCTTGTTTAGAACTGTGTTGGTCAGGGTTCCAGCAGCAAAGCAGTGAGGCCCCCTCAGAGGGAGTCAAAGGGAGGGCATGTGACGAAGGAGCCATTTAGGAAGATGAGAGCCGCAGGGATACTGCGGTGCTCTAGGCTGGTGACACCAGGGTAACCAGAGCGTCTGCCAGACCTCCGAGAAGGCAGCGGAGTGGAGAGGGCCGCCTTCAACTGTAAACCCACAGCAACCTGGCAGGAAGACAGGTTCGCAGGTCACTCTCCTCCTTCTCTGCCTTCCGATGTCCTGCCAGTGCTCCCCATGACCCAGAGGGAAGCTGGAGGGCAAAAGAGTTGATGCCACCCCCATAAGTCTGCTTCCTGAGACCCAGGGCCGGATGGAGAAGATCCAAGAGAGCATCTGAAGGAGCAAAGACATACAGCACAGCCGCTGCTGTGACCCACTGGGCTCGCTCTGCTCAAGACAGTGCCTGGCACCAGGCCCACCACATTTTACAACTCCTGGGAGCATGATTTACCTAGAGTTGTGCAACATGGCTGCCTCACCTGGCAGTAGGATCTCAGAGAAGGAGACAGGGAATGAGTCCATGAATTCCCATGGGTTTGGCTCCAGGTTCCGGGGACCGATGGGAGCACCTTTACTCCCTCCTAACATGGGGCAGTCAGGACAGCTACAGGTTCACTCTGCGGTGGGCCTCCTGAATGGGGTTACCAAGAACTCAGCCATGGCCCTGGAAGGTGGAGAGAGAAGGCCTGTGACCGGTAAGCTTGTACACTCTGTGCCAAGGACATTTCTGGAGTTGAAGAACAGTCCCTATTTATGGGCAGCATGGCAACAGCGCTTGTTTGCATCGTGTTTGGAGGCAGCGAGGAGGCAGGTAGCCGGCTGGCAACACTTCTGATTTTTCAGGGAGTGCAGAGCTCCCCAGGCTTTGCGGGGGTAGGAACAAAAGCATCCATCTACAGGATTAGTGGCTGAATAGGGACGGAGCCAAGCCATTACACACTGCTGCCATCAACTCTTAGCAAGGTGTGGAGTTACTATGGTGACATGTACGGAGCAGGTATACCTAAGTGGATTATTAACCAGAAATCCCCCTTGAGTGCCTTCTAGGTATGGGAAGTGGTGAGAATTCAGGACAAATGAAGACAGAAGGTTTCCCTTGATAACAGACAGAGGGAGGAGCTGACACATGGTTGAGAGACAGTTACAAGGGGACATGTTACATACTAAGGGTGGAGTGAGGGGTGCCTGTCAAAGGGTTTGAACATTAAGCTAGAGAATAATATAATGTGATGCAAATCGCTGCCAGAACAATTTTCCCTTTGCTCAGTGTAGGACAGGTTGAGAGAGGACGTGACCTGAGATGACTGTGAAAATGGAGAAGCGGGGACACACAGGACAGACTGCGGGGTCTGCAACTCAGTCACCCAGTTAATGCCTGATGGCTGCGCTGGGTCATTCCAGATGCTCAACCGAGCTGCAAACAGCTGTAAGCCCTGAGCTGCTGCGTTTACCTGGTAAATTTAATTTCCCAACACACCTCTCTGTTTGATCCATCCTATAGCATTTGCATGAAATAATGTTGTCATTGCCTTCAGTTGCTATGCATTAGCTTTGCTACAGAAGGAAAGTGAATCGTGGACACATGTTAATTTCTGGCAGGAATTCTGCCTCCGCACAGGGGAAGCTGCTGCATGCTCGTTGACTGATGACACACTGATCCACAGAAAAAGAATAAAATCAGGAAGCACATGTCCTCTGGGGACGTTAACTTCAAACTTATAAGGCTGAAACTTGTTCTTTCTTGTCGTAAGCCACCCTGAGGCGCCAGCTGATAATAGATGAGAAATTTACTTTCTATATGAAATTTGCATTTGATAAGGGGGATCTTCATCGACTCAACATTTATGGAGCCCTTCCTCTGTGTCAGGTACTGTGCTAGGTGTGGAAGATACAGAGATGGATAAGACAGGGCAGATAGCCCCCCGAGGAGCTCACGGTCTGGTGGGGGGGGACTGTGGGGGGTCAGAGCAGTGCTGTGATGGTGAGAGTCACAGGGCACTGTGGGACATAACAGGAGAGGCTGCTGGTGGGGACCCAGCTGGGGGTGGTCAGCAAAAGTGCTATGGGTTCTTCCCTTTGCTCAGGCCCACTCTCGACCCTGCTCTGTGCCCTGGGGTGGCAGGGACTGCCCCAATGGGCTCAGGTGGCTGCTGCTTCTAGGTGGATCAGGCCAAGGGGAGCCCAAGCAAAAGATGGGCAGGAGGGAGGAGGGTATGGCTGGGGTGTTCATTCTCTGGGATTCCTCCTCTCAGGATCCTGGCAGAGTGACTGTGCCCCCTCCTGAAGGATGCAGCTCCTGTCAGGTGGCCCTCGCCACAAAGCTCTTTTCTCAGGTTCTAGTAACTTTCTCTCCCTGGTCCTTTCTGGCCTCTGGGATGGTAACAGCACTACTAGCCCCGGGGTACTGCACCATCACCTTTGGATTTCCTTAAACCCTGCTCACCGCTTTATAACAAGTCCCTTTACTCGTCCCAATTACTTGATGATTATGCGCCATCTCCTTCCCGACAGCTACAGAAGATTTCCAGGGAGAGGCGATGCCGGGCTGCGTGTGGAATAGCGAACAGAGTTATTGGGGTGAAAAGGGGGAGAAGGTGCAGTCAGAAACGACAGGCAGCCCGTGCCAAGACATGGAGAGAAGAGAGATCACGGTGTGTTCCAGAGGCCAGGCGTGACCCCGGGGCCCCCCTTCTCCTTCACCCTGACCTCCACCTGCACACCAACCCTGCACGTTCCACTTCCTGCCATCTCTCTACCCTGCCATTTCTCGCCTCAGTTCCAACACCAGCTTTCCAATCATTCTCACGTCCCTGCTAACCGCCCTTTGCTGCCTCCTCCTGACCTTCAGGATAAAAGCAAACTCCTGGGCAGGGACCTCACAGCCCTCACCCCGAGGAGCTGGCCCTGCCTGCTTGTCTCCTGCTTGAGCCACACTGAACTCGCCAGGGGAGCTCCCTGCGCAGCTGTCCCCTAGGTAGCTGCCTCTGTCTCCCCGCCGCCTCCCTGCAGTTATTCTCTAGGCTCACTCCCCTCACCCCACAGGAAGCCCCTGGCTTCCCCCCTCACTCGCGACGCGCCTGCAGTGGCCAGCCCCCTCCCTTAGGGGTGGGGCACCCCTGCGGTGTCTGTGCTCCCGGCTGTCCAATGAGTGTTGGCCATACTCACGGGAGGCACAATGGTCCCTCTGCTCCTCTGTCTCCACTCCGAGCTGCAGGCTTCTAAAGATCAGGGATGGCTCTTACTCTTCTTTATATTCTGGCATGCTGGCACGGCACACAGCACACAGTGGGTGCTCAATTAATGCTTGTGGACTAATGAAACAACTGCAGTAAGTCACTAGGGACGGACTGTGGTGCGCAAGAGAGAGAAAAGAGAAGATAAATGAGGTGACGATGGAGGCAAGGAGGATCCCACATGAGAATAGGCCTGGCAGGCCAGGTTGGAGAGTGCAGGCTTTATCCTGAGGGCAGCTGGGAGCCATGGAGGGTCTTAAGCAGGGGTGAGGACCAGACCAGATGTGCATTTCGTGTAGTTCTCTCTGGCAGCACCATGAGTCAGACAACCATGGAAGACGAAGATGGCAATCATGGAGCCTGGAGGCCTGCCAGCCTTTGCCAAGGCAGAGCACGGAGAGTGGAGAAAGAGGAGGGGTCCCAAATGGAAAAGCCTTCGAATCCATGGGAATGAGTAGCTGTGGTATAACTTCAGATGCAGAGGCAGAGAGGCAGGGGAAATTCCGGCCACGGATTTGACTGTCCATGCACAAGACAGAGCTGCTCACCACTTAAAGCCTCAGCCCGCGTGATGGGAGAAGCCTGCAGACCTGGCCTGGGGCGTGAGAGGCAGAGAACCCGCTTTGGACGCAGACAGAGGATGGAGCTTCACGGAGGCCGGGACTTGCCTCTGCTCGCTGCTGTCTCCCACTATCCGGGACAGGGCCCGGCACCCAGCAGATGCTTGAGAAACATCCGTGCAATGAATGAAATCCCCATCCATCACTGACCTCGGATGACTTTGGCCTTAATTTCTTCCCTGTATGTCTTGGTCACCTTTCTGTAAAATGAGAAATAGGAGTAGTCATTAACACGGAGGGCTGGTGTGATGATTACACGAGAAGAACACGTGTAAACCGATTGCTTGACTGTTGCAAGCTCTCAGAGAGCAGCACAAAAGGAAAAAGCCCAACCAATCCAGGAAGGAGAATTTCCCTCCAGAGTTGCGTTTCTTTGCCCTTAGCTTTCAAAACACAGACGGGCACCTTATCCGTCAGACACAGTACCTACAAAAATGTTTTATTTCTTTTAAAATCAGAGGCAAAGGGAATAAAATAATAATGAACATGTAATAATAAATCTGGCCTGGGTTATATTCTTCTTTATACCAATGCAATTGTAAAATATGATTTTAAATCTTTTTTTTAAATCCAGGAAAGGCCCCATGAGGGCAGAGGTGCCCATGAAAGTCACAGTGTGTCTGTTTCTCTCCTTGTCCCATTCCTGTTATTCCAGTGGAGAATTTGATTCACAACTGGAGTGTGTAGGCCACAAACTGTGCTATGTGGAGTGAAATCTAAAGGAGAGTGAGAGGGGCTCCCCGAACTCAGGGGGCTCCCCAGGCACAGCACAGGGTACTGGAGGGACAATGAAGGAGGACGACCACCAAATGGGATAATCCAGAGAGAAGCACTGTTTCCTCAAAGAGCCGCTGCCATGGGTGGATGGGAAGTTCCTAACACATGATCCCAGCATGACGAGCGGTGTGTCTGGAGGAAGGTGACACAGCGTTGTGGCATCATGTCATTTTCCAAGTCAGGAGCCTCTAGCTAGAACAAAAAGACTTTTTTCAATACATAGATGGTCAGACGTAGAGCAGTGGACGCATGTTTTTCCCTTTCGACGTTTGTAATGTGTCAGGTCAGAATTAATCTTGATTTTGCTGAAACACCTAACAAATGAGCTCTGAAAGGAAAATAGTAATAATGCATAAAGTGTGAAGACAGCAGTGGGTTTTATAACCTGAGTATCCAAATAACATTTCAACCACTTGGGCAAACAGGAAAACAGGAGGAAGTGAGGAGAGCACAGAAATAGCGTTCTGTCAGCCCCAGGCTGGAGCTACGCTTTGTCTCCCGGGGACGGAACTGTGAATTATCTTATCTGCTTTTTGCTTATCTCCATTTTCTTCTGTTTCTACAATGAACACCTGCAAATTTTGCCTCTAAAAATCAATACAATTTTCCAAACCCAACTATACAATTTATAATGTCACATGCTGAGGAATTTCTTTCAAGAAAATAATTAGAGGTTCATAATGGTGTTGTTTACAAAATTGAAAAATGGAAATAAGTTAAATATTCATCATATAGGATTGATTAAACACATTTTAGTCTACCCTTAAATGATCATTAAAAACTATTATTTAGATCTATATTTATTGATGTGGAAGACATTCACAATACATTACAGAATATAATGTATAAAAATCTATAAAATAGTATTCATGGCATAATTCCTTTTTTAAACAATTAAAAGTGTCCTTTTTAAGGCCAGGAAGGATATAGATTATAATATCAGCAGTAATTTCGGAGTATTGGAAATGCAGATAATTGTTACTTCTCTCCATCTTTCTTTCTAGTTTTCTTTAAAAAACTTTATCCTTTTTATTCACTATTCTTTTCTAACTAGAAAAAAAATAAATTATTCCTACTTTTTAAATTAGAGTTCAAGAAGATTGCCAGATGCTCATCAGACAACAGTTTTAGGAAACATTTCCCCAAACAACATTTCTCATTGAAATTCAAAGTGATTTTGAAAAGCGAAACAACCACCAAAAAAATGCCATTGCCACAAAGTCGACGTCTCCAAGATTGGCCACATCTCCCCCACCAAGCCTGTTCTCCTCCCTGCTTGGCTCGCTGTGACCATTCTGAGCTCAGACACACAGGCGCTTGTCTCCCAAACCACGCTGCAATGGGATGTTATGGCTATAATGGAAAAACTGAGGTTATATTTAGGATGGCTGCGGGGGAAGGCACTCCAGGCAGCAGGATGGCATGGACAAAGGATGGGAGTGGAGAACATGCTCACCATCTCTGGAAAATAGTGATGCAACCCTATGGGGTGAGTGGAAAGTCCATAAGGGGAATCGTGGGGAGTCAGATAAAGTGGGCCAGATCAGAGGGTCCTATTAGCAGGCTGAGGGTCTCGGTTTATCTAGTAGGTGATGGGGCCATTGGGTTTTTGAGTAGCAAAAAGATGAGAGGTAAATGGAATTTTAGAAAGACTCATCCGAGGGCTGAAAGCAAAAAGATCAGTTTTACTGCTGCTGTTCATATCTGGGATGAGAAGAGTCTGGATTAAGACAGAAGCAGTGACTGAGGAAAGAGTGACAAATGAGAGACCTCTTGTACTAGTGAGGGTTCTCCAGAGAGACAGAACCAATAGAATATATATATACATAAGAGAGTTGTTATAAGGAGTTGCCTCACATGGTTATGGAAGCTGACAAGTCCCAAGATGTGCAAGCTGGAGACCCAAGGGCGTGTGAGTCCTCATCTGAAGACCAGTAGAATCAGTGGAATCAAAACCCAGGAAGAGCTGATGTTTCAGTTCAAGTCTGAAGGCAGGAAAAGACAGAGGCCCCAGTGCAAAGGCAGTGAGGCAGGAGGATTTCCCTCTTACTCCCAGGGAGTCAGCATTTTTGTTCTATTCAGGCCTTCAACTGATTTGGTGAGGCCCATCCACATTGCGGAGGGCAATCTGCTTTACTCAGTCTACCAACTCAAATGCTAATCTCATCCAGAAACAGCCTCACAGAAGCCCTAGGATAAAGTTGGACCAAATGTCTAGGCACCCTGTGGCCCAGGCAAGTTGACACATAAAAATTAACCATCACATTTTCCAAAGGAAAAAAATTTACTATTTGCCTTCAGGACATCTGCCTGCAAGGAGCATGCCCAAAGGCCTGTCCCATCTCCAGGGAGACACACCTCCCAAGCTCTCAGACACAGCCCGACATTCTTCCATCCCACAAGAGCAATGGCTTTGAAGTTGACCACTGAGCCATCAGGCAGGTGTCCCAGTGGTGGCCATCCCCCAGAGCCACAGCCACCTCAGCACACCCCCATAAGCAGATGCTACTGTTGTGTTCTCCTTCTACCCAATTTAAAGATAAGGAAAACTGAGGCCAGGAACATTAAAATGACTTGCTAAAAGCTCACAGCTATCATGTGGCAAAGCCAGGACCAGGGAGGGAAATACACTCCTGAGCATCCATAGAGATTAGGCCGTGGGCCAAGTACTCATACTTTCCCGTGGTTAATCCTCGTGGTAACTCTATATGCTATTATCCCCATTTTACAGATGAAGAAACTGAGGCTCACACAGATTAAGAATGCCTTCCAAAGCAGGTGGGGAGACTCAGGATTGGAACTCACGTCTGTTTGATTCTAAAACCCTGTGCCCCAGATCACTGGTATATGAGAAGTCACACAAGAACAAAGGAAGAAGTTAAAGACGACCAAAGGCAATGAGCCAAACCAGCACAAACGACTGGAGTACAGGAGCGGAGAAGCCCTGACTCGCTCTTTGTTCTCGGCAAGGTACGGCCCTTCTCCCACTGCTCAGCCCTGCAGTTCAGCCCAGCCCTGTCTCCTGGGGGCTTCCTCTCCCACCCCACACACAGGCCTGCCTTCAAACGCTCAGTGCAGCCTGGAACCACAGAAGGGCTGGACCTTTTTGATCACGACAGAGAGGAACTCTGCGCCAGCACACTGAAAGCAGAAATCCCAGCTGTCAGAGAAAGTCACATTTTGTACCACGTCTGTTACCTTAAAATCAGGCGGCGTAGCTCACCGGCTGTCTAAGTAGCAGAATGTTCTTTGGCCAACAGCTCAGCAGCCTCCGATAGACAAGTGACATCAGCTCTTTGGGAGGGCCTTTTTCTCCCTCACATGACAATAGGTCCGGATGGGATGCTTCGTGGCCAGGGTCCACCAGGGTCTTAAACATAATTTCTTCATGTAGCCGGACCAGGATGCAGAAGACCGAGGAACTGGACACCCCTCAGGAGTTGGGGTCCCCTTCCTACTGCCTTCCCCCTGGGCGCCCTTGCAGCCGAGGGACCAGACATTGAAAAGGAATAGGATTTGTTGGGACCATATTGTTCAGGTTTACATGGAAGTAAGACATTTGTGCCACCCCTCGCGCACATTTGTCTCATTTTTTGGAGATTCCTTTTACATCACAGGGTCTAGCTATCCCCAAAATTTAAAAATTCAAAAAAAAAACCACCGCTAACATTTACATGACACACAAACAAATCTGATCGACCTTAGAGAAGGGTATGCTGTATCAGTATTTGAGGATTTCCTATTCTCTGTAGGCCCAGCCATATAGACATTACCCACATTTGTCTATGCTTCTCCCATAAACACAACATAAGGCTGTCTACAACCCCCAGGAAGAAATGTTTTATCTTCTCACATCAACCTCTGGTTCGGCACTAATATTCACACAAACGCGCGAGAGGGCCTCTCTGCAGACTAGAGAACAGAGTCGCCTGCCTCTGCGGGGGGACAGTTACACGTGCTCATTCCCCTCTCTCCGCTGAGGGGTGTGGTCCCGGTGCATAGGGGCCCTGCCCTGCGCATCTTCCGGAGCCCACACAGAGTCTAGTTTGGGGTCGGCCTTCAGTGGGTAGGTCAGAAGTTACAGCCCAGGAGAGCAGGGCGGGGAGACAGCTAGGATGCGCAGGAGAAAGAGAAGCCATACGCGGAGGGACATCTACATCCCGAGAGCAGGCAGCTCTGAGGTCCCCGCGATGGCGCTGGCTGCGATCTGATTTTGCCGCCAGGTCCAGAAGTCAGGAAGAAAGCCCAGAGCGGTGTCAGGTGGCTGCAGCGTTGGCAGCTGGTGAACTGGCCGGAGCGAAAGTAGAGAGGGCGCAGGACCTGCTGCTCCCTGCCAACCCTGACCGCTGCAGCTCCGACAGTGACAGAAGCCTCGGCCCCTAGGCTGCGGTGGCGCTGGTCTACGACGCCATCCCTCAGTGCTGGCAGGCTGTGAGAGGGCGGAGAGGACACTTGCCTTTGCACAGGGACTTCCAGATTTAAGACAGTTGTCTCAGCTGCTATTTTGGAAACAGTCTGTCACAACGAAGCTACGAGACTTCTTACGATGTTGTTCCTTTGTACCTGACACTGCCTATTGTAAAAGACGCTTTTTTACTCTTCGTTTCAAGAGCTGACCCATCTAGATGTGCCTCTGTGTTTGTGGTAATGATTATAAAACAAAAGATTGTTTAATTTATATTTAAGCAAGAAGCCAGGGACACTGACCTTCCTTTTGAAGAGTACCCATGCTCCTTGCAAAAACCATGCATTTTGTAGGATGCTTAGTGGTGAGGGTGGCTCCAGAATGTCTACACAGGAGGAGCCCAGGGTGCTGAGACGTTTGCACATCGAGGAGGTGGCTGGAAGCTGCATTTGCATGGACCTTTCAGAATACTGAGCAGACCTCAGCTGTGTACGTCAGAGAGCGAGAGGGGACTAAAGCCCCGTGACCACAATCCCGTCCCCAGCCCTCACTGCTCGGCTGAATCCTGCATTTCGTCATGATCTGCCGTCTTTTCCCATGCTTGCCAAGGAAAATCTTGTTTGCTTTTAGTGTTTTACTCTCGAATCAACTTTTCAATTGCGTTTCAACATGTTTATTTCAACCTACAATTTAAGTAGTAATATGACTTCCCCTTGACTTCTCTCCTTTGAACCCACCCTCCTTCTCCATCCCCCCTAGTCACAGGCTAGAATCAGGCCCCACCATCTCTCTCCTACACTACTGTTAAACCTCCCACCGCCTCCCACGCATCCCGTCGCCTGGCGGGCCTCTCTGAAGGTATGTTTGAGCCAGCCGTTCCTCTTCTTTGGCAGTTCTCCGCAGCATCCAATCTGACTTCCTTAGCATGACATCTCCGGGCTTTTACGAGGTGACCCCTGCCTACCATTCTTAGAAGAATGAAGCAGTTCTGTCTGTGATTTCGGAGGTGAACAGTGTGATGATGAAGCCTCCGTGAGGGGCCTCCGCGATCAGGGCTCGCCCAACACTCTTCAGCGTTTGCAGCTGCCACACACGATTCTGCTTCCGGGGAGCAATCCCTGCCCAGGAAATATGACCATCACTTGATTCTGCCCCAAAATGAACCCTCTCAGGCTCTCCCAGGACAGTCCTACAAGGGAGCGTGGCTTCAGATCAGGGCGGGTCACATAGGGCATTCTCTTCTCAGAGAAACACCTTTACCTGGCAGCAGGCAAAGAGTTTTGAATACTTTTTAGCATTCTGAAAACTTTGAAGAGCTAAAATAGAAATAGCAAGCTAATGAGCAGCACTGTTCAGAAACTCTTCACTCGGGGACACACCTATTGAACGAGAAGGTGGAGAATTCCGCAGGGGCCCAGTTGAACCCGGGACCACCGGGTGCTGGTTTGTCCCATCAGATTACTGCGTCCTGTGCTGTGTACTGGACACTGAGGCCTCTGGGACATACTGTCTCTTTGGGCCTTGAGATCCATGTTGATTGCGTTTTAAGGATGAGTGGAGGTGACAGCAGGCAGCTCCTAACACTGGGGAGAGGCCCACCTTGGCCTCAGAACCAGTCAAGCTGGAAGGGACCAGCCCTTGGCAAAATGCTCAAAGCGAATAAGTATGTTTGGAAAACTCCAGGTGAAACAAGGTTTAACCTTAACTGTTTCTTTACTGCAGGCTCTCTCAGAGCCTTTAAGAAGCCAGTGAGGGAATCTGGCATGCCTTTCCCAAATTAACTTTGCCTTGGAACCCTGCTGTCCTGGAGCATAGACAAGCGTGGCCTTGATGCTGGAATGCAGGTACCCCAGGGGCACACGAAGACCCCCCAAGGACACAGATGGGTTCACAGGAATCAACTCCCAGACCTAAACTCCAATGTATCTTTCATAAAGCGGATCACCGGAGAACAAGACTGCCTTCCCAGTCCTGGGTCATCTTCCTTTTTAAGAGAGAGGCTGTCCTCTCACTCACCCCAAATCTGACCATGGGGACTTGCACTGGGCTCCAGGGACCTGGATTGCCTGCTCCTCTCATGGTAAATTGTGAAATCCTAGATGCCCCATCCTATTTAGATTTGTGCGAAGCCCAGAGCTTTGCAGTAATGTGCTGTTTGGGGCACGCTGAGACGTCTGAGGAGCTGATGGGGCACAGGGTTGTGACACGTGTTCTTTACTTGTAACCGGAATGTTTCCTGAGACCACCAGATTTTTTGAGACACATCAAAGAAAACTCATGGGTAAAAATTTTACATCATTTCTTTCAGATTTGATGCTCTTTATTCAATAAGCTAGCTAAAATTTATTTTATCAAGTCACATTATGAAATATTTATGCCAATTGTGATCAATCCTCACCTGACATCATGTTATCCAATGTTTTATATTTTCTACTATTAAAAAAAAAGAATTTTCAGGGGCCCGGCCCAGAGGCATAGTGGTTAAGTTCACGTGCTCTGCTTTGGTGGCCCTGGGTTTGCTGGTTCGGATCCTGGGTACGGACCTAGCACCGCTCATCAAGCTACACTGTGGTGGGGTCCCACATAAAGTAGAGGAAGACTGGCACAGATTTTAGCTCAGAACAATCTTCCTCAAGCAAAAAGAAGATTGGCAACAGATGTTAGTTTAGAGCCAATCTTCCTCACCAAAAAATAAAAAAATCTTCAAACTTATGGTGAAAAACTTTAGATGCTAACTAAAAAATGTGTGAAAGGTCCCTGATTCTTCAACAGTCTCTTGGAAGTAGGTGAGGAACAATGTTCAGAGCCCTGTCTCCTGCGGCACTAGCTCTCTGGGCACCATCTTTGGGAAACCCTGAGTCAGACGGCCTCTGGGAAGAGCCATCCAGAGGCCCAGCGTGTGGCAGCTGCTCAGTAACCAGTCGCTCTCTCCTCCTGGCCTCCCTCCACAGCCATTGCGAGCAGTGCACCATGCTCTGTGCTCCCCAAAAGTCTGCTCTGGCTCTCAGGAAACGGTGCGACGAATTGGCTCACACTCAAGAGACGCCTGGTATAATGCAGGGCGCCTGCTCGCAGGTGCCGCGGCACATGCGCTGTAACAGGCGCGGAAGCACCGCGCATGGAAGAGGCGCAGCTGCGTGGGGGCCCGCCTGGCTCTCTGACATGGGCCACTGAGAGGGGTTGCCTGTCCGCACAGCTTCCTTGGTCGGTGACTCCTCACTGGGGCAGGGGGGCGTCTCTTGAGCCCCCGGCATGAAGCCCGTCGGAAGAGCAGCCTCAGGCCGGTTCTGGCCCCTGTGCCCTGGGAGGCTGAGGCTGTGGGTGGCTCCTGGTCCCAGGAACACACTCCCTCTGGAAAGATCACTCTGGGGCCTCCTCCCAGGAACACATCTGCGTCCTCCCCTGGTACCACCCACGCTCAGCCAGCTTGTGGTGTTTGGGGCTGTCTTACTTTCTCGGGAGTTAGAGAACAATCTGGAAGGGCCACTTTTGTGAGTTTCTCCAACCTCGCAGATGAATTCAGCAAACCATTGAGCAGAGGGCAAGAACTTCTGACCCACCTCCCTCCTTTTAGGAAAGCCCAGAAAGCCAGTCCTGCACAAGGTGACGACATTCTCGCCGTCCACCCTCCCAACATCGTTACCGGCCTGACACAATTTGTGTTCAGTTCTTGGTAGAGGCTGCTGCTTCCGTAGAGAAGCCGTCACCCAGGGAGACTCTCTCAAGTAAAATTTCAAGTCACCATCCCTAGAAAAGCCAGGATTTATTTTCTTAAAATACCCGGTTCCTGATTTGAGAGGCCTTTGTGGGCTGTCATAACTCCCACAGGCTTTGCTCCCTTCACCCTTCCCTAATGCATCAGTTAAGACTGTTGAGAAACAAAAACGGAAAATCCCATTCAAATTGGCTCGGATAATAATAATAATAATAAGTAATATATTCATTCATGTATCTGAAATCTAGCAGTAATTGGTGTGTCAGGTCGGGTTTGACCCAGCAGCTCAAACAGTACCACTAAAGTTCTCACTCCTGCTTTGTCACAACACAGGGGCCATCCTCAGGCTCCACATGACACAGGCCTGCAGCCCACCTGGTCCTACATCCTGCCCTCCATGGCCACTGCGACTGTAGGCCTTACGTATTCACATTCCACTGTCCTATAAAAAAATGTCTTCTCAACTAGGAAAGGAAAAGTGTTCTTTCCTAGAAGCCCTAGCAAGCACCTTGTTTCTTAATGTCTCAGATTGGGTTATGTGCCCATGAACCAATCACTGGATTAAGTCAGCCAGGACCAATGCCTATTGTGGGGATAGAGTAAACCCCACCCAAACCATGGGTAGACCCAGTTCCTTCTCCACCTTGAGACCACGGTCTTGCTAAACAGGACAAGGCTGGTCATGAGTATTATTCTTACTGATCTTCTGAACTCTTGACCTTTGCCTTGCCATGACCTTCAAGGTGGAGCCCCTCCTTTGGGCCTCCTGACAGACACCCTGGCTTCTAAATTTCTGTTTCTTCTGGATCCCAGGCTACTGCCTCCATTGTCTGCCCCACTGGACTGGAGCTTGGTTTTGAGGTGAACATCTTCTCTCCTCTTCCTTCTAAAGGGCTTTTCCTTTGTAGCACAGCTCAGAGCCAGCCCTCTTAGCACAGCGAGAGGGTGTAAGGCGAGTGACGGGTCCACAGCCTCAGTGACTGAGAACTCCGCATCAACATAGACCATCCCAGTCTGCTCCGGACCGTCCCTTCCAGTTAGCTGCCTCGCTTCCAGCTCCAGCCCTTGACGAAGGGCAACACTGATGATAAACATTATTTCTGCCATTACATTGAAGCTTCTCCAGCAAGTCAGCTGTTTGCGTTTCTCTCTAGGCGGCCCATTCCAAGATCAGCTCCTACCCAGGTAGGATGGGAACAAGCCCCCGACTGTGTGGCACAGATCTGCCTGCTGTCACGTTCTCTCGGAGGCTCCTGTGGACTCCTTTCCTTCCTTGCAGGCATCTGGATTCATGGACCTCTGCTTGTGCCCCAGGGGGCCACTGCCCCTCCCTGTGGGGTGCCTCCTAGCCTGGGCACCACTTCACCCAGACCTCACGCCTTGGCCACATCAGAGCTCAGGCTGACGTGTCCACACGTCCTCTGACCCGTGGTAATGGCCCAGCCAACACTGGGAGCAGCTCGCTGTGTTTGTGCTGCTTCTGTGAACCACAGGACTGATCTCTCACGCATGGTGCAGCCCTCACCACTGGAAGGTCTCGGTTAACATCCATGAGTCCTTTTCTACCTGAGCCCCTTGTCCACCCCTTGACGGAGAAACGCACACAGCCTCCCCGGGCCCAGCGGTACCCCAGGATGCTGGAAGCAGGAATTCCCTAACCCGTTCTCCTGTCTGTTCTAATCCCACACGGCTCCTCCCACGTGAGCCTCCAGTCCCAGGCAGCACTTCCTGCCGTCCATCCAGGCCTCTTCACTGGTTCTTCCTTCTGGAAGCCACAACGTTTCATTAATCTTCCCCTCTCCCATATTGCCGTCCCAAAGCTGCAAGGTAGCCGCTGAGGAAGAAGATCTCACCCTCCGCTCTACCTTCCTGTGCAAGGGGTGGTCTTTCCTCTTCTTGTTCATATTGAAACACCCAGCTTTACAGGTTTCACTGCAGCCCGATGCCCTGGGACGCCCCAGCAGTCTGCAGAGTGGAGGGCCGGCTCTGCTCCCCAAATCCCCCTACTTTGCACAAAAGATGTTCTAGACCTGAGAGGGGCCTAAAACTTAACTTCCTTTCCTTTTCCTTGAGTCCTTCAGTATCCTTTTTACACACCTGTGCTACTATGGGTGCGCATCCACGTGGGGCTTTTCCAAAGGGGATATGTGGATAAAAACAAATGGAGTGGACACTGCCCTTCCTGCAGCTCCAGTCACAGAAGGGGCTGTTGCAATGGAAGTCTGGGCTGGGGAGGAGACTCAGCACGTGCGCTCGGGGGCTAGGCTAGGAGGAAGGGGGAGTGATATGTTGAAAGGACTGAGGAGTCCCCGTGGGAGGGGAGACAGTGGGCGTGAAGGAGAGGGCTTGTGGGGGACGTTGCTGCTCCTCAGGGTGGTCACAAATGTTTCTGACAGATGTGCCTGATGCCATAACCATGCCCAGGGTCAGAGGCAGCTGACCGACCAGCGACCCCACTCCTGACCCTTCTCCACCCGGTGCTCTCTCGGGGGACTGGAAACACACCTGAGCCTGACGTGAATGCCTGTCTGAGCTTCCCCTGCGTCCCACCTGCCTTCTCCAGTAAGGGCAGGATGTTTCCATCCTGAAGAATCAAGGCTGAAAGTTACACTAGCCTTGAAAAGAGTAAAAAAAACCCTACCAGCTCGAACAATGTTCAGCCATCTCCCAACCTGCTCTCAGTCCACGTTTACCCAGCTCTCTACATTTACAGGGTGCGGAGCTGAGAGCAGTCAGTAATTAGCAGTCGGAACAGAGAACAAGACTAGGGAGGTGGGTCCTGTTTTCAATTCTTCTTAAGATCTTGATTCAGAACCTGGTGAGTAAGTCCCAACCCCCTTCCCGCAGGTGGGGGCCTGCTGCTCGGCTGCATGGCTGGACCCCGAGCTTGGCATCCGCCCCTCCTGGTCTAGCCGGTCCACGCCAACAGCTGTCTCCTCGTGGACGTTCTGTTTCTCCTTTCCTCTCCTGAGCACCAGCAGACACAACAAACAAATCAAAGCCTAAACAAGTGAGGATGCCAAAGCCTACTTGAGCATTCACAGATCGGTGCAATTAGAAGCATCTTTGTACTTTCGACTGACTGCTTCATTATTAATGTGAAATTAAAACCTGTTCTGAGCTCTCGCAATTGGGTAAGTGTTCTGTAATTGTATTTACTGATATTGCCCTGATATTGAACACTTGGGAGCAGATATAATAAAGCACATTGCAAGTCTTAGATGTGATTACAGGCACACCTCAGAGATATTGTGGGTTCAGTTTCAGACCACCCCTATAAAGCAAACATCGCAAGAAAGGGAGTCACATAAATCTTTTGGTTTCCCAGTGCATATAAAAGTTATGTTTACACTATATTGTAGTCTATTAAGTGTGTAAAAGCATTATGTCTAAAAAACAATGTATGTAACTTAATTTAAAAATACTTTATTGCTAAAAAAAGCTAACCATCAACTGAGCCTTCGGTGACTCATAATCTTTTTGCTGGTGGAGGATCTGGTAAAAAGTGGCGATATCTGTGAAGCACAATGAGGTGAAGTGCGATAAAACGAGGAATGCCTGTGCTTTCAAGTCAGACAAGCGTGGATTTGAATGTGGCTTTGCCACTTGCTGGAGCCACTTAGAGTCTCTGAGCCTCAGTACTCACATCAGTAAGACAAGGATAACCTTACCCACCACCCGGGGTTGCTGGGAAGGTTAAATGAAATAAGATTTAAGACAACTCTTGAAAATGCAGCCATCCCCCCTTCTCTGCAGTTTTACTTTCCGCAGTTTTACTCACCCACAGTCGACCATGGCCCCAAAATATTAAATGGAAAATTCCAGAAATAAACAATTCATAAGTTTAAAATTGCACACCGTTCTGAGCTCTGAGTCGCAGGATGAAATCTTGTGCCATCCCACTCTGTCCCTCCAGGGACAGGAATTGTCCCTTTGTCCAGTGGATCCATGCTATATCCGCCACCCGCCCGGCTGTCACTTAGGAGCCATCTCAGTTATCAGGTCGACTGTGGAGGTATCGAGGTGCTCGTGTTCAAGTAACTCTTATTTTACCTAATAATGGCCCTGACGCATAAGAGTGGTGATGCTGGCAATTCGGGTACGCCAGAGAGAAGCCATAAAGTGCTTCCTTTAAGTGAAAGGGGCAAAGTTCTCAACTTAATAAGGAAAGAAAAAAATCCTATGTTGAGGTTGCTAAGATCTATGGTAACTTTTATTACAGTGTATGTTATGATCGTTCTATTTTATCATTAGTTGTTATTGTTAATCTCTCTCTGTGCCTAATTTACAAATTAAACCTTATCATAGGTGTGTATGTATAGGAGAAAACATAGTATATATGGGGTTCAGCACTATCTGCAGTTTCAGGCATCCACTGGGGCTCTGGGAATGTGTCCCCCATGGATAAGGGGGGGCTACTGTTTAGCACATCCTCAATAAGGGGTGGCTATTATTATTATGCTACATTAAAGTTGCAGCATAATGTAATCAGAAGATCCAGATAAACCAAGTGACAAAAACTTTTTCCTTCTTTTTTTTCCCTGCTCTTTTTGCTGAGGAAGACTGGCCCTGAGCTAACATCCATGCCTATCTTTCTCTACTTTATATGTGGGATGCCTACCATAGCATGGCTTGACACGTGGTGCCACGTCTGCACCCGGGATCCAAACTGGCGAACCCTGGGCCACCGAAGCAGAACTTGTGAACCTAACCACTGCACCACCAGGCCAGCCCCTTTTTCTTCCTTTTTTATAGTCAACAGTATTCACTGAGCACCCACGCTGTACCAGACACCATTCTAGAGGCAGGAGATAGAGCAAGGAACAAGATAGACAAGGCCCAGCCCCCCTGGAGGTTGCCTGCAAGGCGCAGGCAGACCACAATAGAAAAGGAAACGATAATCTCAGATATTCCCATGTGGGGAAGAAAATTAAACAAGGAGATAAGTAGACAGTGACTGGTGGGGGTGATTAGGGACGGCCTCTCTGAAAAGATCCTAACCGAGGTGACACCTGGCTGAAGGAAGAGCCGCAGGAACACATGGGGAGAAAGGCAGAGGAAGCATCGAGCTTGGAGGCCCGAAGGGGGATCAAGCCTGGCCCATCAGGAGAAGAGAATGACGACAGCTGTGCCTGCAGTGTCACAGGGACAGGGAGAGAGGTGTGACGTGAAGGTGGAGGGCTGGCAGGAGCTCCGAGCTCCCGTCTCAGCTCTGCCACCAGCAAGCTGTTTTGCTTTGATAAAGTCTTACGTTCTCGGAGCCTCGGTTCTGCCATCTGGAAAATGGAGAGAGAGGCTGATATTGCTGAGGTCCTTGCAACCTGTGAGTTGCATAGCATATGGATTGACTGTGGTATTACTCTTTCTCTGAGAACACTGGAGTCAAATGTGACTCTTGCAGATTGCCTGGCTTTGTTTGTTTGTTCGTATAACGATCTTTAGGAAAGCGTTCCCTGTAAAAACAACCAGTCCCCAAGATTTGGAACCCTTTCCTCCCTTACCTCAGAGCATCTTTTGAATTAGTTATGGCCGAAGGATGAGCTGACTACAGATTCCTTTCGGTTCCTGGCGGCAAACCACTGGCAGCTCACAGACGGCCCTAGGAACCTAGTTGTAAATTTTTATTTTAATTGTTCTGTACTTTGTCTTCTTAACACTTTCTCAAACAACTCAGGAACATGTATGAAGTTACACAACTGGGTTTAGGAAAACTTTAAGACATTTTCTATTTTGTTCAGTAACATTAATTCACATGGAAAGTCATCCCGAGTAGTCAGAATGAGTGTCAAAATGCTCTTTGTAAGTTTTCCTCGTCTGCGATATTAAAACCACGTCAACTCTCTTCTACTGCCAGTCTCTTCTCTAAGGGTTTAATGTGCAGCTGGTCCACCACCAGGGTACATGTACATTTAGGACATGACAAACCATCCACCCTTGTCACCAGGGACATTGCTGATTTGAAGAAGAGACTGTGACAGCTGAGGGAAATGCTAAGCCATCCAGACAAGAAGGTTGGTGCTCCCAATGGGATGGCGCTAGTATAACAGATTTATACTGAAACTATCCCGCTCAAATGAGTGACCAACCAGCCTGCTTTTAAAGCCATCTATTTTTCAAACCCTGGTAACTTCTTCGGTATACTATTCCAGGACCTAAACGACAACAACAAAAACTGTCCAAGTTATTCCTAATCTGAACCCCTTGCACTGCTTCCAGGCGGTTCCCTCCGGCTCTGCCTGCGTGGTGAAGAGGAAGCTGGCAACCCATAACAAGCAGCACGCACAGTGTGTACTGGCCCAGGTTCTTTACAGATTCCGCGTTTAATCCGCACAGCCACCCCAGGAGGTTATAAACTGTATAAACCCACTTTACAAGTGGAGAAATGGAGGCGCATTGGCTCGGCTGAGGAGAGCCGGGATGTGAACCCAGGCCCCCTGACTCCAGGGCCCATACCTCCCGCCACTTCACCGTTTTGCCTCTCTCATAATTAAAATCTCTCCCTGGGCCGCTATTCAGAAACCTACCTCTTTTTTGTCTGTTTGTTTAAGTGATTCATGAAGAGAAACTAGAAACATTTTTCTTTTTTCTCTTGTTATTTAGTAAATAAACGTAATCATTTTCTTCTTCCTGAAAATGGCAGCCCAAGATCAGTGCTTTATCTCAAAACTTTCAGAAAGGGCCTTTGATTTATTCCTGCTTCGTCGTCAACAGAGGAAAAGGCTTGCTAACCCAAGCTAAGCCAATGAGTCTCCCACTCGCCATCTAACTGTTTCGGAAAGCGCGATCGAGCGCTGGAGTTACAGCGGGAATTCTGCCCATCCACGGCAGGAGCACGGGAAGCCACAGGACTGACTGCAGGGTCAAGGCACTGGGGGACCCAGCAGATACGTTATTCGGGTTTACATGGAAGCTTTAGAGGCGCGCTGGCTTTTCTGCCTCAATAAAAGAAATGCTCTGGACAGAAAGGTGGTAGCGCAGTATCTGTCATCTATCTATCTACATACCTATTATCATCTATCTACCTACATATATACACTACACTACACACACACACACACAATTCATTTTTATTGTCCTTATTGTAAACCACTGCAATAATTTTCTGTTTACCCTCTCGAGTCTCCATCCTAAATAGGAAAGAAAAGCCCCCTTTCCCAATTGTCTTCTTCCTCAGCAAATTTCCAAACCAAACACATAAAATAGAGAATGTACATAATTTAAATATATAAAATATTATGCCCAATATCTATCTATCTATATCTGTTTATAATAGACATGTATCTCAGATCACAAACTTAGTGGTACAAAATATAGAACTTTATTTAGTCTTCTTTTTTTTTGAGGAAGATTAGCCCTGAGCTAACTACTG
Organism: Equus quagga; assembly: GCF_021613505.1. Classification (NCBI taxonomy): domain Eukaryota; kingdom Metazoa; phylum Chordata; class Mammalia; order Perissodactyla; family Equidae; genus Equus; species Equus quagga. The sequence continues at coordinate 181,484,646 of NC_060267.1, read as the reverse complement.
CCAGTCCTCCTTTTTTTTGCTGAGGAAGACTGGCCCTGAGCTCACGTCTGTGCCCTTCTTCCTCTACTTTATATGTGGGATGCTTACCACAGCATGGCGTGCCAAGTGGTGCCACGTCTGCACCCGGGATCCGAACCGGCGAACCCCAGGCTGCTGAGAGGCGGATATTTAGTCTTCTAATAACCAAACTTAGTGTGTCTTATATGAAAAGCATCTCAGTCAAGGAGGTTTCCCCCTCCCTTCCCTCTAAGTTGCTGGGGAGAACTGTGTGCCCAGACTTTGGGCTGGAGGGGGCATCTGGTGTGGGTCAGTATCTGTCCAATGATGGATAACTATCCAATGATGGATAACCATCCAATGAATGCATCTGTCCGGTCTCCCGTTGTCCATGCAGAGAGGCTGCCAGGCTCCCAGGGTTCGGCTCTCTTGAGGCCATTCGGGGGTTCCCATGCTGCCTAGGGCACAGGCAGCTGTGTGGGTCCTGAATCCAGTGCTCCAGCACAAGCGTGGGGATTGCAGAGGACCCTGGTTCTGGTTGCCCCTCCAGCCTTTGAGTAGGTTGGAGGGGAAGGGAATAGATACTCACCACACTCAGATCCTGTGATCTCATCTAGTATTTTTTTCACCCTTCTCCTCACCTTCTGCCCAGCGCCTCAGCCTGGGGGAGAGAGCAGAGCTTGGAAACCCCCTGTCAAGTCACGCCAGAGTTCAGGAGCCTCCCTCCCCTCCAGCTCTCTTCTTTTCCCTCTTCCCATAACTGTGGCTTGTGGGGGAACGAGGAGTTGAAGGGAAGTCTCACTCTTTCTTAACAGGTTTTTTCTGCCTTCCGAGCCCTTGCACTTCTGAAAGCCTAAAAGCCTTCTCTTGGCTGCAACGACCTGAGGCAGAGAGGGCTGCGCCTACCGGCACCGCACTGGAAGGAAGGGTCTCAAAAGACCCTGTCTTCTCCTCCAGGCACGTGGACTCATTTGGGAGTATGAAGGATGTGCCTATTACGTGTGTCCCAGCATGATAGATCCATATATGTATTTAACACAAGAATTATATGTACACATATAGGCGTGACTCACCCAGGTGGTTTGGGTCCATGGATCATAGCTTTCAGGAAAAAAAATTCCATGGATGAATACTTCTACCTAATTCTTAAATACTTAAGTCATATGCATTTTTGATTTATGTTTCTAATTTAGGGTTTGTAGGATATTGGGAAAAGTGGAGAATCAGAAGATAGATAGATAGATAGATAGATAGATTGGTTTCTCATCACCAACTGCAGAAGCGAGAATGTCAGACTCAAGCACTCCGTGATAATGACTCACTGTAACCCCCATCATGTCATTCAGCTTCATTAACAGTCTCATCTCATCATTAATGAGAATTTTAAAAGTGCTCAAATACATGGCAAATATAAGATCACAGATTTCAAATAATGTCAACTGTGCTTGAGGTTTAAATGTTGGCTTATTCATGAAGAAGAAACTTACTGATCAGACAGTAAAGAGTCACTAGTTCTTGTACCAGATGCCACGACTCAGGATGTTTTTCTTGGTATGAAAATGCCTTCAAGCTGGACTCACACACTTGGAAAAAAGTCAACCATCTAGAATCTTTCTGTGCAAACTGAAGAAAAGCAGCTCGATCTTAGATTGGATGGTCACGTCTTTAACTTACTGCTACCACTGTAATGCAAGAATTTAATTTTTATTTCTCCCTCAACAGGCAAAGGGAAATAGCCCTCCTGTAGGTAAAGAAATGGAACACGGCAGACTTTGTTACCTGTGTGGAGACAGCTGTTTAGAGAAAAGATGCCCTGTTCTGACCAGCCTGAACCTGGAGAAGACAAGCTCCTCTCCCAGGTTGTTGGACAGGAGCCGGCTTTTGTTCCTGGATGTGTAAACATATTGTCACTGTAAACGCTAAGTGATACAATTCAGGGAAAATGGTTTCTGAGGGGTCACCTGGGAGGGACAATCGGTGGAGTCCTGGGGGAAGTGGCCTGAGGTAGTGAGGGTTTCCAGATTTATCAAGCAAAAATACAGGGTGCCCAGTTACACTTACCTTTCAGATAAATAGGATAAGTCCCAAATATTGCATGGGACAACCTACCAAGGTGGAATCACATGAAGACGAGAAATGGTCACTGGTTAAGTGCTCAGTGGACATAGGGGCTCACCACCCAAGAGTAAACAAGTGGCCACTGGGGTCATCAGCCCCTGGTTATTCCAGCCTCAGAAAGTAGCTGAGAACCAAATTGCACCAACAGTAGAACGGGTCCTCAGGGGCCCCTGAAATGCAATTGGCAAACGGAAACAGTGGTACCAACAGGAGCCTACCTCGGAATTAGCCCGAGCAGCTTGGCAGCATCCAAGCAAGACCAAAACGGGGCCCAGAGAGGAACAGGGCTCTGTGTACCCAGACTGCTGTAGCTGCCATGGCAATCTGTGGCTCACGGTGAAGTTATCTTAGGACACAATGTCTGTGCTCATGGAGCTCGTCTGCTTCTGTGCTTTTGTTTTCCTTTTTCGGCCTTGTGCTGTCTCCTCAGTTCTCAGTCAAGTTTCCTCTTGAAAGTTCTTGCTTTGCCTTGAGTAAGTACCATCTAGATCTTTAGTCTAGATCACTCTCATGAATCCATCCTCTTTTTGGCACCAAAGGGCTCTCTCTTTTTTAAAATCAGGTTTATTAAGGTACATTTTACATATAATACACTTTACCAGTTTTATGTATGTAGTTCTACGCATTTTGATAAATGTGTACAGTTAGAAAGCCACCACAACAATCAAGATTATGGGACGTTTCCATCACAACAACAAGTTCCCTTGTCTCCTTTGCAGGCACCCTCCTGCTCCCACACCTGGTCCGCGGCAGCCACTAACCTGCATTCTGTCAGGAGTTTTGCCTTTTCTAAACTTTTATATAAATGAAATCATATGGTATGTAGTCTTTTAAGTCCAGCTTTTTTTACTTAAAATAAAGCTTTTCAGATTCGTCTATATTGTGTACATCAGTTGTTCGTTTCTTTTTGTTGCCAAATAGTACTTCATGGTATTGATATCAGACAATTTGTTTAGTGGTCCAAGAATTGATAGATACTTGGGTTGTTTCCAGTTTGAGCGTATTGTGCAGAAGGCTCATAAAGACATTCAAGTAGAAGTTTTTGTGTGAACATAAGCTTTATTTTCTCATTGGTAAATATCTAGAAGTAAGAGTGTTGGGTCATATCGTAATTGAATATTTAACTTATTAAAAACTACCAAACTGCTTTTTAAATTGGTGCTACCATTTTGCATTCCCACCAGCAAGGTCTGAGAGCTCCAGGTACTCCACGTTCTCACTACACTTGGTATCGTCAATTTTTGACAACTGTGACGTGCAGTAGAATCTCATTGTGGTTTGAATTTACATTCCCTTAATGATTAATGGTGTTGAGAATCTTGTCATGTGCTTGTGAGTCATTGGAATAGCTTCTTTAATCAGTGTTTGTTCGAATCTTTTGCATGTTTTTTAATCAGGCATTTTGTCTTATTAGTATTTAGTTGTAACTGTTCTTTATATATTCTGGATACAGTCCGCTATCACCTATATGTTTTGCAAATATTTTCTCCCTCTCCATAGTTTACGTTTTCACTTTCTTAGTGGGGTGGTTTAGAGAGAAAAAGGTTTTAATTTTGGTGAAGTCCTGTTTCTTTTTCTTATGGTTCATGACTTTTTGTGTTCTATCAAAGAAGTCTTTGCTTGATCCAAGGTCACAAAGACATTCTCCTATGATTTCTTCTAGAAATTTTGTAGTTTTAGCTCTACCATTTAGGTCTCTGTTCCAATTCAAATTAATTTTTGTGTATAATGTGAGGTAAAGATTGAGATACCTTTTTTTGCATGTGAGTACCCAAATGTTCTAGCATCGTTTGTCGAAAAGACCATCCTTTCCCACATTGAGTTTCCTTGGCCCCTTCACTGAAAATCAGTTGACTATGTATACATGTGCGTCAGCTTCTGGACTCTACTTTGCTTAGTTGATCTGTATGTCTGTCTTTCATACAATACTACACTGTCTTGATTACTGTAGCTTTATAGTAAATCTTAAAATTAGGTGGTGTTAGTCCTCTACTTTCACTTTCATTTTTTGTTTTTTGTTTTTTGGGGTTTTTTGAGGAAGATTAGCCCTGAGCTAACATCTGCCACCAATTCTCTTTTTGCTGAGGAAGACTGGCCCTGAGCTAACATCCATGCCCATCTTCTTCTACTTTATAGGTGGGGCGCCTGCCACAGCATGGCTTGCCAAGTGGTGCATAGGTCTGCACCGGGGATCTGAACTGGCAAACCCTGGGCCACTGAAGCAGAACGTGCGAACTTAACTGCTACGCCACCAGGCCAATTTTTGCTTTTTACATTAAAATCTTTTTGGCTATACTAGGCCCTTTGCATTTCCACCTAAACTTCAGAATCACCTTGTCAGTTTCTATATTTAAAAAAAAAAGCCCACTAGAATTTTTATTGCATTGACTCTATAGATCAATATGGAGAGAATTGATATCATAACAACGCTACGACCTCCAAACCATAAACACAGGATATCTCTCCTTTTATTAGGTCTTGTTTAATTCTCCCCATCAGTGTTTTGAGTTTTCAGCATACAGATCTTCCATAGATCTTGTTAGATTTACACCTAAGTGTTTCATGATTTTTTATGCTAATGTAAATGGTATTATTTATTTTAATCTCTAATTATTTATTGATAGCATATACAAATAGAATCTTTTTCATCTTGACATTGTATCATATTGACATTGTCACTTTTCTTTTTTTGGTGAGGAATATTGTCTTTGAGCTAACATCTGTGCCAATCTTCCTCTATTTTGTACGTGGGACGCCTCCACAGCATGGCTTGACAAGCAGCGTGTGGGTTGGTGCCCAGGATCTGAAACTTCAATCTCTGGGCTACCAAAGCAGAATGTGTGAACCCAGCCACTATGCCACTGGGCCAGCCCCTCATTGTCACTTTTAAGTTTGAGTAGCTTTTTTGTAGATTCTTTGACATTTTTTGTGAAGACAATCATGATATGTATGTATAGAGACTTTTGTTTTTCCTTTCTAGTCTGCATTCATGTCATTTCTTTTTCTTGCCTTATCACACTAGCTTGGACCTCTAGTACAACATTGAATAAAAGTGCTGAGAGTAGACTTCCTTGTCTCGTTACTGGTCATAGGAGGAAAACCTTCAGTCTTCCAATAAGTATGATGGTAGCAGTGGATATCTAACAGTTGAAGTAAATGTTACATGTGCACTTCACAAGAATGTGTCTTCTGCTGTTGGGTGGAATATTCTAGAAATGTCAGTTAGGTCAAAAGGACAAAGCTGCCTTTTATCAAGTTGAGGACTTTCCCTTCTATTTCTAGTTTTCTAAGTGTTTGTATTATGAATCTATGTTGATTTTTGTCAAATGCTTTTGCTGCATCTGTTGAAATGATCATGTGCTTTTTCTCTTTTAGTCTTTTGCTATGGTTAATTATATTGATTGATTTTCAAATCTTGAGCCAGCCTTGCACGTCTATAATAAACCCCACTTGGTCATGAGGTACAGTCATGCATCACGTAACAACGGGGATATGCTCTGAAAAATGCACCAATGGGTGATTTCACTGTTGTGCAAACATCATAGGGTATACTTACACAAACCTTGATGCTATAGCCCACTACATACCTAGGCTCTACCGCATAGCCTATTGCTCCTAGGCTACAAGCCTGTACAGCAGGTTACTGTACTGAATACTGTAGGCAATTGTAACACAATGGTGAGTATTTGTGTATCTAAACGTATGTAAACATAGAAAAGGTACAGCAAAAATATGGCATACAAAACTAAAAAATGGTACACCTGTATAGGGTACTTGCCATGAATGGAGCTTGCAGGACTGGACGTTGCTCTGGGCGAGTCAGTGAGTGAGTGGTGTGTGCGTGTGAGGGCCTAGGGCATTGCTGCACTACTGTAGACTCCACAAACACTGTACACTTAGGCTACGCTAAATTTATTTTTAAAAATCTTTCTTTTTTCAATAATAAAAGAACCTTAGCTTACTGCAATTTTTTTACTTTATAAACTTTTTAATTTTTTAAACTTTTTGCTGCAATTTTTTTACTTTATAAACTTTTTAATTTTTTAAACTTTTTGACTCTTTTTTCATAACAGCTTAAAACACAAACGCATTGTATAGCTGTACAAAAATATTTTCTTTCTTTATATCCTTATTCTATAAGCTTCTTTCTATTTTTAAATTTTTATTTTTTTACTTTTTAAACTTTTTGTTAGAAACTGAGACACAAACACACACATTAGCCTAGACCTACACAGGGTCAGGATCATCTGTATCCCTGTCTTCCACCTCCACATCTCGTCCCACTGGAAAGTCTTCATGGGCAATAACGTGCATGGAGCTGTCATCTCCTATGAGAACGATGCCTTCTTCTGGAACCCCACCTGAAGCACCTGCCTGAGTCTCTTCTTAAGGAGATGTCACTCTTTTCAAAAATACATACATGGTGGTTTGCTTGGTTTGTTTCTTTTTTTTCATCATAGATTTGCTTGTAAGCAGATAATGCACCATGAACATTCCTCTCTGTTAATAAAAACCTTTTGGTGTTGGGGTCTGTGTTCTCAAACTTTTTAAGGAACTCGTTGAGGTCTGCAAAAGGTTCTGGTTTTGAATTTTCACTGTGAATTTTCTTGGGGGTTCTTCTTTTTCTCCTCCTGCAATTTCATTTTCTCTTGCCTCTTCTTCAGCTATGCGTTCCTGTTCCAGTTCCAACGACTCCTCATTAGTCAATTCCTCAAGAACCACCTCTGGGAGCTCCTCAATGGCATCCTCATCTGCACCCAGCTTAAAGTTGTCTGCCATCTCAACCACAGCCTCGTTGATTTTTACAACCTCCTCATCTTTCGCAAATCCTTTGAAGTCCTGGACGAACCTCTGAAGTGTCTTCTACTAGATGCCATTCATACACTCCTCGATGACATCACCTCAAGCCCAAGCAAGTTTCTTGATTTGGTCCTAGATACTGTAATCCTTCGAGAACTGCATCAGTGTCTTCCTCAGCTTCAACAATAGCCTGGGCAAAGGTCCTCCTCAGGTCATAGGCCTTAAAAGCTGCTGTAACTCCTTGATCCATTGCTTGGATCAAAAAGGTGGTGTTTGGAGGCAGAAACACTGCTTTGATATTGGGATGAAGATCACCAGTAAAAGAAGGATTTCCAGGAGCATTACCAGCAATAAGCAAAATCTTGAAAAGTATGCTAGTCTCCAAACAGTACTCCTCTATTTCACTGGCATAATACTTCAGGAGGGCATCTTAGAAGAGGAGCTGGGTCATCCATGACTTCTTATTGCTCCTGTGGTACACTGACAGTGTGTGCTTATTGATACGTGTGAAGGCCCTGGGGTTCCCACTGTGCCAGCTCACAAAGGGTTTCAATTTGTAGCCTGCAACGTTGACCACAAGCAAGACCATTATCCTGTCCTTCAAGGCCTTGAAACCTGGCATTGATTTGGCCTCCGTATGGATGAAAGTCCTTTCGGAAAGTCCTGTTTCCAGAATAAGGGGGTTTCATCCATATTGAATATTTGCTGTGGCAAATAATTTTCCTCCACAATCAGCTTGTCCAGAGCGTCCCAAATTTCTTTACCAGCCTTCACATCAACTCTCACGGACTTAACGTGCACTTTCACATTGTGTAATGAACAACGATTCTTGAATCTCGTAACCACCCAGCACTAGCAGTGAAGTCAACATTGCAGTCAGGTCCAGACTCTTCTTTCAACATTGCAAACCAAATTTTTGCTTTGGCCGTGATCGTCATGTCCTGAGAGGGACACACTTCTGTGTCTGGTCTTCAATCCAGGTCATTAGAAGTTTCTCCATGTCTGATAAAAGCCCTTCTCAAATTTATGTTAGTCTTCTTGCTTTCGATAAAGTAGATCCTTTAACAGATTCTGTCACTTTGTTCATGTTTTTCAAGATCATAGCTGCGGTGGAATGGGACATGCCTGACTGGTAAGCAATAACCATCACTGATTTTCCACCTTCATTGTCCTTAATCACTTTTAATTTCCATTTCCAGATCAATCACTCGATGTGGACTCTGACTGGCAACATTAGCAGTGGATTTTGCATGCTTGGGGCCATGATGAATAAAACAACATGGGTTCAATGAAGTACAAGAGAAAATGGTGCAATCAAGAGATGCAGCAAACACTTAGATGTATGAGGCTGCTGCCAGTGTAACACAGCATACTGTTTTATATTTTATAGTAAACTTTTTTTAATAAGTCCAAAGAGTACACTATAAAATAACAATAAAGATATAGTTTAGTAAATATATAAGCCAGTTACATAGTCATTGATCATCATTATCAAGTATTATCTACTGTAACTATTTGTATGTGCTATACTTTTATATGACTGGCAGCTCAACAGGTTTGTTTACACCAGCATCATCACAAACCCATGAGTAATACGTGCTACATATTATGCTACAAAGTTACGATGGCTACAATGTCACTAGGTGATAGGAATTTTTCAGCTCCATTATAATCCTATGGAACCACCACTATCCTGTCCATTGTTGACCGAAACATCATTATACAGCGCATGACTGTAATATCTCTTTATATTGCTGGACTCCATTTGACAGCAAGTCATTGAGGATGTTTGTGTCTAGGAAAATTGGTCTGTAGGAATATCGGTCAGTAGTTTTCTTTTCTTGTAATGTCTTTGTCCAGTTTCAGCATCAGGATAATGCTGGCCTTATAAAATGAGATAGGAAGTGTCCCCTCCTCTTCTATTTTCTGGAATGCATTATGTAGAATTGGCTTTATTTCTTCCTTTAAGGTTTGGTAGAATTTACCAGGATAGCCATCTGGGCCTGGAGTGTTCTTTGTTGAATGGTTCATAACCGTGAATTCAATTTCTTTGATAGATAAAGGGCTATTCAAAATATTCATTTCATATTGGATGAGTTGTGGTAGTTTGTGCTTTTCAAGGAATTAGTCCATTTCATCTATGCTGTCAAGTGTATGCATGTACAGTTGTTCATAGCATTCCCTTATCATCCTTTTGAGATCTGTGGGGTCTGTAGTGATATCTCCTGTTTCGTTCTTGATATTGTGTGTGTTAGGTAAGCTTTGTTCAGGCTTGAGTTATAGTGCTGTTGGCCGTGAGTTCAATGTTAGCAAATCGGGTGTCTTTAAATAAATGTCTTTAAACAGAGACAAACATAAGACAAGATTATGTATTGATCAGTTGACAAAAATATCATGACCGGAGGCTCACAGGAACCTAACTCTTTATTTCCCCTAGATGTAATGGTTCAGTAATAGCTAATTTAGTATTTGTGGTGACTTTATCAGATGTATTACATTTTGTTTACCCCTTCATTAGCTGATGGACATCTGGTTTGTTTCCACTTTTTGGCATCATGAACCATGCCGACATAAATATTTATATACAGATTTTTGTGCCTTCGTGTTCTTTGTAATTTTCTGTCCACTTGTTCTGTTGATTACTGAGAGAGAATTGTTGAAGATTCCAACTGTAATTGTAGATTTGTCTATATCTCATTTTGGTTCTATCAGTTTTACTTCACATATTTTGAAGTTCTGTGTTAGGTGCTGACACATTTAGGATTGTTATAGCTTCTTGGTGAATTTGCCTTTTCAGTCCTGTGCAATGTCCCTCTGTACTCCTGGTAATACTCCTTGCGGTAACTGGATGCCAGACACTGCAAAGCTTACCTGCTGGATTTTGTTATACTCCTTTGAGTGGTGTTGGATTTTATTCTGGTGCACATGTAAGTTGCTTGGAATCACTTGGACACTTTTGAGGCTTTTCTTCCAGCTCCGTTAGAGCGAGTTCAGAGCAGTCTGTAGTGCAGGGCTAATTTAGCTCCACTGCTAACAGAATAAGCTTCTGGGGATTATACTCAATACCCCTGGCATTACAAGGTCTTTTTACTCCAGCTGGTTGGAACATAAGCTACTCCAGCTCTAGCAATTGTCCTGCTACTCCTTTTCAGTGGCTCTTTCCCTGCCTCTGATGCATGTGCAGATGTATACTCAGCCAAACACTTGAGGACATTCCTCTACAGATCTCCAGAGGGGTCTCTCTCCTCTCTCTCTCTCTCCTTCCTTTCTCTCTGTATTATACCTCACAAAGTTTAGCTGCCTTGCCTTCCCCCCGTACTGATCTCTGTCTCTTCAGCTCAGTGAGATGGCCAGGCTGTGCTGGGTCCCTCTCCCTGTGCTGCAGCCAGGAAAGAACCTGCAGGCGGGGAGCTGGGCTGTCTCAGGGCTCGCCTCACTGCTTTCCCTTCTAGCATAGATCACAATCCTGCGCTACCTGTTATATGTCTGAAAACTGCTGTTTCATATATTTTGTTTGTTTTTTCTAATTGTTTAAGGCAGAAGGACAGATCTGGTCCTGGTTCCTCCATCTTGACTGAAAGTGGAAATCCTGAGAACCCTGGGCACTCTTTTTAAGACAAATCTAATGCTGTTGCTTCTCTATGGAAACTTTTCAATGACTTCCTTGGCAATCAGGTTTTAAAGGAGTGAATAAATGAAGGAGGAAAGGGATGTGTGGGTGTCTCTAAAGATAGAGGAAGATGAAACATGTCCTCCAGAGATCCAGAAATAGGAACAGAGGCTGAACAACTAAAGGTGCTAACTCCTGAGGGAAGGTCAGGGAGAGTTATCAAGGAAGAATGGAGCAGACAGCGGTCCGAGATCCCGCCGTCTTGGACAGAGAGGCCCCCAAGCCAGAATGTAGCTAAAACAATATTCCACTCTGGCCGTCCCATCTGCTCAGCTTCCTGCCCCCTCTGCCCATCCTTCAGCCTGTGGGGTCTGGCCAAGGATACAGACCATGCAAATCATTTTTACTATGCTGCTAGGTTCTGGAAGTGGGGTGGGGGGTTCTCTGAAAGAATTAGAGAACTCAACTGGAAACAGATCTCTTTTTGCCTTCAAGATTGAAAACTGACAAGACAGAAAAACAGATGATACTTGGTTGAATAGAACCCAACCTACTGGTAAAAAGTTGGACAAGTGGGCAGTGTCTAAACCTGTCTGCTATGGGCTGAATTCTGTCCCCCAAAATTCATGCAATTCCTAATCCCCAATGAGACTATATCTTGAGATGGGGCATTTGGGAGGTAATTAAAGTTAAATGAAGTCATAAGGGTGGGGTCTGAATCCAACGGGATTGGTGGCCTTATAAGAAGAGAAAGAGAGAATTTCTCTCCACATGCACAAACCTAGGAAAGGCCATGTGGGCACACAGCAAGAAGGTGACCGTCTCCAAGCCAGAAAGAGAGCTCTCACCAGAACCCACCAGGCTGGCACCCTGATCTCAGACTTCCAGCCTCCAGAACCGTGAGGAATAAACTTCTATTTTTAAGCCACCCAGTCTATGGTAGTTCGTTATGGCCACCCCAGCTGACTAAGAAACTATCTGAGAACCAGCAAGGTTCAGGAGCAGATCCTTCTACTAAGACAGAGGTCATCTTCTGCTTCTGGGTGAGTGTTGGGGCTGACAGAGTCATTTAAGCCACAACCAGAGAAGTTCTCTCCAATCTGGTTGCTTTTTGCTAAACCTGTTTACTTGCGAGGAAGCACAATCGTGGGTCTAATCTTTCTGACTTCTACCTTAGGTTCTGGGGGGAGATCTAGAGACCTTGGGTATCTAGAAGGATACTGGCTAGGGAAGAAAGACACTAACGTTTGTTGAGGTTGCTACGTGAGAAGCTGTGCCAGACCTTACGGACCTCACCTTGTGTAATCTTAACGGCAACCCTCATTTTACAAGGAGGAAGCTGAGGCTCAGAAAGGTCACAGGCATGCCTTCCAGTTGGCTGTGTGCCATCAAATGGAAGAGATTCCCAGGTTTCATGGTGAAAGCTCAAGCCACGTTAGGAGCTGGACCCCTCCAGAAAGTAACCATACAGATGTGTGACATAAACTTGTACATGTCATGGTAAACTATGACCAGAATGATTTTCTTTGGAGAGTTTAATGTATTGTCCCAGTATAATTTTCAAAAAGTTAAAAACCTCACCCTTGTCCAAATGTAGAGTGAACACGTGTCAAAGATTTTCTTCAGATCGTGAATGAGGCAACTAGTGAGATGGTAAAGCTGGTGCAAAAAGCATTGGAGGAACGGGATATTTACAGGCAACAAAAAAATAGAAGAGATTGCTAGATTAGATACAAAACTAGTTATAAAACTATAATCTTTGATGTTATGTTTTCTACCAGACAAAAAAATCTGTAAGTTAACATGCAATTTCATGAAGTCTGGGACCTTTAAACAAGAGTAATAAAGGAGCTAAATGAAGACGCATTTCCCCAGATAATGAAATACTCACTGTGGGTTTGTCCAGCCGCATCCTTAGTATGATATTGAAAAGATGTGTGGACGGGGCTGGCCCTGTGGCCGAGTGGTTAAGTTCACATGCTCCGCTTCCCGGACCAGGGTTTCACCAGTTCGGATCCTGGGCACTGACACAGCACTGCTCATCAAGCCATGCCGAGGTGGCGTCCCACATAGTACAACCAGAAGGACCCACAACTAAAATATACAACTATATACTGGGGGGATTTGGGGAGAAAAAGCAGAAAAAGAAAACATTGGGAACAGTTAGCTCAGGTGCCAATCTTCAAAAAAAAAAAAAAAAAAGCCACGTGGACTCCCTCAGTCTTAGTTCCAAGTTTTTGCTGATTACTTTTCCTAACAATACACCAGGAAACTGACCATAATAGTGTTGAGGCCTTTGACGGGGGCAGGTCCAGGTTTTATGTGGCCTGTAGCGTATGTAATATTGACATCTCTCTTTTTAAAAAAGAATACAAAAATATTGTACTTTTGCATATCTTACAAAAACACGTGAACATGAGAACATGTGGTTTGTACTCCTCGAGGGCCGTGGAAGGGGCCATGCACAATAGGGTCCCTGTGGTTTCAGCTGCATCAGCTTCACGGGAAGTGGCCTCTGCCTTGGACCACAGCATTATTTTAGTACAAGAATAGTAAAGCAGCTGTGGAAAAGATTTTTCTTGTTTTTACTTTAAATCTGAAATATTCTGTAATCAAGTGCGTCGCCAACCTAAACACCTAGGGCTTTTTTGAGCTACCTGATAGCTTGTATCACGTTAGGATCACTCGCTACACTATTCTGACTGTTAACACGGTCAGTTCAGTTGAATGAGTTCTCTGTAGCCTCGCAAATTGTCTTGAAAATCTTGGACCAGGAGACATACGCAGGCATTAAATTTTCGCTTGCCAAGAAGACATTAAGGGCTCGTGTGAATAAATTTATCCCTCTGTGCTTAGTCCACGTATGATGGACTTCACGTTTTTAAGGAATGTGTGCTCTTGCCAGACCCTCTTATATCCCTTTTGCTAAAGAGGCTTCTGCCTTCACCAGCTCGGCCTCTTCCCTGTTCCAAAGTTCTTCCACCTTTTGCTGGAGACTCGGGGTGGGAGAGGGAGGGGCAAGAAGAGAGAAGGAGAGGCCAGAGAGCTTGAGGGTGCACATATAAAGGTCCTGAGCGCTCACGATGTGGCGGGCATCCTTCTAAGAGTCCTGCGTGGATTAACCCACCCGAGGCAGCACCACGCTGTTCTTATATTACAAAAGAGGAAACAAATGATGACAAAATTTTCCCAGGTAAAGCCAAATCCCACATGTTTCTATCCCAGAGCAAAGTCACTTCAAAGAAACACAAAAAATTTTGTTTATTCTTTGTAGTTGCTTTGAAAAACTTTGAGTCTAAACGCAGAGTTTGGATCTACGCTTGTTAGAATTTGTTGGTCTCTCCTACTCTCTAATTCTCTGTGCGTTTGTTTTCAAATGACAAAAATCCAACTCAAACTTTCTCAAGCCAGAGGCATTCTAGTCAGGCTCTTGTAACTAGGAGTGTTCTCCCTTCAGGCATGGCTGGATCCAGCACCTCTAGTGATGTGATCAGAGCTCCGTGTGTGTTTCTCTCTCCATCTCTTGGCTCTGCTTTCCTCTGTGTGATGGCTTTGCTCTACAGGCAGTTTCTCCCACACTGCTGGGGAAATTGGCTCCAGCAGCTCCAGGCTCACACAATCCCCACAACTAGAAATCCTAGAGTAAAATAGACACCTTCTCTCTCTCAGTGTCCATACATCATGTCACAGGGCAGCCCAGTGCCCTGAAGGATTAAGAGCTCTGATTGGTCACATAGGGCCCTAGGCGGGTGGGGAAGGTCATGGGGGAACTTAGTCCTTCCAGAACTACCTGTTGTATGAGAAGCATAGTGCCCCGAAGGCACAGAAGCATGCCACTGCCTGACAGAGGGGCAAGAATACCAAGCAGGTGAAATCAGCAGACGTCCATCCATGACATCCCGAAACGCCCCGCTCACGCTCCCTCTGCTGACGCCAAACTCCCTCTCATTCGTGCTTTCAGAAGCTACCACCTCGCACCCCAACAGCCTCGCGTCAGTCTGCCCAGAGCTCTCAGGATTACGTATCTGCTCTGCTCCTTTCTCTTCCACGGCCCCTTCCGATTTAGAAGTACATGTCAGTCACTTATGTTTTAATGTGATTTTTTCACTGATGCACTGTCTGTCAATAATATTTGGATTTAAAGCCTAAGTGAGCAATCAAAGCCTTCACTCTCAGCTTAAATTAATGTTAGAATAGGAAACAGGGAGGGACGCCCTCCTCTGCAGTGAATGAGAGTCCAGCAGGTGTGCATCTTCCCTGTGCGAGCCTTTGTCACACAGAGCCCCTGGTGTCAAGCCATCCACGGGCCACGTGCTAGATCATCCAGGTAGGAAAACAGACTCTGGTTGCAGCCTGCACACAGAGGATTCCTTCCACCCACAGTCAGAGGGCTTCTTTTAGGCCTGAGACACATGGGCAGCCGCTTCTCCTCAAAGGGATTTACTAGGACCCAGAATAATCTCACCTTCTCCGGTTACTGAGACCAGATTGTTGGCCCAAACACATTTCATCTGATGTCGCCGTATCTGAGCAGCCCTCTTAAATATTCTGGCACAAATCTCTTTTTCTTCATACTTCCCCTCTCAGTTGTAGCAAAAACACTTTCTAATCCCTCACCCTAGTCATTTTTGACCACTTAATGCTTCCTCTTTTATCTGCAAAGTAAATCTCGTGGACGAGGCTGCCTACAGCAATAAAGGAGGGAAGAATTATATTGGCAGGTTGATGGAGCAGCATCCCAGATGCCGCAAACAGCGGGAGTAAATGGAACACGACATTTCTGCCCCTGCCCCGGGTGGAGGAGGCTATTATTAAATCAACTGAGAGCTCACGCCTAGAGCGGCCGACGGGACATCACCACTGCTGGGCCGACCTTTGGTGTTTAAATACAGTCCGCCCACAGGTGGCCCAAGGTTTTCTCCAAACTGTTTTTGTCAACAAATGAGCTCACCCCTCACCCACTACTTTTCACCTCAAACCGTTGCGAGCTCTACTCCACCCTTCAAGCAGAACAAAAGTGTATTTCCAGGCAAGGGAAATGCATTATATGTTCCTTTGTTTCTTCCACATTCTTCTGGTTGGATTGGCATTGATTCATAGCAAATTCATTCCCCAAGGAAAAGGCTTTGCTAATACAAGAATGCTAAACAATACACAGATCATCAGAGTTTATTTTCTTCGTTTTGTTGGTGACATTGGCCCCTGTGCACCTATAATCAATAGGAGCTTGCTATTTCCTTGCTGTGGAACACTTGCCGTAAAACATTGGCTTCCCTTCCTGTCTTCCTCAGGGCGATCTTTCTCTCTCAACCAATACTGCTGTAGCCGGCCTCCCAAGGACAGCAGAGGCTATGTTTCCAGCCTGTCCAGGCATGTCCAGGTACCTCTGGAACATTGCGGACCAGTAAGAGGAGCCCATTGGTAGGTCCATTTGTATGAGAGTCCGCAAAGCTAATGAGAGGAAACCCTAAAAGAAGAAGAATTGGTGTGTGTGCACAGCTGTGAGTGGAGGAGCGATTTGGAGCACAGTGGAGGGTGCAGGGCTCATTGCCCTCTGCCTCGGACTTCCTGCTGTCCCCCACCCTTAACCATCCCCTGTGGCCCCTCTCCCTCACATCTCTTGCTAGAGTTGGGGAAGTTGAAATCCACAAACGAAGGACAGGTGTCTCACTAAAACCCCTGGAAGTCTCTGAGAGCAGAGAGCGTATTCCTTTGTGGCCCGTGTTACAGAGTGTAACACAGACGGAAAACAATGTATCTTCCTATTTCACAGGGGCCAACCTGGGAGCCCAACATTGCCATCCAGAGCAGCAGAGAGCCAGAGCTGTGGGCACCGCCACTGCTCTGTCGATGGAGAAGACTGGGAAGACATTGCAGGGAACACGTGCAAAGCCATGGAGTCAGGTTATGATCACACCTCAGCAAGGCTGCCAGGATCCTGCTCTATTCGGGAGTAATTTGGTGGGGAGGAGGGGATGGGAAGGAAGTGTAGCTACAGTTCCTGAAATTCTGGGATTAGAGACTGAGTCGATTAAAAAGTAACTTTATTACCATTTCTGTGACTCTGTTTTCCTCCAGGTTTGATATGGGGAAATACGAGATTCATGACATGAATGATAAAAATGCATTTGTTCAATTATCTGTGCTTTTTTCCCCCAAATAAAATTTTGACTCTAAATTACTCCATTTTCCAGCTCCTAGATGAGCTGACATTTGGGATCAGTCCAGTTTTTTCCTGATCCTGTAATGTACACCATTTCCAAGAGGTCCCTAGAGGTGTGGAAAGTCAAGGTAGGTCCAGAGATTACGATATTGGTTTCAAATAACGAAAACACTTCCAGTGGGAAAAAGAGAATGAGCCAAATCTTTACCCAAGCTTTTACTGGGTGTCCCTTTTATAAGACTGCAATTTGGATGCCTGCAATTATTTGCATTTTTGTTACTAATTGCTCCTGCCATTGGTGTAACCAGCCACTTTTGGGTGCAATTATCCGCTTGTGGGAGCAATTATATATGAAAACAGTTCTGCACGTGCAGCTAATTGTGACTAAAGAAAAGGAGGCTGGGGAGGACAATTTGGCTCATCAAGTCATAACTCCAGCTTCAAACATGTGCCAGCTACAAAAGACAGAACAGCAGGACAGGGGACTAACACCCACTCTGGGTGTTACGGGCTGGAGCGTTCCTTCCTCTGTTTACTAATGTATTTTTAGAGGATTCGACTGTGGACTTATTTAATTAGAAAAGAACAACTCATCTTGACTACTCACTGGCCTTTTGCTAAAGCGAGTTCTAGATACCAAATCAAGCCATAGAGCCCTCTAATTAAGCACCCAGACTCTCAGATAATGCCAGATGCTGAAGAAATTCAGTTTTTTTACAAAGAACACTGACACATCCATCCCCCCTAATTATAACACACACACAGGTCTCCTCTCTTGTCTCTACTAGACCTGACAATGTAAGTGCTTCAGCCTCAAGACTGGCAATGACAGTTTAACGAGCTGACACATGAGGTCTCATCACCAGGAGCAGCGGCCCCACTGCCAAAATGTACCAAGGATTCTACACAGACCATCTTAGGGTTTCCAGGCAGCCTGCACAACGGACAACTGTCATATTACACCTCATTGCCTGATCCGAACTTTAGATCAGACATGAAAAGTGGGAGTACATCTAAGTCCACCACCAGCCTCTGTCCCTACTCGGGTCAAATTCACACACACACACCCTCACACACATCCTCACACACACTCAACACACGCTCACACGCATCTACCCTCCCTGTGCCCTTAGTGATTTTTTTTATGGGAGGCAGGTAAGCACTCAGGCCCTAGAGCCAGCCTGCCTCAACTTCTCTTCCGTAAAACAAGGACAGCCAGAGCCCCTGCCTCATGGGGTCCTGACAGTGACCACAAGAACTGGTACATAAAAACACTTAGAACAGCGCCCAGCACTCCAGACATGTTAGCTGTTTTTATCATTACTTATGATATTGTTTTGCAATTATTTGTTTCTCGATCTGTCTTCTCTCTGAATTGTTCAGAAAAATTATCCAAAACTTAAGATAACCTATAGCCTTTCAAGTGATACTCAAGCATTATCTAACATGCAAGCCTAAGGGGAAAGTAACTTTGTTTGACTTATTACCTTCTATTGGTTACAGGCCAGATTCTGGAAAGTTAGATTTTAATTTGTAGAAGATTGATAAATTACAAATGATTTTTATCCAGTAAAGAGGCAAGCTATTTCTTTCCAATCAAAAAATAAACCTGAAGGTCAGGTTTTTGGGTTCCTGTAGGACATTAACCAGTTTTGTACTGAACTTTGCAGTCTTATTCCAGCATTTTTTTTCCATTGACTAAATTTAGCAGTTTTTCCCGTCCTCTTTTGAACTAGTTTTTCCATTTTGTTGATCCCTTCATTAAGGAATTAAACAAATCTTTGACACACACTCGCTATATATTTTTCTAAGACCACGTTTTCACATTTTTTAACAAGTATCCTTTGCCAGGAGCCAGGAGCTCTGTGTGCCACCTTTGTGGCCCAGTTCCGTGTCTCTCAGACTTTAATGTGCAGCCAAATCAACTGAGGACCCAGTGGTTCTGGGGAGAAGCCTGAAATTTGGAATTTCCCGCAGCTGCTGCTGGCCTTCGTCCTGAGAAATGCCTGGACTTGGAAACGCAGGGGCTTAGAAAATGCTGGTGCAAACATCCACCTGTGTGAGCAAAGGACACGTCTTACTCCTTGCGTCACCTCCTCCTCCAACGCCTATCGTTTATTTCATAACTGATAATTGTAATTATATGACAATTATATAACTGTAAACAGCAGTAATTCAAAGGATCTAATTCAGGTGGGGCCTACGATGAGGAAACCGGTTAAATGGCCGCTTAAACGAGAGGTTAATGTGAGGTCTGGGAAGATGCGAGCGAGTTCACCAATAACGGGAAAGCGCAGCTGTTTATGATGTCAAAGCGAAGCCACCTACAATGGTCATGGGGCTGCAAGCCCCACAGATGCTCCCATCACAGGACTTTCAGCAACAGGGTAACACCAGCAACATTGCCCAACCTCGTTCCCCAAAGGCCATGTGGACCCCCCTTCGGCAGTCCTCAGAGAAGTGAGTCACAGCTGGCTCGAGAGCACCGTGGGGACTTCCAACCTCAGGAGGGGCAAAGTGTCCACTCCGACTGTCACCTCCACCTGCCTTCATGTGTACATAATTAACGGGCAGTAAACTCTCTCCACTATTAGAAAAATAAAGTAATCACGTGCCTCTTCTATGAATTTAGGAAGAATGAAGAAAGCGTGCACAGTGGGTCTCCACTCTGGAGGCACATTAGAATTGGGAGCTTGAGGGAAAACACGCCCAGGTCACATCACCAGGGTCTGCTGTAACTAGTCTGGAGGGGGCCTGACAGCTGTGTCTGTACTACTGCACGGTGTCTTTATGGAAAGAACAGCCACGTGAGCTGCACTGTCACTGAGGGGACGGGGAAGACGTGGCTGTCCACTCCTTCAATCATCCCAGCAACACATTAAGTCTGAGTGTCTCTGGTCATCTTGGAAGCACTGAAAGTTTCAAAGAATGTAGTTTTAATTCTCTGTACTTTATCACGTGAATGTGCTGAAACTGCCTTTGAGGAAAATACGAGATGCTACAAAAGTTCTGACGTAGGTGAGACATGAAGCCTGGCCATAAGGTGTGACTTCCCCAAGCACCTGGAAATGAGAGGAATAATGTTTAACCCAAGGTGGAAACTAACAAAATCCACATATAATGGATATAATTAAGGACCAAGAAATTGTGAATATGCAATTATGAAGTTTTCTTTGGTATTTTTATAAAATACTTTTATTATTGAAATAATAAAATACTTCTAAAAATAAAAGAAATTACTTTGAAAAAAGTTATATGAGATAAGAACGTAAACTCTCATTTCTACACCCTCTTTCACTCCCCGTCGCTGCTTCTCATCCTTTTCCAGGAATCACACAGCCGGCTTAGAAAGGAATGAAGGAGCGTTCGCCCGAAAAGCTGGTATGCATCAGTACCTCTGCTGATGGAGAGGATGCCTTTGGACCACACCCGCCTTATCCAGAGGCCAAAACAATTGAGAAGGTGCAGATGAGGAGAGGGACATTTTGAGAAGACCTAACACTATGGATAATGTCATTAAATACCAACAAAAATATTGCCAAATACCTGCATTATTGGACAGGCTGGGGCAAGAGGGAGGAAAAGGAACAGAAGGAGAGTGAAAATATGGAAGACTAATGTGAACAGGCAATGACAAATTAACAGTGGCTGCCCTGTGCCAGGTACTCTATTTCTGCCGTTCTATGGATAGCCTTGCTAGTGGTCCAGCGGTTAAGATCCAGTGCTCTCACCGCCTTGGCCCGGGTTCATGTCCTGTCAGGGAACCACACCACCCATCTGTCTTTCAGTTATACTGTGGACTGTGTGTTGCTGTGATGCTGGAAGCTAAACCATCAGGATTTCAAACACCAGCAGGGTCCCCCACGGTGCACAGGTTTCAGCGGAGCTTCCAGACTAAGACAGACTAGGAAGAAAGGACCCGGCCACTCACTTCCAAAATAATTGGCCGTGAAAATCCTGTGAATAACAGTGGAGCATTGTAGGATACAGCACCGGAAGGTGAAAGGTGAGAGGATGTCTCAGAAAGACCAGGCAGGGTTCTGCTCTGCTGCCCACAGCGTCACTAGGAGTCAGAATCCACTCCACAGTGCTCCACTCCACAGCATTAACAACAACAAATTTTATGTGATTCTCAAACGAGCCCAATGAGATGGGGGTCATTATCTAAATCTCTCAGACGAGGTCTGTTTTCTCGAGGGGTGGCAGAATCAGAATCTTTCCCTACTTGGCCAATTTTAAATCATTTCCAATTTTGATGTCAGGGAGTGGAGGGCGCACGGGGTGCCTGAGGCTGGGTGCTACTCGAGGGATGGAGAGGACCTTCAGTACCTCGAGGAGAGTGGAGCCCCAAGAGGGAAAGAGACGGGGTCCGTGAATGAGCCTAGGGAAAACCAACGGACCAGGAGCACCCACACTGGAGTGTGAGGAGCCAGAAACACATTTTTCTTCTTTCACCTATTCATTCATTCAACAGCCACTTACATAGGTTTCTCGTGTGCCAGGCACTGTTCTAAGGGCTTTATAAATATTAACCCATTTAATATATAAAATATTAGGAGGCACGTGCTAATATTATCCCCATTTTACAGATGAGGAGACTGACACACGAAGAAGCTAACTAACTCCCCAGCGGCACCACCGTTGTGTCAACCCACTCGTTAGTTTTACTTGGTACCGCATGAGGCGACCGTGATACAGTGTCACTACGCAGATATTTTCTATCCAGACTTAAATGACTATTTGGCCAAGAAGTTTACAAAGCCCAGAATAGTGACTTCCAAGACATTGAAAGGGAGGTTCAAAAGACACCTCGCATTTGGGTGGGGCTTAGTGCAAAGCACGTAGGACAAGGGTGAGTTTATTTCAATGGTGTAGGTGGAGGAATACATTGACTACTAATGATCTTGTTGAAAGCATCTATACAATTTTATCTACAAAATCTCTTGAGAAATCCACTATCTTTTAAATAAGATGAATAAGTTCATCCCTCAGATCCTGCTGTGTGTCTTCATCTGTTAAAGGAGGGACAGCAGCTGACCAGCTTGGAGGGACTTCCACCAACAACGTTAAGCGTCAGAGTTAGATTTTCTGTGTGGAGGCCATCTCAACATGGGAAATTTAACTTAAACTGGGAGTAATTGATTTCCAAAAACAGTTCACCCTCTCAGGGCTGAATCCAAGCCTCTGATCTCAGTCTTAACTCTGAGCCAGGAGCAGAAGGCATGAAAAGTCTGTGTAAGAACACGCACATTTACAAACATCGGCTAATATAAAAGGACTGTAACCACACTTCGATCTGGCTATTGTTTTTTAAAAATCACACAGTGTATGATTACATGATAAATAAAGTGATAAGTGAAGCATTTTCCTTGGATGCAAGGAAATAGCACTGCTCCGTCCTGGAAAGGCTTCTGAGAGAAAACAGATCAGATGGGCTGAGACAATGTGACTTCCTCTCCCTTCCGTCATCTCTGCTCCCCTCCATTCTCCGTCCCTTGCCTTCCTCCTCATTACAGCCTCTGGCTCTCTAATTTCACAGTCCCGTCATTTGACATTGAAGTCACCTCTCCTTTCGACAGGACCTGCTGCTGTATGTCTCCCTTTTCCAACTCTGTAAAGATAAAATCTCGTTTCTCAATGAAAACTGAGAAGCACACGAAGCGTCCTCGGGAACTGGCTTAATTGGCAAAGAAAAAAGAAAATTATTGAAATGAGCCAGATGACTGACTCCAGCTCAAAGCCAGCTTTAAATCTGGCAAACAATTATCCTTTTCAGACTCACTAAACCTTTTCAAACTAAACCAAAATCGCCACTTTTGGAAGATTTTGTGAAACCTAACCAAGCACTGCAGTGGGGTACGTGAATGGTGATATTTAGAACGAGGAACAGTGGGAACAGCCTCCACTTTCACCGGCTTGAACCTGAACCGGACTGGAACAGCCTCGGGTGTATCTAGAATCTAACCCAAGCAGAACGTTTGAACGCTCTGCTTCATGTAGGGCCAAAGTGGCAACTGCCATTGATTTTATCAGGTAGACCTAGCAGTCTCCACAAATAAACAGATTTGAGAATTTGATTTTGTCCTTCAGGTAAGTGGGTTCTTTTTTATGTCACAAGCTAAAGTCAGGTACCAAATCTTCTCATCTCTCTCTCTCCCTCTCCCGCTTTCCTCGTTACCTCGCCCCTCCCAGGTCCTCCCCCTCATCCCTCGTCTCTCCTC
Organism: Equus quagga; assembly: GCF_021613505.1. NCBI lineage: Eukaryota > Metazoa > Chordata > Mammalia > Perissodactyla > Equidae > Equus > Equus quagga. The sequence goes on along the minus strand of NC_060267.1, from coordinate 181,461,737 downwards.
TTTACCTGTGATTAGGGCAGAGGCGTGGGCAGGGATGTCCTCCGAGGCTCAGCTTTTTACAATTTCTCCTGAAGGGATCCACTTCCTTCTCAGAAGTCAACTCCTTATCTGTGTCTGTGACTTCCACTTTCTGTCTCCAGCTCTATCCTTTCGTCTAAATCCAGGCCCACAGGACACATTCACACGGATGTTGTAGCTTGCCTCTAAGAAAGCTGCATTAATTCCCTCCCACACTGAGAAGTGGAGCCTATTCTTTTCCTTCAACCTGGGGCCCTGAGCCTGCTTTGACTAACAGAATAGAGTGGGTGTGACGCTGTGACAATTCTAAGGCTAGGTTTTAGGAAGCTTTGCAGCTTCCAGCTGGGTCTCTTGGAACATTGGTCCTAGGAGAAGCCAGCCCTGGGGGAAGCCGGCCACTATGAAAGAATCCACTACCCTGAGACCGCCATGCTCTGAGGAAGCCCACACTAGCAACAAGGAGAAGCTATATGCACAGAGCGATGCCCAGCCAGTCCCAAAATGGCCCAGACATCACAGCCCAAGCACCGGACACATGAATAGAGAAGCCATAAGACAACTGCAGCCTCATCTGCCATCTGCCTGCAACCCTATAAGGAATCCCACGTGAGAACTACCCCATTGATCTTGTCAAGACCACAGAATGGTGACAGACACTAATAAAGGGTTGCTCTAAGCCTCACAGTTGCAGGGTGGTTTGTCATGCAATGATAAGCAGCCGGAAGAGACATCTAACTTCCATTCCATCGCTGACCCTTTCGTTGACTTAACAATTATTTCATCGAACAATTGCCATATGTGCAGCAACTCGCAGGTACTAGAAGCAGGCATGAGTGAGACAGACCCAATTCTTGCTTCCTCGGGGCTACCAGTCTCTTGGAAAGAAAGCTATTGAACAAAAACTGATCAACCATTTTAAACTTTTAACTCCTCCTCCCCACCAGCTCGTACAATGGAAACAAAAGTTTAATAAAACATCACTTAATTTTCACTCTATTTTCTATTCTATGTATGTCATTTTAAAATGGGAATAATCATCATCTTTTAGGAATACATACCAAAGCATTTACAGATTTAATTGCTTCAAAATAATTGAGACAGAGGATTGGGGTGTAGATGAAACAAGACTGACCGTGAGCTGATGATTGTTGAAACTGGGTGAGAGGTACACGGCAGTTCATTATACTATTCTCTCCAATATTTTATATATTTGATACCTTCCACAGTAAAACATTTAAAACAAAACAAAAGTATGGGTCATGCCCCACTAAATTGATTTCACAATCCACTAATAGGCCAAGAACTACAATTTGTAAAATACCTTCTAGAAAATCTAGATGTTGGGAAATTTGGAACCAGATGGCAGGGAAAGAAGTCAACATCTAACTTTAATCTAACACACACGCACACCCCACCCCCTAACCCACCCCCGACACAAGGTTGGTTCTTTTTCCAGGCCTGGGAGGTGACATGTTTGCTGAATTTGGTCTCCCCTCGGGGTACAGCTGCCTGTCAGATGCCCCTCTTTGCCAAACTGAAACTACCCAGCAGTTATCTCCACCCACCGAGATTCAAGTCAGTTTCTCACGAACCTGGAGACCTCCTAGACGTCAGGGGCTTTGCGCCTGAGGCCCACAGCAATGCTGTCTGTGACCAACCCAGTCATGTTGGAGGCAAATTAGGGGACAGTGTGCTTAGGGACCAAAGCCCTGGGGAGACTGAACGGGCCTGGACGGGGCAGGCAAACCTGCTCATCCCTCCTCCACAGCCAGCCGGTCGCCACTTCTGGCTCCTCAGGTGCGCTCCAGTGCCTCCCTGGGATTCTCTGAGGAACTCTGTGGCCGCTCTATCCTCTTCTTACTTTCTAGTGAGTTTATTGAAGTGAGAGTTCAGGCTGCCCTTTGGTGTGTGGCCAAGTTTAAGGCTGTTCAGTGTCTCTTGGCCGCGAGGGGCTCTGAACTGGCCTCAACTCCGCTTCTCTACAACTCTCCATCACGCTCGGACAAGCGGATGCTGCAGCCAGCCTTTGTGTCTGAGAGCACATGTGGCCCATCTTCCTGTTCCCTTCTGTATGCAGCTATGGACTCTACAGAGAAGCCCCACCTTGGTGAAAAATCTTTCCATAGCTGAAGCAGTTCGGCCACAAAAAACAGAGGCTTCTAGGGTTTCAGTTCACAGTGCTGGCCCTGCAGACCCACACTTCTCCCCACGGGAGGCCTGTCATCTCCATAACTCAAGGTTCTCTTCTCCCATCCTGCCCACAACTTCCGTCATTTTTGATAACAAATAACCCCCACTAGTGGTTTCCAAACCCTTATCACTGGAGCCACCACAGGAGCCCAATGCTATTAGTATCTGTATGGATAAAATCTAATATAGCGGGGTAGAGAAAACAACCGAAAAGACAGTGGAAATAGCCAATGCAGTTCTGTATGGTGTCTGCTTCAAGCACAAGAGGAAGGTGATCTTTACATCCAATCTAGACATGACAGTGAGCTTTACCAGAAATACCCCCAGTGTGCTCATCAGCTGGTCCTCCCAGAATGCTTTATAAAGTTTATATTGGATGTCAAGTTGCCAGGCTTGGGATATGCTCTCCATCATGGCGGTTACTGCCTTTCTGAAATAAGACAACTCCTGGTTGAAGAAGGGTGGGTGGTGCCTCCTGCCTATAATGCAGAGAGTGTGGTCCCGTGTCCTTTATAGACCAGACGGCTGTGTAGCCTGTCCTAGCTGACCCTAGCTCCCCTGCTCTCCTGGACGGCATTGTCTGGGCAGTGATAGACCCGCCTCAGGAGGGCCCTGGCCGCGTGGCTCCTGACCGTGTACTGTAGTACCTGTTGCCCTGTTACTACGTCTGCTGACTGGGGACTGGCACATGCCCCCAGCATCGTCATTCCTAGAAACCATCAGCAAAAATGTCCAAGCTCAAGTCCTTCAAACCCTAACCAGGTTCACGGCTAGGGAGGCCCCTAAATACACTACTGGATTATTCTGGGGTTATTTAAACAAGATTACAGAATGGTACCCCTGGCTTATAAATGTGCAGACTACCTCCTGGAAGAAATTACAAACCTTCCCCATTCTTGTAAAGTGGACTATAAAAAGGTTGCTGACGTCCTTCGTAATAACTTACATACGAAGATTAGAGATCCCAGCGGTAACCTTCTTCACCACCTTGGGAAATACAGCACCAAACCGTGGCCGGACGACAGAGAATGTTTGCTGCGACCCCTACATATTCCCTATCCTGCCATTGAGTCACTCCACCAGCCCCCTTGGAGATGTTCCCTGTTGCAGAACCCTCACGGAGCGTCAGTTCCTCCAGCTGGCTAAGAGAAGAAGACCCGATCCATTCAAACTTATTTATGCACATTAATGCACTAACTGAGGGTTAAGACTCTGCACACCAGTCAAAAATAAAAACCACACATACTCTGGAAGCTGCTTCTATAAACTGCGACATGGCTGCTACTGTTGCTCCTAAAATGGACACTAGTCCAGCCTTGCTGGGGTCAGGTCCTGGGGCTCTGGGGCCTCTACGCCTCAGAAGCAGAGAGGGCTGGCCTAGGACTAGGTCATAGTGCCGTCCCTCGGCTTCAGGAAACTCTGATGTCCAAGTCTCCACCACTATGGTAGGCACTTGCCCCGTGGCGTTGCCGGATGACCCTAGAGAGTGGGATGAGCAGCTCTCTGAGCAAATGGGCACAGGCCCCTCTACACTGTGTACACTGCTCACACCAACCGGCCCCTGATGTCTACCTCCAACTTCCTTTCTTTTCTGGAGTGGATTCACATTTCCAAAACTGTGTCCACAGGGGCTCAAATTTTAAAAAACCCAAAACACCTGCATCCAGGCTATAAGCCAATGAGGGAGCGGACACTCTCAATCCAAAGCAGTGTCCGGAGGCCGGTGTCTGGGGATGCGCCAGCCCTGGGCAGACAGTCCCCCAGAGATGGGCTCCACCGTTCAGGGGGCCCCACCGCTTCCCTAGGATTCCGAGGTGCTGCTCCACGGAGAGGCTGCTCTACTGAGCCCACGCCGCCTACTTTGCACCGTAAGTCCCTCGGTGGGCACTGTTGGTGAAGGTGCCCTTGAAGTTCAGTTTGGGGGGATATTTAACCCAGTGGGTTGCTGGGACCTCAGGACCAAGGTCCAGGACACTTTCTCCCTGTTTTACTGGGTTGGCACACAGACTGGCTAAAACCAAAGGAGTAAGGCTGGGAAACGCTGGCAATTGTGACTTTCATGTGTTCCTCTTCCCTTGCAGCTCATGATAGCAAGTTGAAGACCTAAGAGGCAGGGCCACCTTGTGACTTTTGAGGGCCCTAGGCACTGTTATCTTCATAAAAAATATTTAAATTTATATTTTTAGGTTGTATTGCTATAAAGAACAAATATGTTAGTATTATACATTAAAACATTTTCTTCAACCTAAATGTTAATTTTTTTCTTCTGATTTTAAAAGAAATTAAAGCATCTTTACGGACTCTTAAAAATATTGTGGCTTCTAGGTGCCGCGCATACTGAGCCTAATGGATGTCAAGTCTGTGAAGAGGAGCTCGTTAAGTGCCTGTAGATGGATGAGGAGATTAAAAGCAAGAATGTGATATTCAGGAGATGGAGGTCTGCAGAAAAAATCCGTCACTGTGGTTCCTTCCATCTGTTCTTGCTGCCCTGAGCTTTCTGCTCTCAGCCGTGACGATTTCCCTCTGAGGGGCGGGACAGTGTGTGTGAAGGGCAGCGCCGTTTCCCACACGCAAGTCACCACCGCACTGTAGTAACAGAGGGCGGCAGCTTCCAACTTTAAAGGAAAGTTTATTTAGCACACTAACAGAAATATCAGAATAAATTTTGTCCTTTGCTACAGACATCACCACAGGTGTCCCAGCATTACTCATGAGAAAGACCATTTAGAAAAATGTTTACCAAGCTACCTTCAGAATCTTGGGCTTCAATATCATAATATTGTTCAGCTGTTGATTAATTGAGTCTCCAGTCTTACCATCCACTGAGTCACAAATTGAAAGACAGAAGATTGGCAACGGCTCCTACAATATTTCACGTTCGTCATTTTCAGAACATATCACCAAGAGACAATTTATTATGATTGTTTTGTCATTGTGGTTCTAATTCACTTTTCCCTGCCTGACTCTACAGGTCTACAGATGGCTAGAAACTAAGATTGAATCCTGAAAATTTCCTATTCTTTTCAAAAGATATTTTGATTTCACTTTAACCTAACACAGAGATGCCAACAGCGCATTTAGCAGTGGATTGTGTGTGTCCTCAGACGAGGATGGAGTGTTACAAAACTAGATTGAGAACTGCTCTTAGTATTGTCAGAACTAAGGCAAGTGAATTATTATTGTTGGGGAGGAAAACTAATTTTCCCTCTACCCTTCTAGGTTCTTGGCTGAGACCCCTCTCCCCCATAAAAAAAAGATTAGCAGGAGAAAAATAAATTTATTTAAGTACCTATGGGAACAGCACAAAGATATGAAACCCAAAGACAGCCAGGCAATTGAGGCTTATATGCCACTGATAAATAAATGAAAAGCAGTAGTATATATTGGAGTATATGAGGAAGCTATTTGGTTTAAAACTAATTTGGCCTGACCTTGTTTTTCCAAAAGGGCTTGACGTGGCCTGTTGAGGACGCATTGTACATCTGCTTTAAACATTTACCATGTCCCAAAGACAAGAATAATGTCCTTAAAGATAGAGATGTAACTTACCCCCATACTGGCATTTCTTTAAGGATAAGCGTCTCTTCCTGGAACTAAGGATTAACTATTGACCTGCTGTGCTCAACTTGTGACCACTGACCTGCTGACCACCGACCTGCTGTGCCAGCTAAGCATCTCGTGACAATAGTAAAAGCGATATTCCTGTCACGTGTGACGTATGCTCTTTGTTCCAAGACGGTATATAACCACTCTGTACACCCCACCTCTTTGGTGCCCCTCCTTCCTTGGGGAAGGAAGGCCTGGGGCTTTAGTCCTCAAACTTGGTTCATAATAAGCTCATTCCAATTTTGATTTATAGAATGACTATGGGTTATCTGGATCAACACCATCCTGAGCTAAGGAATGAGGTACGGGCCCGGGGCTTCCACGGGGAGGAGGGCAACTCACAGGAAGGTGAGAAGAGCAGATATCTGGTAATCAGGCATTTGTCCTCTATGCAGGTAAGTCTCGCAGATGGAAAGTGATCTCTGGCAACAGCTCTCTTCCTGGTACAGGCCCCCTTTCTAATCTCTTTAAGGCAGCAAGGGGGAGGTAAAAATCCTTTCCTGAGTCTGCTGGGTGTTGATTGCCTTCAGCTCAAAACAGTCCACATCCACAGTGACACATTCTGAGGGGGCGTATTCTGAACCCCTCATCACCTGAGAGCACAGAGGGCAGACGACAGCCCATGGGCCAGACCCAGCCCACACGGGTCTTGGATGGCCAGGAGGTAAGAATGGTTTTCACATTTTTTTTTCTTTTTTGTTTTCTTTCTTTCCTTTTTTTTGAGGAAGGCTGACCCTTAGCTCACATCCGTGCCCGTCTTCCTCCACTTTATATTTGGGACGCCTACCACAGCATAGCCCACCAAGCGGTGCCACGTCCGCACCCCGGACCGAACCAGTGAACCCTGCGCCACCGAAGCGGAAGGTGCAAACTCAACTGCTGTGCCCCCAGGCCAGCTCCACAATTTTCACATTTTTAAATTGTAGAAAAAAAACAAAAGAAGAATACTTGGTCACATGTGAAAACTTGTGAAATTCAAATTCCAGTGTCCACAAATGAAGTTTAATTGGAACACAACCATGCCAATTCATTCGCAGGTTGTGTATGGCGGCTTTCATGAGAAAGGGCAGGGTTGAATATTTCCAACAGAGACACGTGTCCCACAAAGCTGAAAATCTGTACTATGTGGCTCTTTACAGAAGACGTGTGTTGATTCCTGTCCTTCAGCATAAGGATTCCTACACAGGATCAGAGCCACCAAGCTCCGTGAGACATCACAGCACAGGATCTCCCATCCCCGAATACTATTACTGGTTGACCTCTGCTGATCTCTCACCACGTGCGGGGGCTCTGGGCGAGGTGTTTTCATCCATTTATTCCCCACAAGAACCCAGTGAGGTAGACAATGTCACCACCTTCATTTTATGGATGAGAAATATGAAGCTCAGGGAGATTAACTAACTTGCCTAAAATCGCTCTTAGTAAATCCTCTAAATGGGATTAAACCCAAGACCGTCTAACACTAAAGTTCATTCCACAGCGATGGTGTCATCGTGACTTCCCCAAGCCTTTCTTGGCATTATGGGTGTTTGCCATTACTACTCCATCTCTGAGGAAAGATTTGCATAAAACTCACTAACTCCTGTGCAAAGGAAGGCTTCCTTTGATTTGTCCTGATTGGCACGTTTTTTGACTTCACGCGGGAGGCCTGGGTCTGACAAACTTGCTCTTGGTGAGTCTGTGTTTACCCAGCCGTAGCTTCTCCTGTTGCATGTTTTTGAGCTCTGTCGGCCTCCAAGCCTGCTTGGGTGTCTCTGATCTCTGCATGTGTAAGTGTCCTCTACCCTTCTTCAAGCCTGTTCTGGTTTGGTTTGGTTTGATTTCTCTAAATGCAATGACCAGAACAAAATATGATATTCTCAGGTTCAACAAACTGGCAGGAGAGTATTTATTTCCATTTCCAAAGTCTTTTTAAATAATTCTCAGCACTTCACTGTTGTTTTGTTTCATTTTCTTGGGGCCACAGAAGCAAAACAGGGCAACGTTTTCAGCTGACAGTGACTTCCCAGTCGCATTCCTGGAACATATCTTTGTCTGCCCAGAGCCAAGGATCCCGCTGTATTGCTCACATTGGTTTTCTCTGCATAGTTTGAATATCATTTTCCTGCAGAGTTGGAAGTTTTTAGTTCTCATTCTAAAGGGAAAGTCACTGCACAAGGGGTGTGTGTGTGCGTGCGTGCGTGTGTGCTTGCGTCTGCACTGGGCTGCCCAGTGAGGCGGAAGGTCTACATTCCTTTACAGGAACTGGAGATTCCAGACATCTTCCCAAGAACACCAGATACCATCTAATCTCTGAACCGGAAGTCAGCAGACTGTTCCCATGACTCGGGACTCTAGACACAGCTTTTAGCAATCAGGCCTTCGCTTCCCGGGGATGGACGCACCTACCACCCGGGCAATTTGGATACCGCAGACCTTTCTCAAAGGCTCCAGTTCTTGCAAAGAATAGAAACAGTATTTTGATTCAGATATATTTCCCTCCTACCTTCTTAAATATATTTTCCAAAACATACATTTCTGCCAGGTTTTTGGGTAAATTTTCACGTAAGCATCCCTTCCAATGCCTCAGCATCATCGCCAATTGGCAGCAGGGCTTGGCCCTCACTCGGACGATCCATTTCTAGAGTCTCTGTGGTACTCGTGGGTTCCACAGGCTATGTGATAAGATAAGGCCATTCATCAAGCTGGATGAGAAAGAGAGCGCAGTTCCTGCCTAGCAATTTATCTCAAGAATGAAGATTCTTTCTGGACATTCATGCGACTTTTTCAAAGTTTGCTTAGGTGTTTTCGCCTACTTCTCTGTGACAGTCATGCTTACTCTGTCTAATCACCTTGCTCCTTATGTAATAACTTCTCTCAGTCCCTTTTTGGAAAACCTAAAGAAAAATTTATCCACACTCACTGTTCCACACATTTCCTATCCTATATTTGTTTTTTCCTTTTTGTTTTATTTTGTTTTTTTCAGAAAACCAAGGTCAGAAATACATAGAATTGAAGTCGAGAAAATGCTTTTGTTATAAGCACCCCCAAGGATGTGGTGTTCCTGTCACCTGTGTTTGGCACCCTTCCTCATCCAAGGTGAGCATTACGTCTGTCCTGAGTTCTCCCAGCTTCCCAACATCTTAAGGCATCTAACAAAGAAGAGTGGTCCCCTTCTGGCCACACGTGATAAATATAAATTATGAAGAAACAATACATAATTAGGAATTACCTTAGGTTTTATTTTTATAACTATTGTAATAAATGAATGCAATAAATTCATGCAGGAAGATAACCAAAATACAAACAGAATACATTTGATTTGCTGATCTTATCTTACTCAGAACAAAGATTCTAAAATCAATGTATAATAATAAGCCACATATAATCCAATATACTCTGGAAAAATAAATTGTGTGTCCCATAAAGTACACAGCTTTGCATCTACAACTCTTCACAAGGTCTGCAGGGATGCACAGAATATAATAAAGAACACGTGTGCCGGATGTGTTTATAGTATCTTAATTCTATGAGAAGGAGATAGTTGAACTCAAAATGCACATCCACTGTGACTCTGCTATATCTCATGTCCTTCGAGTAATAATAATAATGTTAAAAATGTGCACATGGCCATTGGTAGACACTAAAGCTGCTGAGATAATCGCAGCCCTGCTCAGATATCCTGCCATGTTGGGTCAGCCTTAACCAAGGACAAAATGGCGCCAGCTAATTTCAAAGCTATAATTTAAGCATATTTCAAATGTCTCAAGATAATAGCCAGCCCAAACTTTTGGCACTTCTAGTCCATTTATTTTCTTGTTTTCCATATAATTCTCCAAGCTTGGTCAATCCTCTCAGTCATCTCCACGTCTCATCAATGGTCTGAGACGGGACTGGAGAGACGGCTTTCTTTGGTACGTCCTCCTGTAGCCTCTCCTTCCCAGCATGCACTTCCACTGGTGGGCTACTCTCCTGGGCTGGTTCACTCTGGCTGCCTTTGGCTAAACTCCATGGCTCAGCTTCCCATGTGCTTTGTGAGTAAAGATCCCTCATCCCTCCCCACCCACAAGAGATTAACTAATGTGGAATTATTAACTCATACTCTTTCCTCTTTATTAGGTAAGACAGAAAGAGGAAAATTATAATTAGATGTTTATTCTCATAATTCACACATAAAAGTCACCTGCATTAGACTATCTAGCAGACACACTGAAAATCTGGACTTGCTGAGGACCGTCTTACACATATCTCAGGCGGCCAGAATTCCACAAAAAGGGGCTGGCCTTACCTGGCTTTTTAGAACTGATACCATTTTACCAATAAAACGGCACATATTGACAAGTTTATCAAACTTGGTGCAAAGATTGTGTCTCAGAGCCAGCCAACAACCTCAGGGGAGACTCCAGAGCATTTCTTGATCTTCAAAGTCCAGGGACAGTGGATCAGGTGACTGCAAGAGCAGATTCAATCTATAGCCCTGGACCAACTGGGAGCCCAAATCGCAAAGTGGGCTGCCATTCCCAGGCTCAGGACAGGTCCTGCAGGAGACGGCCTGAAACTGGATGGAAGCCTGGTGAAAATATGAACAACTCACCATGTTTGAACCCTCAGTCAGAGTGAAGAGGCCATAAATCTGGCCGAGCCAGAAAAGACAAATTAACGCTTCTAGCCATGTCAAAAATAAGTAAGTAATAGGGGTCTCTAATCTTGTAATTACCCATACCAAATAAAATTCGATGAAACTGGATAAATAATAGTATATGGTCTTGAGCTTTCTGTGCATGCAAAACATGCAGTGAGGTGTCTGTGAGAGGTAAGGAAGACAAAAGGTTATGACCCCCAGGGTTGTATCTTTTAGAGAAGACCTTTCTGTCCTTTTTAAGAATCACAGAATGATAGCTGTCACCTAGAGACACCACCCTGGATGGGCAGCTTTTAACATATTGGGAACCCAAGTAACTAGAGGCAGTCTTACATTAGGATAGCCCTTGAAACAAAGCATTTCTACAATCAATGCTGGCATGTCCCTGTTTTGTTAAAATACAGTACATTTGAACACTTGTCAGTTTAAAAAATTCTCAGCCACAAAATACCACAATAAAAAAGGTAGAAAAAAAAAGGTAAAAATGCAACCCCATGTTTTTTCACATAGTCACTCTGGTTTCTACAAACAACTGGACAAGAAACAAATTGAAAATTATCAAATCTTCTTACGTATTTCCAAAATTTCTATTTCTTATTAAAAGCGTCTGTTTTTATATCCCCATTAACTGATTCCCTAGATCAGCCTCCTTGTTGATAACGCTCTGGTACAGACAGGAAAATGCGGTCATAAATGTGAACACTTGTACCTAAACACCTGGTCTGAACCATCAGATTTTTATATACTACATTCTTCAAAACATAGTATCACAGGGGCTGGCCTGGTGGCATAGAGGTTAAGTTTACGCTCTCCGCTTGGGCAGCCCAGGGTTCACCGGTTCAGATCCTGGGCACGGACTTACACACCGCTCATCAAGCCATGCTGTGGTGGCATCCCACATAGAAGAACTAGAATGACCTACAACTAGGATATACAACTATGTGCTAGGGCTTGGGGAGGAAAAAAGAGGAAGATTGGCAACAGATGTTAGCTCAGGGCCAATCTTCCTCACAAATAAAATATATATATATATAGGATCACATAGCATAATTAGCCCAGTTTTGGAAAGAAGAATGTTTTTGTCAAATTGCAACAAATTTTTCCTAGTTGAAATCTTATTTTTAAAGCATTTAATACTTAACATATTTCACACAATCTGTTGATTGTTCAGTAGGGCACTCTGAGGGCAAACTCCAAATCCAAACCTTAGCGTTGTATAACATAATCAAAATTAGTTATTTTCTTTAAAAAATAACTTGAATCAGAGCCAGCCCCAAGGCGTACTGATTAAGTCTGGCACGCTCCACTTCAGCAGCCCAGGTTCACAGGTTCGGATCCCAGACATGGACTTACACTACTTGTCAAGCCACGCTGTGGCGGCGTCCCATGCAGAAAATAGAGGAAGACTGGTACAGACGTTAGCTCAGGGTCAATCTTTCTCAAGCAAAAAAATGGAGGAAGATTGGCAACAGATGTCAGATCAGAGCAAATCTTCCTCATCAAAAAAAAAAAAAAAACGCAACCTTGAAACAAAAAATTAACTTACTACTTTAATATCAGAAATTGACTCAGAGATAGAGGTTTTCTGATTTTTGTTTAGCAAAATTATTTCCAATATTAATATTGCTAACACCTCTGTCAATGACTTATTATTTGGATAATGTCTTAATTAAATGTAGTTTAGAGATCCGGTCCTGGTAGTGGCAGATAAGTTTATATCGGACTAATCTTCCTGTAGACAACAATGATAAATTTTAGAAAAAATTATAAAAAACTACTATCATAAAACACCAGAGCACAAGCAAACTCTGGCAGATACTGAGAGAATAAGGAAGGATGAGATCCTCATTTATACAGTTTTGCCCCTAAAAGCATACCCCAGTCCAAACTATGCAGAGTGGCCAGAATTCAAATGGAAAACTGCAAGTTTGTTGGCTTGAAATGTCAAAGAATGGAGCGCAAAGCTGTTAAAACATCTGGAAATTAAGGGAGGAAATCTCAGAAAAGAGGGAGACGCAGAGGGGGAGCCCTAAAATCTGTGTATAAACTCCTCTCAAATCTTTGGCTGATTTCTGAACTGTGCATGTCTGGGAAAGACTTCAGGGAGACCCGTGGAAAGCAACAGCTAGAAGGCCACAGAGCTGAGCAGATATCTCAGTTGCTGCACAGCACAGGGAGGCTGAATTTGAAGTTTGAGTCCTGAAAAATTAGAAGGGCTTGGTGAGCACCTCAAACTTTCCACTGGAATTCCAGAATAACCTTTAGGGAAAATTACTATGTCTCAGGACTGGGACATTTGCCCTAGGAATAAAAGCAAAACTGAAACAGACCTGCCCTCATAAAGTATAAAACTAAGTCTACAGAAATTCAGGGCAATGAGTCAATAAACTGGTGACTAAAACAAAAATCAACACTATTCAGAGGAAGATAACACAATCCAGAGTCTATAACATGTCAATCATAATGTCCAATATATAATTTAAAAATCACTAGATACATTGTATCAGTCTGGGTCACATCAGGGGACAGAAACCACACAGTACTTCAAACAACAATAGTTAAATATAAATAATTATTAAATTATTATAGAAGAGTAATTATAAAGATGTAAAGAGAACTCGAAAGGGTACTCTGGGTCTGAGTACTCAAGGGAGAACAAACTTGGAAGGGGGTTCTCTTCCCAAGAGGGGTTCAGCCCCATAGGAGAAGGTGTGGTTAGAGTGTACCAGAAGGCACAGAAGCCCAGTAGTTGCTCAATCCAGAGCAATCCACATCAGCAGGCAGCAGGAAACAACCTTCCAGTACACAGGCAAGATGATGCTGGTGTTCACAGAGAAGTCAAGGTGTTAGAAGCCCGCGTGCTGGCAGAGTGGTGCAGCCTAGCGTGCGCATTGTCCGTGTTTGGAGGATCTTAGGAAACGCTTCTCTGAGGCGCAGCCAAGCCAAAGCAGAGTCAGAGCACCACTGCTAGCACAAGGTCTGAAGCATGGGTGCTGGCTGCAGCAGGAAGACACCAGGAACCAATTCTCTGGAATGTTGGCAAACTGAGCCTGGCAAGCAGCGGCACAAGGGAACTGGCACCTTTCCCCGTAAAGCCCTGAAGTGTGCTATTGTCCACATCAGGAAGGCTGCAGCACGGTGGTCACCAGGCCTGGGACAGGACTGCCAGGTCACCAAGTGACTATGTGCTCTAGGCTCACACTTGAGGCAGTGCAGCACTGGATATTCCCACACATACACACCCCCTGATGGACTCTGCAGCAGGGGCAAGTGGGGACAATGCAGTACATCAGAACCGGGAAGAGAACTGCCCTTCCTCCTGCCAAGTGCCTCCTGGTTCCTCCACCAATAAAGGTCAACATCATGCTCATCATATAGAAGAAATGCTTAAAGAGTCTATCCATTTTCACAGAGCACTTTCTAAAGGGTGAGTCTGGAATTAACCCACAATAAATTGATAACAGGTACACATGCAAACAAATAGGAAAATGTGATCTGAAGCTCCGAGGAAAAGCCATCAATAGAAATCAACCCTGGGATTAAATGTTAGAATTTGTAGATGAGGACTTTGCAGCAGCTATTATAAATACGTTCGAGGACTTAAAGGAACAGATGTCACAGTGATTGAACAGATGGGAAACACGAGCAAAGAAATGGACGCTATGAATAAAGAATCAAACGGAAATTCTAGATCTGGAAAGGCAAAAATTACTTAGCAAACTGGAAGTAGGAGAAGAAAGGTCCAATAAACTTGGAGACAGATTAATAGAAATTATCAACTCTCAAGAACAGAGAGAAAAAAATAAAAAGGGCCTCAATGATCTATGGGACAATATCAAGGGGCCTAATACATCTGTAATTGGAGTCTCAGGAAAGGAGACAAAAAATGAGGCAGAAAAATATATTTCAATAAATAATGGTGAAAAACATCAACTCAGAGATCCAGGAGTCTGAGCAAACTCCAGGCAGATGGATACAAGGAAAACCACATCTAGGCGACATCATAATCAGACCGCTGAAAACTAAAGAGTGAGAAAAGCTTGAAATCAGCCACAGAAAAAAGACATATTACATGCAGGAGAAAAACAACACAAATGACAGCTCACTTCTGATCAGAAAAAAAATGGAGGTCAGGAGACAATGGAATAACATCTTTAAAGTGCTGAAAGAAAATAAACACTGTCAACCCAGACATTTTTAGATAAACCAAAGCTGAAAGAATTTGTCGCTAACAGACTTGTGCTATGAGAAAGATTAAAGGAAGTTGTCTTGGCTGGAGTAAACCAGCACCAAACAGAAATGTGAATCTATGGGAGAGAGGAAATATTTGGATAAATATTGAAAGACTACTTTTTCTTCTCTTAATTTATTTAAAAGATAACTGTTTAAAAAAATAACTTATACAACGATTGTATTGTGAGGTTTATAATCTACATAAATGTAAAATATATAACAATAAGAGCACAGAGGATGGGGTGGCATAAACGGAATTATACTGTTGCAAATTCTTATATTTTGAGTGAAGCGGTACAGTATCAACTCTAAATAGACTGAGAAGTTAAGATGCAGATTGTAATCTTTAGAGCAACCAACAAAAAATTAAAAAGAGATGTATCTTAAAAATGGAGGGATCTGAATGGAATACTCAAATATATTTAATTAACTCATATTAAGGCAGAAAAGGAGGAACAGAGGATGAGATAAATAGAAAACAAATAGCAAACTCTAGGCTTCAATCCAACTGTATCAATAAGCACATTAACTGTGGATGGATTACACTCCAATTACAAGGCACAAAAGTATTAGGCTGGATTCTAAAAAGCGACATCTAACTATAAGCTTTCTACTAGAGATAGTTAACATCCAATTTATCACTGAATAGATATTTCCTAATTTGTACGCAATGAAATTGGAAATATTCCTGGTTTTAACTAAATACGTTTAAGATATTTGGTAGTTCAGTTAAACTCTTACAGTTTCCTTTAAGAGTCACAACCCACTGAACAGATGGAATTTGGGGATTTCATGAGACAATCTTGTTTCTGCCGCCGCCAATTGATTGTCCACATAACTTGCTGCTCCCTCTGTAACTATATGCATTCATATGTCATAAATAAACTTCAGACTAACATTTAAAACCACTCTTTAAGCATATAAAAATCATGGTTTGAAATTCTAATAGTCTTTAATGAAGTCAGAAATGATCAGTTAAATATACAAATCAAACAGCCTCAGATCATATTGATTCGATGAGAACCTAATGTTCCACAGTAGCACTTCCTGCTAACTTCAAGAGGCAGTGTGGAGCGCTGAGAGCCAAGGGGTCCAGGGGCCCGAGAGATCTTGCTCTGCCCACTGTCTCCTCTCACTGGCTGTGAGCCAAGTTACTAACTTTTGGTTTTCTCGCCTGGTCCCTCCTCTGTTCAGGAGGATGACTAGGAGCTAGTCAAACCACCTCCTTCTAACTAGGTAACCTTGGGTAAGTTACTTAACTTCTTCATGAGTTAGCTTCCTCCTCTGTAAAATGAGTACAATAATTACGCACCAACCGTATACAAGTTATGAGATTTATTGAGTGAATATTTGCAAAGCACTTAGAACAGAGCCTGGCGCTTAGAAAGCATGTAACTGTTTGCTAAATAAAATAAATAAGTTCCTCATTGGGTTCCTCTAACAATTAACTACGATGAGTTACATAAATCACTCGCCCCGATGTTCGACAAATGGTGGGTACTCAATCAACATCGTTGTCATTCCTGTTTCTGGAGGTGCCACGGGTGACCACTGCTGAACATTAGCAATTGTCTTACTACTACACTTCCCAGCATGCACTGGGGAGGTCTCTGTTGGCTAATTAATAATGAGCTGATGACCTTTACGCATTTTTTATAGACTATATAATCAAGTATTAAAGTGGTGGTAAGGGAAAATTTGTCTACAAAAAGCCCCCTAAGAAGTTAAAAAATAAAAGTTACAGGGAATAATGCTAATAGATACAAAGTTATAATTGTCAAGACTGTTGAAAGCTGATGAAAATGTAGCAAAGAACTTAAAGCTTTAGGAATTTTTACCTTCGGAGTAGGGATAACTAATGGAGAAGGAAATCGCTGTCAAAGATCTTGATCAACAGACAGGCAGCAACAGCATCTCCTGAGAGCTTGTTAGAAATGCAGAATCCTGGGCCCTACCAGAATCGGAATTAACAAGATCCCCAGCTGATTCTTACGCAAATTAAAATTTGAGAAGCATTGTTGCAGAATATTTTCACTTCCTGTGTTTTTCCCTGGAGTTTATTTTGAATCTACCATATTAATAATATTGAGATTTGGATAATAGTATGTCTGTTTAGGATGATACATTTTTCTCTGAAGACGCAACTTTAAAATTTAGCTACATGCATGCTTTTATTATATTCTGGGGACAATTTTTCTAATCAAAAGCCACTTCTGGTTTAATCATGCAAATCAGTATAAGAGGAGTCACCAAGCAGGTTTTATAGTAAATGTTACTGGCATTTCTCAATTTCATTACACGAGGAATGCATGTTTTTTACAAATCATCTCTGAATCACCAGAGTTCAGAACTTCATCACTTTTCGCAGTTGACCCTTGCTCAGCCTGAAGATGAGAAACGAAGGGTGGAAACAGGTCTGATTCATGCTGCTTCTGTTGTATGTAACGAGGTCACAACTCACTGACTTTTAAAATAGAATGTTTCAAGACCAAATATTTTATTTGGATGTATCTAAAGAGCTAAAATATTTCTATTGAAACTCTCTGTGAGAAAACATTCTAGATATGAAACATCTGATTTTGGTCATTTCAGTTAAAGACTAATATTTGCACAGGTCAGGGAGGCCCACGGTGACGCCTTGTTGTTCTAAGTACAGTACTTCCGTGACATAGCATTCCTGGACGGTGGGGGAGCAGTCTTCACCCCGATAACATGGTTCAAATATTCCCAACACATTTGGGAATATGTCCATCTGCAAATATGCAAAAGCAGCTTTCCCACTTCCTCCTTTCTTTTTGGGGGGAGAGGGTGGGGAGGGCAATGGTGAGGGTTGGACCCAGCTACGGAAACACCCTGGGAGCTCAACACCAGGGGCGAGTGCCCGGGAAGAGTCGAGGCAGACAGCAGTATCAGTTGGTACTTCTCAGGAGGGGTCATTACCACCAGTGGCACTTTCATACAACGCCCTGGCCCAGAACAAGGATGACCCAGGGACCTGCCGTTGACTTTGGTCCCACCTTTTGCAGGGAGAGGAGTCTGAGTTATCCCGTCTAGTCTAACTTGCCTTGTGCGGGGTCCTGGAGCTCAAGAACTCACGGTCAAACCTTCCGGCTTTCCACCTTGGCTACACAACTGGAATCAGCTGGGGAGCTGTAACAGTTACTCACAACCAAGTCTCACCCCCAGACATTCTGAGGTAACTGTTCTGAGGTACAACCTGGCACTGAGATGCTTTAAAGCACCCCTGTGACCCGCGTGCAGTCAGGCGGCTCTGTGCCACAACCCTTAGGACTCACTCCTCTCTCCTTTCCTCAGGACACCCCCTCCTGCCCAAATCCAGCTCCTCTGACCACTCAAGTCTTTCTCTCTCTCCCCAGTGCCACCACCTCAGAGGCTTTCCAAGGCTGTGTCCTTCTGCCTGCAGCAAATGAGCACCCCGACTCTTAGGTTTTGGAAATTGTTCTGGACTGAACTGTGTCCCTCCAAAATTCACATGTTGAAATACCTCAGAAAGTGACTGTATTTGGAGACGTGGCCTTTAAAGAGGTAATTAAGGTAAAATGAGTTCATATGGGTGGATCCTGATCCAATGGGGTGAATTTATCAGAAGAGATTAGGTCACAGACAGGCGTAGAGGGAGAGCACGTGAAGACAGAGGGAGGAGGTGGTCGGCTGTGAGCCAAGGAGAGAGGCCTCAGCCGCCCCGTCTGTGCGTCTTGTCATGGGGGCCTGAGCTGGCGAAGAGCGAACTCTCCCCGTGCACAGGGTGCCTTGTGAGTCAAGTCCTTCTCTCCCCAGAGGCTGATTCTGCTGGGCCTGTGGATGAGTCTTTCATATCTGGGAGGGCTTTCTGCACAGACGGGAACACCCACAACCATATGAACTTTGCTCAGTGCTCAGTGGATTGAGCATTTATGCACTGATATAAAATTCGATTAAATTCTCTCAGTTGAAACTGAAATTGAAAATCCAATATAACTGATTCTTTTGAACACGTCACGACTTTAAATAGCAGAGAAAATACACAAATATGAAATCAGAACTTAGTACAACATTTAACTTTAAACTGTTCTAAATACCAAATACCATATGTGGAATTTATTTCTTCATTAAAGTTGTTTTATACGTCCCTAGGATTACAGATGAACTTATTTTTACATCTTCCTAATGTTTCAGTAATATTGGTTTGACACCTTCTAGGTTATGATTCTCACCAGACCCGAAAACTCACTGAGGTTCTCGATTTTTGACCATTTCTTGGTTGGGGCACAAACTCAGTATTTTCTCCCCAAGTGATTCAACCCCAAGCCAATAGCGATGAGCTGAGCCTCTTTTTCTTGTTGTAAAACTTAGTTGTCAGGTTGCTTCGACTTTTTAAGTCCACTCCTTCCTCTAGGTTGAAGTTTGTCATCAGAACTTGGTTTTTGTCTCTGAAAATGATGTCTCACTTGGCCAAGATTATACAACGCATTGCTCTGTATTGGAACAGACTGATCTGGTCGATCAGGGTTATAAACCACATATGTGTCTTTACTGGTGTTTTTTTACCATTAGTGGAACCACCAGGATTTCATTCTCCATGAGTTGAGTCTGTGTGCTCAGCAACCCCCTGCAGGATATGAAGGAAATTTATTACCTTGGAATACACCCCCGAGTCTTCTTTTTGTTTGGTTGATGTGACTGACCCCTGGTGCTGATAAACTGTTGGACCCCCTTTCCATGTAGTTATTCTACACTTTCTATTAACTCATTAATTAGAAGCTTACACCCCTTTATAGACTCCACTTGTTTCAATTAACCTTCGTATATTTTCATGCTGAAATCACCCCATCATGATCACTGCCTGAGCTTGACTCACCTGAAAAGTATCTTCTAAGTAATTAACCTTGGAAGGTGCCTTGTTTGAAGGCTCCAGCCAATCCAGGGTTCTTCCCATCTTCACTCCAACGACGGGCAGTGAGGACAAAGGCAGTTTCGGCCACACATGCATGGGCTGTTTTGTGAGGAGCAGAGACAGGATGATGTCTCTCCTTCCTTGGCTGATTTTGGAACCGTCTGAGAGGCTAGGAGCAAACACAGGTGATCACAGGCGGGCCTTTGTGAGACCAGACCCAAGCTGAGCCGCTCTGGGGGCTCACGCACCAAAGATGGCCCAGGGCTAGGAGGAAGGCTCTCCCTGCCCACGGCCGTGAGGATGACGACAGCCTTTTATTAGCGATTTGTGCCAGACCTTGTTCTCTTACTTTGAGTATATATACTATCTCATTTAATAGTCCTCCAAATAAACTTCTGAGCTGGGTGTCATTTCTCCTTATTGTACAGATCAGGAAGCTGCAGCGTGGTGAGATAAGTAATATCCAACAAGTAGTAGGGCAGGCATTTTATCTAATTGCCCAAGTTTTTTTTTAACTTAAACTCTGTCCTGAAAGTAAACACACATACTGGAAAGTGTTACCGCTAGTGCACAGATTGATGAGTTACCACAAAGTGAACAGCCCCTTACAAACACACTCTGTGGGCCCGGGAGATAGAATGTTACCAGCATCCCAGAAGCGTTCCTCATGTGTCCTCCTCAGCACTCTCAGCCCCAGGCAATCACCAGTCTACTTTCTGTTCTATCAATTTGTCTTTTCTGGAAACTTCCTTACTTTCTGGCACTGTAGGATGCTTCAGGCTCATATTATGTTTTCCCTGCCCTAACCCTAGAAACAAGCCTTTCTTCAAGGGAGCACGGGCTGTGCTTGTTGGAGAATGGTATTGAGAAACCAAGATCTGGGTGCGAGGTGCACTTGTTGCTCCTTGAGTGTCTGTTTCCAGCTCCTCTCAGTAGAGGAAATATACCTATATACACTAACCCGTGTCCACACACATACGTGTGTTTATTGCTGTTCTGTTCTCTCTCTCTGTACACATATTGATATAAATATAAGTTCATGCTGATATTGTGACTCTAATCCAGCACCACAGGGTTCCTTCCAGCCTTTCCCCTGGGTTATTTGTAATTTCTTTCTCTGACAGTGAGAAACCTCGCTCTCATTATTTACAGTATACTTTCTTACTTATTCAATCTTAATATACATGTGTATGGGGTTGATTGGTGCCCTCAAAAAGACATGTCCATGTTCTAACCCTGGAAGCTGTCAATGTAAACCTATTTGGAAAAAGGGTCTTTGCAGATGTAATTAAGTTAATGGTCTCAATATCCTTACCTGGATTGTCCAGGTGGGCCCTAAATCCAGTGACAAGTGTCCTTATAAGAGACACGCAGAGGAGAGAGATAAAGCCACGTGAAGACGGAGGCAGAGATTAGAATGATGCAGCCACAAGCCAAGGACACCTGGAGTCACCAGAAACCTAACAAGGCAAGGAAGGAGTCTCCTCTAGAGCCTTCAGAGGGCCTGTGGCCCGGACAACACCTTGATTTTGGACTTCTGGTCTCCAGAACAATGAAAGAATAAATTTCTGTTGTTTTCAGCCACCAAGTCTGTAGTAATTTGCTACAGCAGCTTCAGGAAACTAATACGACATGTAAAATAGTTTCAAAATTGCTAACCAGACCCTTAGGAGAAACAAATTTACCAACTAGAGCACAATGTTTGTATATAGTTCTTTTTGTCTGCCCTACAGTGTCCAGTTAAAATATTGTTTTTCTAAGCTACTTAGGTCAACTCCATTGTATGTACGCTTTTTTTGGTCTGACTTCTTCCATTCAGCACGATTTTGCTATTCATTGTTGTTGAGTGTGTCAAAAATGTGTTCCCTTTTATTGCTGAATAGTATTCCATTACATGGATAGACCACATTTGCTGATCCAGACATCTGCTAATAGACAGATTCGGTGGTTTTCGAGTTTTTGGTTATTACAAATAAAGCTGCTGAGAACATTCTTATGGAAGTCTTTGTGTAGCCACATATTTTAAATTCTACGGAATAAATACCTAGGAGTAGAAGAGCTGGGTCATGTGGTAGGCGTATGCTTACATTTTTAAGAAACTGCCAAGTGGCTTCCCAAAGTGCTTGTACTATTTCACGTTCCCATCCTCAGTGTAGGAGAGTTCCAGTTATAAAGAGCAGAAATTAAAAACTTTTTCATAAAGTCCAATTTATCAATTTTTTTATTTTATGGTTCATGCTTTTTGTTGTCTAAGAATTCTTTGTTTAATTCAAGGTCACAAAGATTTTCTCTTTTGTTTTCTTCTGGAAGTTTTATCCTTTTAGCTCTTATGTTTCGGTTTGGGATCTGTTACAAGTTAATTTTTGCAGAGAGTGAGATGTAAGGGGAGCGGTTCATTTTTTTGCATATAGACGTTTAATCGCTCCAGCAATATTTGTTGAAAAGACTATCCCCTCCTCCACCCCAACTTAATTAATTTCTGGAGTCTCTATTCCATTCTATTGACCTTTATATATATCCTTGTGCCAATAGCACATGTACTGTAGTCTTGGTAGCCAATAGTAAACGCCTTCAATTTGTTCTTCTTCAAAATTATCTTGATTATTCTTGGTCCTTTGCATTTCCATATAAATATTAGAATCAGTTTATAAATTCTTTCCCTCTCTCTCTCTCTCACACACACACATACACACAAACACACACACGCCTGCTGGGTTTAAAAAACAACTCTGGGGCCGGCCCCGTGGCCGAGTGGTTAAGTTCGCAGGCTCTGCCTTGGCGGCCCAGGGTTTTGCTGGTTCGGATCCTGGGCGCGGACATGGCACCACTCATCAGGTCACGCTGAGGCGTGTCCCACATACCACAACTAGAAGGACCCACAACTAAAATATACAACTATGTACTTGGGGGATTTGGGGAGAAAAAGCAGAAAAAAAAAAAGAAGATTGGCAACAGTTGTTAGCTCAGGTGCCAATCTTTGAAAAAAAAACAAAACTCTGGAAGTGTGACCAAAATACAGAAAAGCACACCAATCAAAGGTATATAGCTTGATGAATTTTTACAGTTAACAAACCCATACAACCCGCACCCAGATGGAGAAACAGGACTATAACAGCACCCCAGGACACCCTTCAAATAATGCATCCCAAAAGGATACACTTTGGCTTCTTTTACCTAATTGAATGTAAGGTTCATCTACGTTGTTGAAAGTAGTTGTAGTTTTGTTTATTCCCCTTTCTGTACAATATTCCATTGTACAAATACAACGTAATTTATTCATCCATTCTTCTGTTGATAGGCATTTCGGTAGTCTCTAGGGCTATTAGGAACCATGCTATGAACATTCTCATAGACTTCTGGAGAAGATGTGAGCATTTCACTTGGATACATTCCTAAGCACGGAATTGTGGGGTCGTCCGTTTTAGCAGACACTGCAAACAGCATTCTGAAATGATTATGCTATTTTACACTCCTCATGGCAGTGTCTGTATGGTTCTAGTTGGTAATGCTTGGTATTTTCTGTCTTTTTCATTTTTGCCATTCTGAAATGTAAACAGTGGCACTGCATTGTGTGTTCTTTTTAGTTTTTTTTTTAGTTGTGGTAAGATACACATAAAATTCACCATCTTAACCATTTTCAAGTGTACAGTTCAGTGGTATAAAGTGCACTCACAGTGTCATGCTTCCATCCCCACCATCCATCCACAGAGCTCTTCATCTTGCAAAACTGAAACTCTGTACCCGTTGAACAATAACTCCCATTTCCCCTCTCCCCAACCCCTACCAGTCAGCCACTACCCTGCTTTCTGTCTCTATGAATCTGACTACTTTAGGTACCGCATATAAGTAGAATCGTACATTATATGTCCTTTTGTAACTGGTTTATTTCATTTAGCATAATTTCCTCAAGGTCCATCCATGTTACAGGATGTGTCAGAATTTCCTTCCTTTTTAAGGGCTGAATAATATTCCATTGTATGTACATACCACAGTTTGTTTATACACTCATCCATCAATAGACACTTGAGCTCCTTCCACCTTTTGGTTATTGTGAATAACAATGCTACAAACATGGGTGTACAAATATCTGTTTGAGTTCCTGCTTTCAATTCTTTGGGGTATACACCCAGAAGTGGAATTCCTAGACCACATGGTAATTTCATTTTTATTTTTTTGAGAAACCACCATACTGTTTTCCATAGGAGCTGCATCATTTTAAATTCCCACCAACTGTGAACAAGGGTTCCAATTTCTCCACATCCTCACCAACACTTGTTTTCTGTCTTTCTGATAGCAGACATCCTAATGGATGTAAGATGGTCCATTGTGGTTGTAACTTGCCTTTTCCTGGTGACTCAGGCAGCTGAGCACCTTCTCCTGTGGTTACTGGCCTTGGGAACCACCTTTTGTAAAGTGCACATTCAAGTATTTGCTCACTTTTCTTACAGGTTGTCACTCTTTTTCTTATTGGTTTAAAGTTTATATATTCTGGACGATCACTTTGCTAGATGTATGCTTTGCAAATATCTTCTCTTAATCTATGGGCTACCTTTTCCAGCAGGAGGGGAAATCTGTAGCTTGTGTTCTCTCCACAATTTTTGAAAATCAAACCTCAATTCTTCCTATTCTTTAGGGTTTAATAGTAGTTGAACCTTTTCTATGAAACGTTAGATTCTGTGACCTAACGGTGTACACTCCTACCTTTGTCTCTTACACAGCCCACAGTCAGACCACGTTGCTTACCTTCCTTGTATGTGTTACCTCCCAGCCTAGACCTTAAATCTGAGGGCAGGGACCTTCTTTTGTATCATCCTTAGCACATACCAGAATGTACAGCTACAGCAAGAGCTTAATACTTGTTACATGATTCGAAAAATATTAATACTACAAGGAATGTTTACTCGTAGTATTAAGAAGAATTGATGGCAAATACATTGTTCAAATTAAATACATTGTGTTAAAGAGGTCTTGAAAGCACAGCCACAGAAGTATTCGTCAAACAAGTTTAATCTCTACAACATAAAGGAATGATATTGGGAGTGTTCCACTTCATCTTCCCTAGACATCATTTGGAATTCCAGTTATTAACAGTTCTGAACACCACATTCATTATCTACTTAGTCTTGTTTTCTATTCACCTCTAAAAACCCTTCCTTTTCACCTGGAGTTAGTATAATTACTCTATTCTCCATTCACATGCGTCTTTATGCTTTTGTTCTGTGGTTGGTCTCTTTGGTCAGTGTACCTCCATTCAGGTCATGAGTCTGGACAAGCCTGAAATGGGAAGGTAACAGAAGCCACCAACATGGTCCTTGAGAATCTCGTCTTGGCCACAATTAGCTACCTAACATGTTTCTCAATAAGGATGAAGGAGCTGCGGGCCGTGTTGGGGATGTCAATGTTCTTCAAATATCAAATGATATTTTTAAAAACCTCTGTTTTAACATCCACTTTAAAAATTGTTTTTAAATGCAACATATCACTGCTCAATTTATACTTTCACTTCTCTAATCAGTATGTTTGTGGGCCCAGAAACACTCTGAGCCCTAGAAGTGAGAGCTGAGCTTTAGTAGAGGAAAACAAAACAAATTTCAAAGTCTCATTTTAATACTTTTTTGGAAGACTATCTACTTAAATTAAATTTCATTGCTTGTCTTCTGGGGCTGAGATCAAGAAAAATGAGCTGTGTTATCTCTTTGGGGGTGTTTGGTATGGAGCGCCTGCATTTCGCTCACATATCAGATGACAAGACGACCAGTGTTTTTACAGGCTCTGCGCCCTTCCCCTTGGAATTCTACAACAAACCCCTCTCAAATTCAAGTGTAACTTCCTTGGAATAAAGTGCTCCACAGAGGATTCCAGATCCTCTTTCTGCATTCAGCAAATCAGAGAAAATGAGTCAAAACTCAGAGAGAATTTTCTATCAGCTAGTGTGACATTCTGGAAGGTACAGGAAATCCTTGAAGCCTCCAGGGCATGATTTAACGTCTTACTGCAACAAAACTGCAGGAGTAATTTTCCATGGTATGGCCAATTCAGTCATTATTACAATAGGGACACAATAAATACAAAGCATTTCCTCAAGTGCTTAACTCATGGAAAACAACCCTGGGTAAGCCAAAATGCTTAGAACCTGAGGAGGGTTGGAAAATGGATGTTCTGGTTACTACAGGGCTTGGTGGCGCTTAACAGAAGCTGATCATAGTAGCTTAACCCAATAAGGGGTTTGTTTATCCAACATAACAAGAGTCTGGGGGAGGCAGGGCAAGCCACCTGAGACAGCGGGTCCTGCTCCAGCCCCCTCAGCACAGTCATGAACAGCCACTGCAGTGTGGCTCTGCCTCTCACAGTGTGCAAGGGAGGCCATGTGAAAGGCAGAAAGCTTACGCCAGCTGGGCTGTCCTTTTTTTAAAATACCAGGGAAAAAGGAGCTTTCCATGAAGTAACTTCTATTTCAGCTCATTGGCCAACGGATCAGATGACCGCCTTGGCTGGAAGGGCATTTTCGGAGGTATTTTAGATTGGGTTTGTAACACCTCCCCACCCCCACCCACCAAGGCTGGGCAAATTTATGGTTCTGTTAGCAAAGCAGAAGAGTAGATCCTGGGTAGTCAGAGCAGCAACGTCTAATACATTTGATTAATTGAGTAAAGTGTCACACTTTATGTTTTAAATCTTGCTGTTAGACATTTTTCTAAAAATGCATTTATCCATTTTCATGCCTTTGAAAGTTCACCACTGCACAAATCATAACTAAGTTTTCTTTTATTATTTCCCAGCTTGATTTTTTAAGAAGAAAGGACAACTTATGATGTGTCCACTTGATGGACTACTAGTCATTACAAACAACAAATGTGTGGCAAAGATTTGCACAAGCACCTCACAAAAAACTGTCCAAATGACTAACAAAAATATGAAAAAGATACTCAGCTGTGTCATTGGGAATATGCAAATTAAAGCCATAATAAATTACTATTACATACCCAGCAAAGTGTTTAAAACTGAAAAAAGAGATAATACCAAATGTTGGTGAGGATGTAGAGCAACTGAAACCTTCGTACGTTGCTGGGGCCAGGGAAAAAGGTACGAACTTTCTGGAACGTTGTTACATCTACTAAACCTGAACCTATGAGCCAGCAACCCCACTCCTAGGTACCTGCTTACCTCTGCTCACCAAAATACACGCACAGGTGTGTTTATATTCATAATAGCAAAAGCCTAGAAACCAATCAAATATGCACCAACAGTGGGACGGATAGATAATGGTATAGTCATGCAGTGGAATACTATTCAGCAACAAGAATGAGCAACCTACAATTACATGCAACAATATGAATGACTCTCACAAACACACTCGAGCAAAACAAGCCAGACACAGTCACAAAAAAAGACCTACTGTGTCTCTATTTACATAAAGTTCAAAAACAGGCAAAATTATCCTTTGACCTCTAAGGAAAAGTCAGAAAAGTAGTTAAAATTCCACGAGGAGAGTAGCGACTTAAAATAGGCAAGAAAAGGGGCTGGCGGGGTGGCATGGTGGTTGAGTTCTTGTGCTCCACTTTGGCTGCCTGGGTTCACAGGCTCAGATCCGGGGCGCAGACCTAGAACCGCTCGTCGGGCCGCACAGCGGTGGCGTCCCACACAAAATAGAGGAAGACTGGCCCTGAGCTAACATCTGTGCCAATCTTCCTCACACACACACAAAAAGGCAAGAAGAGGCTCCTGGGCTCCTGATGTTGTCCCGTTTCTTGATGACCTTTGTGAAAATTAAGGTATATATTTATGATTGGTTCACTTTTCTGTATGTTATACTGCAGTAAAAAAAGAAAAAGTTACAACAATACACAGCTGTTACAAGGAAGAGGTCCCATCTTTTGTCTAAGGCCAACTCTATCCAACTGGGCTTTGGATCCCAGGTGTTTTTGTTTGTTTGTTTTTACTGTACCAGAGCCCCAAGATATTATATATCTTCCTTCTCTCCTACTTCTGTAACATCTCCTTCCGTACTAGTGCCATCCCATCAGCATTTACTCATGTTCAAGACTCTCCGATGAAAACAACCACCTTCTCCTTTACCCAGATGTCCCCTTGGCTATTATTCTTTCCTTTACTGTCAAATTCCCACGTGAAGAAAGTCTCAGCCCCCTGGCCTTCCATTTTCCCCTTTTCCCATTGCAGTCTGGTTTACTTCCCCACTGCTCACCTGAACCCGTGTTTGCTGATTTCTAAAGCAGCCTCTCTGTTGTTAACCCAATGGACATCTTTCACTTGTCTTCTTATTTGACTTCTCAGCATTATTTGCTACTGTTGACCATTCCTACCATTTAGAAAAACTCTCTTGTTTGGGCATTTTGGACCTTCTGGCTCCTGACTTCCCACCTAACTTCTCTGGCTCTTCTCTTCCTCTGCTCATTTTTGAAATGTTACAGATGTCCCTTCTGAACTACAGAGCTGTATATCCCACTGCCATGCAACACTTTCACTCAGATGACTCAGGAGGACTGAGAGGTCAACTAAGTTTAACATCTCCCTCCTTAATGTTGTTCTCCTTTCCATATCCTTTGTCTCAGTAAATAGCACTCACCAGTACACAAGCCTGAAACCTATGATCCATTCATAGTTATTGAATAAAACACAGAGGATGCAAAACTGTGGGTATGACTTCTGCTTCCAGAATCATGGTGGACTTGATACTGTGGGGGAATCATCCTACTTCAAAACAACTAGATACTAGATCAATTTTTTTTTTTTTTTTTGCAGAGGAAGATTTGCCTTGAGCTAACATCTGTGCCAGCTGTCCTGTTTTGTATGTGGGTCACCACCACAGCATGGCCACCAACGAGTGGTGTAGGTCCGTGCCCCGGAACTGAACCTGGGCTGCCAAAGTCGAGCACACCAAACTTAACTACTAGGACACAGCACCAGTCCTTCAAAAACACGTTTTGCCTGGCTCTCAGAAATTAGAAAAATCATCAAAGATCCCTATTCCCAACAAATAAGGAGAAATAAATCTTGAGCACAGACTAGAGCAGGGCTCTGTATGCACACTGGAGAGGTGGAGCTGGTCAGAGTGCAAATGCCAATAGCAGCTCTGTGTGAAGAGATGAACCAGATACTCATGCCTTTAGGGGACACCACAGAAAGAGTGAAAGTGGCCTCAGGTTGCTAGTACCCTTGGGCACACAGCAGAAGCAGATGCAGATCATCTTTGAGAGAAAGTGTCTTCAATTTAAGTCATGAGACTTCCCACATATTAAGATCAAGGAAATATAAATTCACAATCTAAGATCACCAAGTATACATGGAGGCAAGCCACCATAGGTGAGAGAGAGAAAAAACACACAACTTATTCAGATATTGGGATTGTCAGTACAGAGTCTAGAATAACTAGGTAAGAAGTGTTTAAAGAAATAAATTATGGAACCACAAACATGGGCAAGCAATAAGAGACTATCAGGAATAATGGGAAAGATCTGTGTAACAATAATATGGAACTTCTAAAAATGAAAAATAGATTTTTAGAAATAAGAAAAGTCAATGTAGGGGTTTAACAACAAGTGAAACATAGTTGAAGGGTGAATCGGAACATTTGGCTGAAGAAATTCCCCAGAATGCAGCACACAGAGGTAAGAAAATGGAAAGTAAGAAAGAAGCTATGAGATATGGAGAACAGAAGAGGGAAAAGAAACATTTATTCTGAACTCTAAAAGAAGAGAGTAGGGCAAACCAAGGAAAAGGAATAATTTAAGAGATAATGATTGAGAATTTTCCAGAAGTGATCATAGATATAAATCCATTCTTCCAAATAGAGTAAAAGAAGCTCAGGTATGGATACACCATAGTGAAACAGCAAAAACAAAAAGATTCCAAAAGCAGCTGGAGAAAAAGAAGAGAGATCATCCAGAAAGGTGCAACAGCAATGATGAAAACCTGGAGGAACGGAACAATATCTTCAAAGTGTCAGTCTTGCATTGTAGGTCCAAGCTACTTTTTTTTTTGGCTGAAGATTAGCCTTGAACTAACATCTGTGCCAATCCTCCTCTATTTTGTGTGTGGGTTGCTGCCACAGCATGGCTGATAAGTGGTGTAGGTCCATGCCTGGGATCTGAACCTGTGAACCCCCACTGCTGAACTTAACCACTATGCCATGGGGCCGGCCCCAGGTCCAACCTATTTTTTAAGAATGAAAGTGATACGAAGACATTTTTAGATAAACAAAAATAGAATTTACCACCAAGACACCTCCATTAAAGGAACTTGTAAAGATTTACTTCAGAAAGAAGGAAACGATCATAGAATGATGGTCTGAGATATGAGAAGGAATGGTAAGTAAATAAAACAGCAAACATATAAGCGACATACAAATGTATAGATAAGTACCTGTGTAAAATAAGAGGGGTGACCAGATTTAAAGTGTTCTAAGGTCCTTGGATTGTCTGGAGGGAGGGTTTAAGATATTATTTAATTTAAAGCTTTGTTCTAGTAAATATGCATGGTAAAATTTCAAAGGTAGCATTAATAGAAATGGAATACATAAGTTCCACATGAATGAAAAATTAAAGAATAGATTGCCTATTAGACAAAAAGCCAAAACCCAGCTATGTGAAGTTTCCAAGAGATTCCTAAAGTTTAAGGTCAGGTGAAAGGAGAGAGCGGGAGAGGAAGGAGAAGAAGAAAAAGAAAGAAGGAGGAGGAGGAGGAAGAGGGCTAGAGGGGAAAGGAGGAAGGAGAAAGAAAGGCTGTATCGGACAAACAGCAGTAAAAAGAGACCTGGGATGGTTAACTTATTATTTGACAAAATACATTTTAAAACAAAAAGCAGTATTGGTGATAAAGAGGGCCACTACTTAATGTAAAAGTTAAATTCATCACAAAGAAATACAGTTGTCCCTAGGTATCTGAGGGGGATTGGTTCCAGGACCCCCACGGATACCAAAATCCTCAGATGCTCAAGTCCTTTACATAAAATGGCATATAACCTACCCACATCCTCCCGTATACGTTAAATCATCCCTAGATTACTTATAATACCTAAAACAACATAGATGCTATGTAAATAGTTGTAATACTGTATTAAGGAATAATGACAAAGGGGAAAAAGTCTGTACATGTTCGGTACAGGAACCCGTGGATACAGGAGGTTGACTGTGTAACAATTTTAACTTGTATGCACCCATTTAAATAATCTCAAGCTATAAAAAACAAAAGTTCATAGAGATTCAGGGTAAAACGGACAAACCCAGAATCATAGGTACTCCTTGTTCTTTACTGTAAAAATCGTAAATAAAACAATGAGTGAACATATTCAAAACACACCATTTGTATTGCTTGTGGGATTAATCTCCATTTGTTATATTTTCTTATGATTATTTTTATAATTAAAATACTTTTTTTGAAAAATGAAGTGTGGAGGTGAAAAACTTAGTTAACTGAGGGCTTGGGGTGGGCTCAGTTAATTATAGTTTTACTATATTTGGGGTAATTATATTCTGTACTTTCAGTTCCTACCCCAATGTTTATCAGACTGAATACATTTTAACAATTACAACTTAACTGCCGGCTTCTTTGTATTTAGCTAAAACTTCAAATGATTTACTCATGGACTTAAAAGGCTGAGGCACTCC
This sequence comes from Equus quagga, assembly GCF_021613505.1. Classification (NCBI taxonomy): domain Eukaryota; kingdom Metazoa; phylum Chordata; class Mammalia; order Perissodactyla; family Equidae; genus Equus; species Equus quagga. Next base: position 181,430,551 of record NC_060267.1, on the reverse strand, counting down.
TTGACTGATACATTAAAGAGTCTGCTTTATTACATAGTTTCTGTTTTCCTAAATAAGAATAAAAGAATTTTGGGAGGAATGCATAACAATGCACTCCAAGTTTGAATACGCTACTGCTGACTGTCAACGGCTACATCATTCTGGATATGCGTCTCAACAAGAAATCTGTGATTTTTCTCTGCTTCCGCCCAGACATGCTTTTATCATTGTAGAGATCAGTTACCCCCCAAAAAAGGAGAGAAAGATACAAATTGGTAATTGTTTTTCTCATATTAATACTCCATTGAACTTATACTGCTATTAAAACTCAGGGTGCTACCTCTGCTTACGCCTTTTGAAACACGTTGTGGTAAGCAACAGTTAGACGAAATAGGAACAGATCACTGTTTACAAACAGAAAATAAGGCAGCCTGAGAGGAAGCTGGTTCTAAAGAATGCAGGCACAGGATTATTTTATCACAGTACTGGAAACAGTACATAGACTCTCTTTGAATATACCATCTAAAAATCTAAACTGTAGAACCTACTTAGTCTACCTATACAGAATATATTTTTCATAATTGTTTAAATTTGTATGCAATTCTGGCAAAGTAATAACACTATGTTGGAAAAGTAAAACTAATTTTAAATGTATTGTTACATTTTGAAAAATACAGAATAACGATATGAATTCTAAATTCCTATGAATATTTTACCCAACAGATGTGTTTTAGAATCTTTTGAGATTGAATATCCAGAGTATTTAGTTGGTGTAATCCTTTTGCTGTTTAAACACAACAATAAGAGAATAAGAATGGAATGCAGTTACTTCCAATTCTTTGCTATAATAGTCTAGAAACGAAATCTTAAAAACTTCAGAGTAGATTAATAAATAAAACAATTCAATATACTTCTTTAAACTATTATCATTTTTATTATCCTTTTCTCATTGTCTTTGTTTACTGTTTAAATTTATTGAATTATAACATGCATACCAAGAGTAAAAATTGTAACTGTACATCCTGATGAATCTTCACAAAGTGAGCATATCCGTGTTACCACTTTTAAGGTGATAAACTGCTAAAATGGAAGGATTACAACTATCAACAGCCACCACAAAAAGGCAGAGTAGTAAACAAGAACGAGTAAGTGTAACTCAATCAGGTGGGAGGCACACTTGCAAAAATGAAACAATGTTTGGCACACATCGTATACCACAGAGTATTCTCTACCGTCAGAACGTGAGAGAATACACCGTGTCAACCCGAGCGGTTCCTGATTTGGGGGTTCTCGCCTGTGCTTCCCCCCTCTCTGAAGTAACTGTACATCTCAAAGCAAACAACAGAAAAATGCAAAACTTCAGAACCAGTCAGATTGCTCAGCAACGTTTTTGTCTTCTTTCCAACTACATCCATGTAATGCTTCTGTCACAAATTGTGACCTTACTCGGTAACTTTAAAGTTGAAAATCACCTTTTCAGCGTTTGAAAAGCGCTTTCTTCTTTCCTTGGATCTGGAGGTCATTTTTGTTCGCTTGAAATTTAAATTGCAGGCCGTCTAATTCCTCGTCTAGTCATAGCGCCCGAGGTTACCAAAGACGCTGTGACATCCACAGCGACCACCCACGTTTGCCTTGTCAGTGCAAGCCATTCTCAGCCTAGGTCCCGAAATTATTTTACCCTTGGAGAGCAGAAGTGAGCCCTTTCTTAGATTGTTTATTCTTTCTAGTTTCAACCGTTTCTTCGACCCCACCCCCACCCCCGAGTAACTTTCCGGGTTACTAACAAATAGTTTACATGGGTCGCTATTTGTTTAGTACGGAATTTACAAGCAATTTAGCCAAACGTGATGAGCAACACTCCGGGGTGGGGCGGGGGAGCGGCGCCTTCCCGTCCCCGAACCCACAGAGCCGAGGCCCCTGGTACCCAGATGGGGCAACAGTGAAGGCTCCGCAAAGCCCAGGGACGTTCCCGGAGCCGCGAGCCCCGCAGACTGCAGGTGGCGGAGCTCGGCTGCCTTCCGGGCCGAAGGACGGGTGAGGGGTCCGGGGACCAGGGTCCCGCTGGGGCGCCCGAGGAACGTGGGGGCGGCCCCGCCTTCAGCGCCCCCACCGCAAGGAGGAGTCACCGCTGCGCATCCCGTCACCAGGGCAACTCTGCAACCCGACACCGAGGCGCTCGACTCCGCATCCCAAGCCAGCGGCCGCAGAGGAGAGGCGCATCGCCATCGGCCGCGGGTCGCCGAGGCTCGCCGGACGCCGCCGTCCCGGATGCCGACCGCGCTGCGTGGACGCCCTCCGCGCGACCCGGACTCGGCCGCCCCGCGCCCGCCGCCGCACGTGGCGCCGTGATTGCGCCGGCCGTATCCCTCCGCGCCCCCGCCGCCGCTCCCCGCCCGCCGAGACCCTCGGCCGGCGCCGCGGAAGGATCGCACGCACGCGCGCACGCCCGCGCGGCCGCGAGCACCGAGGGCGCTGCACTGAGGGGCCGCCGCCGCCGCCCCGCAGCCCCCGCCGTGTCAGTCAGCC